>NC_091009.1:19039028-19356528 GCF_041146395.1 Eulemur rufifrons
TAATTCACCCAGATCATTAGCAATTTTCTTTCCTTACTGTATGATTTCTGTCTGCCCCTGGGTGGCTTTATTTTAATTAGGGGAAAAAAAGTAGAATGGAAAAGTTTCAATTGTAAACACACAAAGGTCCTGTTGGCAAATATGAGTTTGGCAGAAGAAAGGCCCATGGTCAGCTTAGCCGTAGTTTATTGGCTCAAAGACAAGAAAAATTTTGAAGGAAATTAGGATAGTTTTTTTTAAAGTGACAATTTTCTCCATCAGGTAGATTACACTATTTCCTGTTATTTTATGACACTGATATTTCACTTATACATTTTCTCCAGAGCCCATAAAATTTTCCATCTGGGGTGTACTTTTCTAATCCCTTTGTAAGCCTTTGGATTCAGTTTCTCCTTTTCTATTTTCCTCTTTTTTTTTTTTTTTTTTTTTTCAAGTGTCAGTCTCCAGGACCCTTTATCAGATACTAGGGAACATAAGTTTACATCTTAGCTAGAGAGCTTATCCACTCAAAGAAAGCTACCCATGTAGCCCTGAAGAACACAGCACAGAGGGAGAAATCAGGCTCAACTACTAAAGTTACTTTTGCCTGAAACCTTAGTTCATGCCTTGAACAGCTTACAACCAAAATCCTTGAAAATTAAGACCCATAGGGCTTCCAGCCGATAGACGTTTTCCACAGGAGATGAAAGAGTAGGTACAGCCTGGGTTTCTTTCAAAGAGGAGGAACAGGAATTGGCTGTGGTCTGTAGGAAAAGTAAAAAAAAGTAAATGCTCTTTAAAAGCTTAAACAGTACCAAGCAGATCTTTCTCTCCCCGTATCTCCCAGTGGAACCATGAAGTCTTCCCAGGCAGAGAAAAAGGGAGAACAAAAGCTGAAGCGTCATGTGGATAAAGCTACAGACTGACCACAACTCATGTGATGAGATTTTATACTGGAACAAAACGGGAAACATCTCTTTCTTTGTGGACATTATTTCCTGTTTAGGAAGATAGTAGCTTGTTTCTTTCATTCGTACAACATGGCAGATCAGTTGGCTTCCCAGTGTTCACCTTTGTTCATTGGCCATGCAATGGTTTAACTTTTTCTCCACTGAACATACTCTTGTCCCTCCTCTGTTCCTGTTCCAATGGTTTTGCCATCACTTCCAGAATTTGAATGACGTTCCAGCGAGTTTGGCACAGGGGCAGACAGCACAAAGAGAAGGCTGGGTGAACATTCCCATGAATGTGCAGCAAGACAGAAAAGTTTAAGTGATGCCCAAAGAGCCTCTTATGGGCAGGTTGCGGTGGCATTTAAGGACTGGTAACATTACCCTCTTCCTTCTCAGTGTTCTGGAGTGTCCTTCCATTGTTAGGATTCAGGCTGTCTGTTTCATTATACAGGCAAAGTTAATATGGAAATTTAGACAATTATCTAGATTATTCATACCAAACAAAGATTACTGGGGAAACAAAAGCTTCATAGTAGTCCCATTCAAAGTGCATCTTGGTTGTTCATCTATCAAAATCAAATTCAAAATACTGCCTGACATCTTAAATCCTTGGTTTATATTTGCCCAGTCAATGAAGGAATGAGTGAATGAATAAATTCAGTAAATTGCTAACTTCTATTTCACTCTCCACTTTGCCTTAATCAGTAGCACCTCAGCACCTCACCTGAGATATTTTATATGGAACATTTTACATTTATTTCCTAAATATTTTACACAAACATCCACAAGTTGCCAGGCATTTGGAGACTCACAGGCTACTCCAATGCCATTGAGTTCTTGCAAAAGCAAAAAACACTTCTTGAATTTATGGTGCTAGCCAAGAAATTGCCCGGTCTTTTGGTTGAAAAAACTATCAAAACTGAGGATTTTTTTTTTTCCTGAGGACCAAAATTACCTCTTGGAGATAAATATCAGGTGGAAATTATCTAGAGAACAATTTACTAAAAGGGTACCATTTGTCAAACATGATGTTTAAGGAAGTACATATGAATCTATAAAAACTAAAAGAAATGATTTGTTCATTAAGATGTCATTTTATCATTGCTCTAAATCATGGTTATATTTGGAGTCTAATTTTTCTTATCTATTGTTTCCCCCATTTTGAAATTAAATATTCTTGTGATTTTGTATGGAAAGAACAAGGCATTTAAATAAAATCAGGGAATACACAAGGAATTTTGTGCAGCTCTGTCTAAGATGGCTAGTTTCATTTCTTCTCCCCAGTGCTCTCAGGAATTCTTGTCCATACATCTCCCTATTATTCTAATTTGTCATAATGACGTCTAAGTAAGGGAAAATCCTTTTTCCTCTATCTGTACTCAATTACCAAAGCAACATATTTGTAGCTATTAAAGCTAAAACAAGATAAATCCAACCACCAAGGAAACAATAAGGTAAAAGTCCAGTAGGAAAGAATAGAAATGTTCCTATTATCAAAAAAGCCCTACTGATTTTCTAACTTAGTTGAGTAATCCAAGGGATTTATCTGGCCAAATAATTTTTACGTGGACAAGTTAATAATGCTCTTAGAAAGTGTTGGGGGGGAAATATCAAGAAATTTTGTTTTTGTTTGTTCATTTTTAAATTGTAGTAAAATACACACACAATTTACCATCTTAACCATTTTTAAGTCCACAGTTCAGTGGTACTAGATATATTCACATTGTTTTGCAAGAGATCTCCAAAACTTCTTAACACCATTTAACAACTAACTCCCCATTGCTCCCCTCCTTCCAATCCCTGACAACCAACTTTTCTGTCTCTATGAATTTGACTACTCTGGGTACCTCACAGAAGTGGAATCGTACAATAGTTATTCTTTTGTGTCTGCCTTATTTCACTTCATCTAATGTCCTCTAGGTTCATTGTAGCATGTATCAGAATCCCCTTCTTTTCAGTGGCTGTATAATATCCCAGTGTATGTATACATCACATTTTTTTATTTATTAATCCACCCATGGACATGTAGGAAGCTGTTTTTATTGACAGATGTTTGCAGATCTCTTTACTAATCTGTCGTCTCCAGGTAGACATATTGTGTCGTCTTCCTGAAATAAATTATATTTTTGTATCAGAAAAGAAAAATGGGAAATAATCATTCACACTGCATTTCCCATAAAATATATTGTACAACCCAATCAATATATAAATATTTCAACTTTTCAAAATTAAAATGTCTGAATCACTAGATTCTATCACCGTTTGATGTAAATAAAAAGTGACTAGAATCATAAAGATTTATTTGTAGGCCAAGCTCAAGGTCCATGCTTTTGGAAATTCAGACTGTAATAAGACATAGCCAGCTTTTGGACTTTAAATTTTAAGGAAAACATTTTTTTTTTTTTAATTATATAATGCAGCCCTGGTCCATCCCTGCATTGCCCAGAGTACATTCCCTTGAAAATGTGCTTAAGAAAAGGAGAAATTTTCTTTCCTTTCCATATCTGACCTGTTACACCAGTTACATTCTAAGTGTGATGAGGGACTTGGAAATGAGAAGATTACTAACTTGGATTTAATATTTATTAGGTTTCCAGATAAAATACAGGACAGCCAGTTAAATTTGAACTTTAGATAACCAACAAAGCATGTTTTAGTACTAGTGCGTTTGAGACATACTTATGCCAAAACATTCTCTACTGTTTATCTGAAACTCAAATTTGATTGGGCATTCTTTACTTTTATTTACTAAACCTGACAATCCTAGGTGATTCCCACCCTGATCTGTAGGATCTTGAGCCAAGATACAAGAGACAATCCAATGAAAGTGTGCTAACACTAGGGGGCGCTGTACGAAACCGAGAGCAAGACCATCCTGGGAGTTAAGCAGAGGAACAGGAACGCCCTCTCAGCCACACTGTGAAGAGCAGTAGGACCACATAAGGACAGGAGTGACATGAGGAGGTATAATGATCAGAGCCAAAGAAATCAGCCCCAGCGGGGACAGGACGCAGGCGAGCAAGCCAGGTCACTGGCATTGGGAGGGGATCCAAATTTAGCAGCCAGGGTGACAGGAGCAGCAGCTATGGCTACAGAGTGGCTGAGCAGACACTGACCTCAGCAACCACAGAGGAAGAATTTCACTGGCTTTCAAGAAGGACAACTGAGCCTCCCTGGTATCATGCCAGAGAGGGTTTAGTGGATATTTGGGAACTAGAGTTCTAACACAGCTGGTGGTGAGGGTTCAGTTCAGAACCTCTTTTTAATCCCATTGGTTGTGGCCCCTTTGTTGCTCCCACACACAGACACATACACACTCCCAGAGTGATCTTCTCCAAATCCAAAGCTAACCAAACTTCTCCAGAGCAGAAAATGTATCATTCACACATAGACACCCCAAATTTCCAAAGTAGCTGACCCCATGTTCTGCATTGCTCTTTTCAACTTGCCTCCCAATATAGACGTCCCCACCAACTCACACCCCTCCCTGAGCCCTCTGGTCTTCCAGGTACAAAGGGAAACACTTTAAAGTGAAAGAGACATTAATGATCCCCAAAATAATAAAACCAACCAATGCCAAAAAATAACCAAAAAATTTGTTACAGTAAGTCTTAACAAGCACCAAAGTATTAGTCCTGAGCATAATGTTCTATTTTTCAGGCATTTCCCTTTCTGCATCCTTCAGATAAATAGAGGAATTGTAAATAACAGAATTAAAAAGACAATAATCTCTTCATATCCTCCCTCAAGCTTCAGACTTCACTCACTTTCTCTCTTCAAGAAGCTTGACGGCTTGGAAACCAGGCTAAAAGCATGAGAAGCTATCCACCTGCTACACATACCTTTCTTTAGAAAACAGAAAGTCCGTTTGAAGTCAAGGCAAAACATTTAGGTAGGGTGAACTCTTATCTGTGCTGGGTTTGTTTTATCAGAGGAAGAAAACATGAAAATAAAGAATCATAGGCTTCCACGGTGACCTGAGCCATACGCCACATGCAAGAAACCCAGGCACTGGGTTTATCCAACAAAAGCAATGCATTTACTCACAATGCATTGCTAAAATTCATTCTTCTTGGGAACAAAACTGGAAAGCATTAATTGAATTGGGACTTAAAAAAAAACTAAAGCCTTACTCAGCTCTCCACTGACAAGGCCCAGAATTTATGGTGACAGAGCAGACAGTAATTGCCTAGTGAGGTCTTAAGATCCCCTCTTTGTGAGGTGTTTGCCTGTATGACATGATTTGAGGGTTCTAGGAAATATTTATAATATTGGTTGGCCATATGTTCCAGACATTGCCTGTATTAATTAATAAAGACATCAATGAAAATGACTAAGGAGGTAGAAGACAAATATATGAATACACTACATCATCGTCATTTTTATCTTCACTCAAAATTCTTGCCACACTGCAACTTTCGTCAGAAGGGTCATCAGAGCATAAATCTGTGCAAAATCATTTCTCTTCCTGGAAAAGTGAACCACCATCTACAGCCAACACACCAGTAATAAGTCTTGCCTTTACGCAGTGTTCTATAGATTACAAAACTATTCTGTGTACATTTTCTCCTATGGTTCTCAGAATTTGTAAGTGAGGTGGACGTTGTTATGTCTATTTTGTGCTTGATGAAACCAAAGATCTTACCCATCTCTCCAGACTCATTTCCTACCAGATTCCTCCTATTTCTGCCCCTAAATCTCTCCAGGCTCCCACCTGCTTGTCTCACACCCCATGTTCCCAGCAAACTAAAATTCTCTGAATTAAAGTGCTGCGTTAGTAACTTTTTTGTCTTTCTGCTTAAGCTGTCGTGCCTTCTTTGCAAGACATTCATTCTTCAAATATTCATTTAGCATTTTAAGTCTTAGCTAAAAGCATGATAAAGCTTTATCTGACCCTTTGGGACAGATGTAGTTCCTTCTCTGTGCTGGCATAGGCTCCTTCCTGTGTGTCCCCTAAAATAGCACTTATTGCACTTGATTGTAATGACTTGTTCAAGGGTCTGTCTTTTCAACAGAAATCATGCCCAGTGCTGAAAAGATTTTAGGTACCTAAAAATATTTGTTGAAAGAGCAAATAAAGTGATTTCCCCAGGCTCACAGAGAGGTGAATGTCAGGCCTGGAACTAGAATTCTGGTCTCTGATTTCAACAAAGGGACAGTTGTTCATGTGGTTGACTGATTTATCATTTTTCAAGATGAAAGAGAGTATACATGTGTCAAAGGTTATTCTGAATAACTAGGAGTCTATGAGGAATGAACTCTTAGTAAATACTAATCAACAAAATGTTAAAATTCACTAGACAAATCTCAGATATATCACCAACCAAACTGTTCGTGATATACCAAAGTCATACTCTCGACCTTCTCCTTGTGGAAACTGCAGCTCCAGAATGAAAAACGCATCATGGAATCTAAATATCAGCCACAATGTGCCTCATAGAATGTCAAACTGGAACTTCACCATAAGCTCTTCCCTCAATAAAGCAACGTTGTGTTAAATGCAAAGACGAGAGCTGGCTCACACACAAAATTCTACGTAATCGGAACACGTGAGCTCATCCCTGAACAAGGTGATGTGGTTGCATCATCGGGGACTCAACCAAATTAGTCAACATTCTTCACCAATATCAAAGTCATCTTCGACTTGTATATTTATCTGCAGCTGTTATATCATCTTTTTTGATTTATGTGTTTCTCCTTTGCTATGCCCTTCTGTTCACCTACATTAATATTCAAATGCTCCTTTTCAACCAAATGTTCTGACTGATTCCTTTGTTCTGCCTTGGAACAGAAGCATATGACTTGCATTTGAAATCTATCCCTCTCGGTTCTTTTTCAGCCAATCCAGTTAAACAATTGGCTTTGCTGCCTTTCTCCACCAAAATGACTGGATGTTTTACTTGCTCACCCAAAGGGTAGGGTTATCTCACTTTAAGCAGATGAGCTAACTTTAATTTTGCAAGTCAGTAATTAGAGCATTGCCTCTGATCACAAAATACATAGGCTTGAAAATCAACTCAGCTTAGCCAGAAGCAACCCTAAATCTTTCCTTCAAATTCAAAACGGAAACTTTTTAGAAGATAGTTTCATTACTTTTCGAGGAACACTTAAGCTCGGCCTCTTCATATTTCCTTGGAAGAGAGGAAAGCTCCATTTCACTCCCAAGAAGGGAAAAATGGGAGAAATATTTTTGTCTTTTCTATCCATCCTTCACTTCCTAAGAGAGAGAGTAAATTATCAGATTGGCACAAATGTAAGAAGGAACTGAACACGTGTAACCTAGCCCTTTCCAATAGATTCCAGCATCACCCCCCGATCTCTGCTCCTCCGCAGGGCAAGCAAATGCAGGCCAGGGTGCAGCCTGCAGTACTCTTACTGCTCTATCTGCAGCTTGGTGAATACGTTGCTTCAATTCATGGGGAAGCCATTAGGACAACTGATTACAGCCTTTCCTCTAAGCCATGTTTCTCAGTCTGCTATTTCCAGTATGAAAAGCTACTCGTGTATCTTATCCCACTGTCTATCTGGTTCAGTATTTAGAGGAAGGCAAGAGTATGATTAATTACCCCATCTCAACAAGTGTCTGTATGGCTGTTTCCTCTCAAGACCCTTGGCCGATTGCATTGCCTACATCTTACCACCACCCGAAAAATTCAGGTGTTTGTAGTCTTACGTACAGGAGTACAAATCCTGCTGCTCACAGGATTTGTGAGCATGGGCTAAACAAATTAACTTCTTTCTGCATCGATTCTATCACTTCATAATGGGACCAAAAATAGCTACCTCATTCTGTTTTTATGAGAACACAATATGTGAATTATATACAGTTCTACCTAGCATAGTATCTGGTATGGATAGATCTTGGTTTGAATCCTAGCTCTTTCACTTACAAACTTGAAGACGCTTTCCCCAAGTACCCATAAAGATAAAGCTAGGCAGAGAATAGAGGATGCTATCTGCATAAAGTATGTAACATTTTTTTTTTTTTCCTGAGGAGAGAGTATATTATCTAAAATAAACATTCTAGGTGGTTCAGATTCACCAAATATGGTTCAGCTGTCTCTATCTTTCTTCCTGGGGAATCTCTTGCAATAATACTGCTGAGAAAAGTGTGTATAAGAAGCTCCTTTTTACTGTAAAGCTAAGGGAAATAGCATAGCACCTGGTCATCCATTCCAGTGGTAACAGAGAACTATGATCTTCCCCTCAAGCCTGCAGCAGGGTCTTTTGAAAACCCCACCAGGAAAGGCCCTTAGATTTTCAGCTTACATGAGCAAATGCAAGAGAGTTAGATAGCTGAGATAAAGAACTAACATAGGCTAAGTGGAGGCCATTGTGTTTGAACAAACACCTTTGAAAGGCAGGGATATTCTTTGAATTTTTTCCCCTCCTAGAAACTGAAACTACGGGTATTTAGGATTTCTTTATCCTGCTCTCTTGTGCAATTTCCTTTTCACTCTCAACTTCATTTTGCTCTCCTTGTCATCACTTCATATTCTATGGGCTGCATAAGCTCTCCTTTGTTCCTACTATTTTAAGCTTCCTCCTTATCATGGAACTGATATTTGTTCCTTCCTTGCTCAATGGTCTTAGCATCAGGTTTGAAATCCCTAGACATGCTGGAGCCACACTGTAGAATCCCAGTAGAGCTGAAGGGGTCCTTTTTCTTCCCCGAGGTGCTTTCAGTTTCTTTTCTCAGGTTCAAATCATGAAAATAAAGCAGTTATTTCTTCTAACAGGGTCTCTAAGAGCATTTTTATCCTAATGAAATGCTATGCCTTATTAAAGGAGGCTGGCTGAAGGTTGCCCTGTAATAGTTTCCTGTAATGAGAAAAATTGGTTGCAAATGAAAGTTGTGTGGAGCGTGTGTGTGTTTTGATTTTTCTGATGCTACTTGTCAACATTAGGAAACACTAACACTTTTAGCAGCAATTTGAAACTCAGAGTCAATCTTATCTACATGTGGGCTGGGCAGCTACCTAAGGTAGTCTTCCTGACCCGCTTGCTAGTGCCTGAGGTTTCCTCAGTAGAGGACAGCAACTTTCAATTCCCAATTAGCAGTAAGGATTAACATGCAAATGCAACCAAATATGGTGACACCTTGCCTAAAACAGCAGTTCTCCACCTGGGCTATTTCCACCTCAGTACACCTGAAGGATATGACACATACCAACACACCAGTGGCTCATGGGGGCCGTCATTCACACTAGGTTGAGATTAGGGGACCAAAAGGTTTTAAGAATCACTGACACCAATTCCTTTTCAGAGAATAATATTTGATGGGGGGGTGGGTGGGGGCAGGAGGGCAGGAGGGGACAGGCCCTAGGAGAAAGGAGCCACAGGATGGAGAGGTCAGGAGCACTAAGACAAATTTGGAGGACTTCCAATTCTTGCCCAAGGCTGGCCTTGTCAATAGCCAAAAGCCAAAACACTTCCACGGGGGCACGGTCTTGTGCCATGGAGACTCTCGTCTAGTACTTCTATGCTGATTGTTGAAATCACCAGCCTCCCTACTTCTACTCTTAAGTGGGTGTGACACAGCCCAAAGTTTGCAGCCACTCCTGCCTTCTCAGATGCATGGCAAGTCCAGCTGCTTCTGCAGAGCAGATAGAGGCTCCATGACAGCAGCAGCCAGAATATAGAGTGGAGAGATACCAAGTTACAAACACAGGAACTTAGTCACCATTTATTAGGAAGTGTTATGTGTCCCATATTAAAAGAGCGATTTTATAAACTTTTAATTCTTATACTTTCTCCATGAACGATTAGTGTACTGCTTTCAAGAAGACGAAACTGAGTCTTAGAGTGTTTAACATGAGCACACAGCCGCTAACTCCAAAAGCCTTTCGTCTTTCTCTATCCTGCTCCCCTCTGCCTTTATATCCTGCAAAAATAGTCAAGACCCACAGGTAATGTTTCAGGTATTAAGCAGGTAGGCAATCCTAGCCCAGTTGCCTGGACCGGTGCTTTCTAATGGTGACATATTTAGAAGTATCCCTGGAGCTTCAAGCTGAGTGTTTGTGCTTTAATATTATAATCAAGTATGTTAAGCATGACTCAGAGGTGAACTAATAAAAGTGCTCATGGAACAGACCAAACAGCTTGTTCACTCCCATGGACATATGGAAGGAAGGTTGGACCACCACTCTCTAGGCATAAATTCTGGTCAGAAGCTTGAAACTCAACAAGGTCCTACTCTGCCTGCCGGTCTGTACCTAGGCACTTGTCAGAAGTGCAAATTCTCCCACAAACCCCAGACCTATTGAATCAAAAATCCTGAGGGTGGAGCTTGGCAATTTATGCTTCAACCACAAGTCCTCCAAGTGATTCTAAGGCACATTAAAGTTTGAAAACCGCTCAGCTTCACCTCCTATATCTTGATAGTTCCAGCTCTCTTTGGTCCAAATCTATCAGCTAAGCCACAAAGATTGAGTCATCACCAGCTGTACCCATCTTTGTAGGACTGACTATAGAAGAACCTCCTTCAACCTCAAGGAGTTCCATACAGACATGAAGCAAGTAAAGAACAATTTGAGTTAATACACAATATTATGCTGCATTGTATAGTCCAGACTCACAGAAAGAATCATGTGGCTGTTACATATGGTCAGCAGAGATCAGTCAATCATAATTCAGGTGTGTAGAGAAAATGCATATTCAAACACCACTTCAAACTATGCAAAAGATCTATGGATTGCTAAACAACTGTGGCAGCCAATGGCTGGCCTGATGGTAATTCCTTAGAGATAGGGTGGCTCTTGGAGAGAAGCAAAAAGGACATGAAACTTAGAATTACAAACAGCTTTAGATTCTACATAATTGCCTTTGGCTGCAAACCAAAGGCTTGCGTGTTCAGTAAGGGATGTATTTTTGGTCATACATCAATCCATACTTATGCCCACAGATAGAGATCTCCACATTAAAGGATTCCTATCACAGGGTTTGGGCAGATGGCTATGCAGACCAGTCACTTCAGCAAATAAGAGAGGTGCATCTTGGATTAGCTCGGGCAGAAAGGATTGAAATATTACACTTGAATGACAGAAAATTGGCTGTCGATTAGCCATTTATTAAGTGCTTTTCATGTGTAGAACACTTACTGGATACTGGAGGTAGCTAAAACAGTACTCACTTTTGAGAGGCTCAAAAATGCCACTGAGATGCCAAAAACAACAAATAAACAATTAAAATGCACAAAAGACAGAAACATGTAAGTACAGACTGAACTGCCTTCACTGAGCAGAGTTATCCAAGGAACGACTAGAACCAGATTATGTTAGCAAACGAAAATACAGCTAAAGTAAGGAAAATTAACAGAAGATTTAATTTTAAAGAAAAGAAGATAGGAAGAATGATGGTTGATGGCAAGAAGAACAAAGGCCATAAAGAAGATCTACATTGTTGCCAAGAGCAGGAGTGTCGTCATCTTGCTTTGTGGTTGTGGAGTGGAGGAGACTAAAGAAACAGCACAAACCTGACTCAAACCTGTAATTGGCACTCCCAGTGGTATTTTCCTCCATCTCTGCTCCATTTTAGCCTACTGGTCTCTCATGGCTGAAATTAGCCTGCCCCAACTGTATAGATTACTCAGGTATGGCCTACCCAGAGTAATAGACTCAAGTATTGCAAACATTCAGATATCTCGTATCCAGTAACGTTATTATTCGATTTTAATCAAACTAAGCAAAATAAACTGACCTGAATACTGATAAGATTAAATTAATCTTTCTGGGTTTTTTCCTCTGCCTCTCAGCATCAAAGCAAAATTTTCAAAACTTGAAAATCTAAAAAAGAGACCCTCTTATGTATCCATCTTTGAAATTCTGCTAAACTCCTATCATTCTTAAGTAAGTGGTAACAGGAAATGAGATTCCTGTGATCAGTTTGATTAATCATCGGTAGTGGAAAAAGTTGGCGAGTCAGCCACAGTGGTAGCTGTGCTGGATAAACTCTCACAGAGCCTCACCGTGAATGACCATGCTTGGTGGAGCAGGTCTCCAACATCACTTTCATTGACTTCACGAAGCCCTTCATATTTTGTAAGCTATGTAATTTCACTCTGTATTTACATGGTACTGTCAGTGAGAGACAGACAGCCTGAGATAGATTGAGATGGAACAGGGATGACAGAGACTTAAGCACGGTTAATTTAAATGTTTTTTAATGAGACAAGGTCTTACTCTGTTGTCCAGGCTGGACTTGAACTCCTGGACTCAAGTGATCCTCCATCCTCAGCTTCCCAAGTAGCTGAAGTTACAGGCACGTGCCACTGCACCTGCCTTAGCATGGGTTAATTTATAAGTGGTCAGTTCATTAGTGAATATTTTTACTTTATGATCACTCTTCCTTCCCAGTGTAATTTTATAACTTCTGGGAATCACACAATTCATTTTCTGATGAAAATGTTCTTGCGTTATTGTCTACATTGTAGTGTTTGCATCTATGTATATACTTCTTAATTCTCTAGTTGATTTCATCAAAACTATCTTTCTGATATGACCTCTGCTTAAAAAAAAAAAAAAAGTGAACGTTTTGAAACTCAGATCTGATCAAGACACTTCTTGCCTAAAATACTTCAATGGTTTCCCACTGCTTTTAGGATAAAAACCAAAATCCCTAATAAGGCTTACAAAGCCAAGCTGTGTGGCCACTGCCAGCCTTGTAACATGCTCTACCTTGTTCTTTATATTCCAGAATTTGTACAATGGCTCAGTAACAAATTTGCTCATCTTATTACATGATGTTCTCTTTTGTTCTCCCAACTTTTCATATGAAAGATTCCTTATACAGTGATACAGTACCTTAAAAGCAAGGAATTAGTTACATTCTTATATTTTCCATATTTTTAAATAAAGCATTAAAAAAAATTTTCCAAAAAAAATTCAATTAAAAAGCATCCTTTCACACAGTAGATTAGAGCTTAGGCAGCCTATGAACGTTGCTATTTAAAATACCATCTTCTTTTTTGACAAATTTTAAAAAAAAATTTCTCTCCCCTCCCCACCATTTTTCCACTTTTCATCTCCTGCCTCATGCAAACTTGATGTTAAAATTTGGTGAAAATATTTGACAAACTCTACCATGAATCACAAATAGTTCTTATTAAATGTGAATTCTGAAGTCTGATCCCTGGTGACCTTGCTCTAAGCCATCCTTGTTCAATTATGCCAGACTGGAGATGGGGGGAAGAAGGGGAGAGGTAGTAGTTAGTTCCTCTAATTACACAAGTAATGTGTTCTTTGGGAAAAAAAAGAAAGAAAGAAAAGAAAAAAATGCAAATCCTAGAAATATATAAAGAAGCAGAAAAATAACCCATAATCTTAACACTCAGAGACAGCCACTGATACTACCCGACATGCCACTGTCCCATCCGGCCCTAGCCACCATCATTTCACACCTGGACCATGGCAGCAGCCCTCTGAGCTATTTCACCTTGTCTTCCTGCAAGGTCTTCCGCACACTGCCTCTCAAACAAGCCAAGCAGCTCCTGTTTCTTTTGCCTTCTAATATAGAAGCTTCTGTCCCCAGAGAGACACATGCTTTTCTCCCTAAATTCCTTCAGGTCTCTGCTCCAAGGTCCCCTTATCAGCGGGACTAGCCTATCTGAAACAGCACCCTAGCACTCCACCATCATCACCCTAATGCTGTCTGTCCTCTTACGCTGCTTTACGTTCCCTATGAGGGCTTAGCACTGTCTGATATATATGTTAAAATATGTATTTTTTATATATATATCTGAATTATAATAAATACGTAATATGATATGTGTCTATTTATTTGCCGATTGTCTGGTTCCTCTTACCTGAGTTGAAGTTCTTGAAAGCAGGAATGTAGTTTTTGTTCACTGCTATCTTCGTAGCCTTTAACATAGCTCCAGGCAAGTAGCAGACCCTCAATGAATACTTGTTAAATGAATGAGTGAATGAATAAATCAATTGACATTTGTATTATGACATCTTCTTCCATAATGTGTTGACATTTCAGGTCTCCTTGAATGACCCTGAGCTCATCTCTAAATTTGAGCTTGATTCACACAGCCATTCAGAGGTAGGTGCATCTGTCTGCTAATGGGCAGGTTTCTCTATGAGCTATAACAAACAGAGTTGACCTTTTGTGCAAGCCTGTGTTAGTCTTTTCAGGCCACTATAACAAAATGCCATAAACTGGGTAGCTTATAAACAGAAATTTAGAAGACTTGGAAGTCCAAGGTCCAGGTGCCAGCAGATTTGGTGTCTGGTGAGGGTCTGTTTCCTGGTTCATAGATGGCACCTTCTCACTGTGTCCTCATATGGTGGAAGGGGCAAGGAAGCTCTGTGTGGCCTCTTTTACAAGGACATAATCCCCAAAGCCCCACCTCCTAATAGCCTTGCTTTGGTGATTAGGTTTCTTTATTCTTTCTCCTTTTTTCTTTTCTTTTGTTTTTTATAGAGACGGGGTCTTGCTATGCTGCCCAGGCTGATCTCAAACTCCTGGCCTCAAGTGATCCTCTCACCTCAGCCTCCCAAAGTGCTGGGATTACAGAGATGAGCCACTGTGCCCAGCCTTGACTAGGTTTCAACATATGAATTCGGGGGGAACACAAACATTCAGACCAGAGCAATGCCTTAATGCAAGATATTACTTGTTCTTATGCATTTTTCTGTCAGAGGCAGGGCGCAGCACCTTTAAAACCAAAATAATCAAAGTAACTAGCAATAAAGGTGGGAGCATTCCAACGTCTGCAAGATTCATCTGGGCCCTTGTGGGTCATGGGCTCACTTCTACTCCTTTTTTCCAGAACTTCTGACTGGCCCAGAACTTTTTTTCTTCCCCCCTGAACAGCCCCAGCTCATGGACACTTCACTTTAAAACTACCATTTTTTTCAATTTTCCATTAATAAAGACTATAATGATGATGATGATGATGATAGGTGAAATTACATTATTTCTCTGACCATTTGAATCCTTTGGCAGATGCAGTTTTGTCAGTCAGAACATTCACTGGCCATCATGTGCAGCACAAGATGCCAGGTGCCGAGGGAAATTATAAAGGTTTGTCTTGTCATTATAATGGCCTTGGCCATGGAAGACACTCACTAAATACATGTTGATTGATTCATTACTAAACCCTGTGGTTTCTCTGTTCATAAGCCTGTTCAATTCTTCTTCTGTTAATTTTTAGTCTAAATCCAAGGCATATTTTGTAAAAACTTTGATTAAAACCCAACGAAAATACCTAATGACACAAATTAGGAATTGAAAAAAAAAAACAGATCATAAAAGAAGCACAGTAATAGTTCATTGGAAAGCACAAAATAACTGGAAAACTGGCTCACACTCACCAAAAAGAACATCTTGTAGCCGCAGCAACACTAAAAAGGTAAAAAGGTATCTGTTCCCCTTGTACAATCAAATTCTGTAATTTAGACTCAACTTATTTAGACTGTGTGATAATTCAAACAAAGCCTGAACTGAAGGGATTTTTTTTTCACCCTATATGTAGTTTAATGAATTATGTAAAAGAGTCAATAGTATAAACAACAGTTTAAGTGAAAATTGAACCTACTTAAGGGAACACGGCAGAGGGTACTGGCTGCCTAGTCAATACGCGTTCTTTCATTCTTCATTACTAACTAACAAAGCCCACATTTTGTTTAAGGCAGCAGTTTAGCCCAGCAAAAGAATTCACCTCTCCAGACTCTGCAGCTCAAAGTTGTTTTATTTCCCAGCCTAGGACACTGAAATTAAAGTGGAAGGTGACAGGATTGTTTTCCTAATAAAAAAGCTAAAGGCAGCTGGCAGGCATCTTTTACCCTTACCCCTCCCCCCTCTTTCTCAAATATAGATGCAACAGCTGGAGGAGAAGCAGCCATCTTGCAACCATGAGGATGTAAACCATATGGTCAGAATGGTGAGACAGGAAGTTTGAAAAAGGCTGTGCCCTCGATGGCTTCTTTAAGTACCTAAACCAGCCTTGAACTTCCACCTCAGACCTTGTTGAAGCCACTGCAGTCAGGTTTCTGCTACACATAACCAAACGCAATTCCAACTGACGGGATACACTTTCAAAGGCCCCATGTATGTTCAGTCTGATATAGACATTCCAGACACATTATAAATAATAATCCTTTTCTTTCTGGTTGTATGTGTTGGCCTTTACCACTCTATTAGCCCTGTTCCCATCACTATTACTAACTGTAAAATTTTATAAAATGCCTAATTTCACATTTTTCACTGACACAGTCCACATTAGTAGGATTGTGGTATTATTTTCAATATCTCAGAATTTAAACATTATTTACTAGTTGTCTACTTAAAGTCAGCGATGTGGGCAACTGAAGAAAGAGGCATGTATCTCAGGGTGTAAGCACACAGATTTCGTAGTCATGGAAACCAGGTTGAATCCTGCCTCCACCTACCCCTTAACAGCTTTGTGGCCCTGGATATATTTCTTCACCTCTCCTGTCTCTGCCTGCCATCCTGTAAACCCTGTGCTACTACAATCATCACAGCACTTCCCACGCTACACTGAAATCACTTATTTACTTCGCTTTTCTCCACTGTACTTGAGCATTCTGAAATTAAGAACAGTGTCTTAAATGACTCTCTTCTCCCAGAATCCAGTCCAGTGCCTACCACTTAAAGGGTATTTGATGAATATTTGTTGAATGAATACATAAACAATTCTGAAACCATGACTAGTTGGCTTTCCAAATATGAAATTTTCCTACAAAGGAAAATTAGAAAACACAGAATTTGAAGATTTGAAAGGTGGCTGGAAAATGACTGCCATGACCAGCCAGAGAGAAATTTATCCCACCAGAAAGTATTTCACCAAACCAGCATGGTAACGCATCTCAAGTGGGAAGGCAATGTGCCTTCTTAGTCTCTCTCTTACTGAGTCTTAGTGGAACACGTGGGAATTTAAGAGGCTACTCAATGGTATTTAAAGTCAATTTGAAACAAAATCATCCCCTGGAACGAGAGTCCATTGCATTCCTTAGATTTGGCTTCTTTCCTTCCCATCTGCGGAGGACTCTCTGTGCTTTGGACTAGATGGTGTGTAGGGAGGGAGAATCTCATTCTCCACATACAGGGCTACATGTTGGTGTCACAGAGCTGTGTGCCATGTGCACCCACAGCCCTCACATGCAGATGGGACAAGCAGAACAGGGAGAGTGACGGTGCTTCTCCCCAGGGCTGGGAGAGACAGGCTCTCTGAAGCACGAACCCACATCCTCCTGTGAGTCAGAATCAGCTAAATACAGGGACCACTCACTGAAAGAAAGGAAGAAAGTGGGGGAGAGAGGGAGAGAGAAGAAAACAGAAGAAAGAGAAAGGGGAAGGGAATGGGAAGGGACTGGAAGGAAAATTTCTCTAGGAAGGAGGAGGAGGGGGGAGATAACTATTCAATGACATCTGAGATCTCAATATTGAGAGCTTATTATATCAAGCACTATGCAAATGACTTCCATATACTATCTCACAGCAGCACCTGTAATGAGATGAGTGTTACTATTATCCCCATTTACAGATTAAAAAAAAAAAAACTGAGGCCCAGAAAGATGAAGCAACATGGCTGTAGTATACAGCTACAGAATGATGGCATCCGGATTTAACCCATGGTTTATGATTCCAAAGCCTACACCTTTAAATATTTGAATAAACTGCCTCACAGAGACCACTGCTTAATGGGACACACACATATACATATACATATACACTTACATACACACATTCACAAACACACACATATTCACATATATACACATATATGCTCACATGCACACATACCCACTCACATAACACTCTTTCTCTCTCTCACAGACACACACACATGAGATCCAGCCCAGGGCTCCCCACCCATAGGAACCTTCTAGATACTTGCAGACTGGAGAGAGCACTTTGCTGCATCCAGTACTGTCCACATTCCCCCCTTACCCTCCCACTCCTCATGAAGGTCCCTGGAGTTAGTCAAGGACTCTCTCTTACACCATGTTAAAGGTTCTGCAAATAGCAGAGGCTAAAAAGACTTTCAGAGCATGAAGGGATGTTCTTGTGTGTGGATTTTTAAGTGATCAATTAGAACATCTCATTAGGGGCCCCCCTGAAAACACTGTTTAACCCAAGGGAGTTGCTTATCTCTGATTGGTTTTGTTAAAAGTCAAAAGCGGATGAGTGCAGAGGCCTGTCTATTTCAAGCTTAAAAAAGAAAAAAAAACTCATCTCATTTTGTGGATATTTTCCCATTTTTGATACAAAGGAAACTTACTCCTTTTGTTGTTGTTTTTACACACGATATCACAGACAGTGACGAGGCAATCCTTAGAGAGCTTCTATTTGAAGTGGTTCAATTAAAAGATGAGTAGCATTCTCAGTGCTGTTTTTCAGGATCTGAGATATTTTCCACTCTTTCTCGTTCCCACAGCCAACACAAGGAAAATGGACCGTGGGTCAGGTAATGTAAGCAACAGACTGCGAGATTATTGCCAAAAATGTAACCACCCAATCGACTCCAAAGGAAAATATTCATTAAAGTGACACATGTTAATAGTATTGAATTCAAAACACTTGTTTGGACATCCAGATGTCGGAAAGTGCCATATCCTGATTAGCTGAAATATTCTCAGTTCTTTCAGATCTTCCTTCCTTATTTTGATTGCAAGTCAAGTTTCAGGAAAATTCTTTCCCACTACTGTCTACTGATCACATCACTAAAGCATTTAAAAATCTTACTTGTTTCCTATAAGAAGAAATGGAAAGCACAACCACAAATATTTGTGTAAATGTCACCGTTTATTATTGGAAGCTTTGTTCAGTCTGCTAGAGAATTATTTCAGCAAGTTCTCCTAGCTGGATCCTCCTCAGACACTTCCTACACAGAACACGCACATCCAGACACGCCCACACGCTCACTCACTCTCTCTCTTCTTCATAATGAAAATGATTATCCTTTTCTTTTACCTTCTATCTGTAATCTTCAGATAGAAGGTATATGTCCATTACGAGTGTTTTCAAGCCCAGGGGCAATGGAAAGGTGAAGGAGCTGTTCTCTCCCATAGAAGGCAGAAAACAAAATCCACAGAAAGAAAGAGAAAGCACTTCCGGAAGGCAGCAAGTTCACGGCCCAGCCTACCACTCACCAAAAAGGAAGACCAGAGTGAGGCAGCAGAATTCAGTTTTAACTCTTTCCTGGCATGCTCTGAACCAGATGCCCAGCATTTCATTTTTATGGAATTAGATCATAAATGGGACCGAGCTCCCTGTTCAGTCATTTGTCACCAAATAGCAAGAATGTGGTGTCCTAACATGGAAAGAATGTCATGCCCTAAACATTTATTTCTGTCCATGTCTTTCCCAGCCTTGAGATCAAAACTTCAGCTAGTAGATAAGCATAGGTCCTGGTCCCGTTCTCCCACCCGCCCCTCACCTCCCCAATAGATAGCACCTCGCTTGCCCAGCCTGGCACATTCGTCTTCTGCATGTTTTAGCCTGGCTGGGGCTGCAGTGATCTTTAGCCTCAGTTATGTTTATGCAATTAGTCTCCCTCACATTTTCTCACACCCATTCATCTCTCTGCTAGGATTAGAATTCCTCTCTCCATCTTCCTTTGACTTGCTGGTGTTTCTAGGAAAGCAATTCTGTATTTTATTCACTGAACAAATATTGGTCATTTCTCCAACTCTATCGCTTATGCATGGCTGTTTCTATAAGAGGAGTGTGTACGTAGAGAGGGAATGTGGGAGCAGGGGAAGGATCCAGTGGATTTTCCAAACACTCAGGTGCTAGACTGGATTATCTCTGGGCAGCATCATGGAATGCTGGAACTGGCTTTACCCCCATTAAGATCTGGGCAGGAGGGGTGATTCACCACAGCAATGTCAACAGTTTCTTATCCAATAGTCAAGTGCTTTAGTCTCTGCATACTTCCTCCTGTATCAAAGGGAACTATGCTTTCTTATACAGAGAAAAATCTAGATTGGCAGTTTCTCCACATTCTTTCTTTGCACTCACTGTGCTTCTTTCCATGCCCAGGACTAGCATTTGCCACATGGTTACACAGCAAGAATTAAGTGAATTTATTTGATATCAGATTTTCCCAGACTTAAAAAAAATAAAAGCAGGATGCTTAATGATGGGAAGGAAAATATTGGCCAAAATAAATGACATTTGGATCCAAGTCAAAGGCTAATATTTTTATTTCTATTCACACCTTAGTTGTGTGATTGCTTTGGCCCAAGCTATTTATACAAGTGTGTTGCTTTGCATAAGGGCCATAGCCCCCCAAAATATAGAAATACTGTTGGGAAGAGAGGGGCACAGGTTCTAAGATTAGTCTGTCTGGGATCAAATTTCAGCTATACCTCTTATTAAGGCAGGACTATGGAAAAATTACTAAGCTTTCTAAACCTCAATTTTTAAAAATCAAGGCATAATGGTAGTACCTTACCTGCTATGGTGAGTGGGAGATTTAAATGAGATACTTCATATGAAGCTCTTAGCTCAGCACCTGGTACAAGAGAAAAGATTTATAAATGCTAATTATTATTATCATTATTAATACTACTAAAGCAAATCCTCTTTTAAGGGACCTATGGGAGCTTACTAGTTCATTAATTTATAACCTTGTGAGGAATCATTTCGTCAAGGAAAAACCTGTTTTGCAAAGTAAAAATTATGCCCTAATTAATTGTCATATACATATGAACGTTTTTATGGCCAAAAGATATTCACATCGATTTCCTATTTCATTAATAAGTTTTACCAAAAAAGGTTACACACACACACAACATATATGTGTGTGTAAAAATATATATATAATATACATACACAGGTATTGTGTGTGTATATGTATAAATCTATAGTTTCTTTCTCTTGGATCAAATATCAGTGCTCCATAAATCAGAGGAGACACCCACCAGTATTTTCTTCCTAAGATTCCCAAGAAGGAAAAATCATTTAATAATCAATAGCTTCCTATGGTGCAACTCTCCGGGCTCATTTCAGAGGACAAAGTTTAGTGACATAAACATCATTCCTCCATCTGCAGTCTCAGCCTCTAACTGCCTTAGCAGCCACTGTGAGCACAAGCCTCCCGAGGTTACCAGCAGGAATTCCAGCCTCCCCGAAATGCTCGGAACATAAGTCATCACTGATGTTGACTTGAATTCATCAACACTGCCCGCACTTCTTCCTTACTGAGTAGCAGTCCTTCAAAGGATTGAATGAGATCATCTCCCTTCCTCCCCACTCCCTCTCTTTTTTAATAGAGTTGGGAAAAACTTAAAATGCTTTTAAAGCTACTGGGTCCTACAATGTCTCCAAATATCCTAACGCCCTCCATTTCTCCATCCCACTCTACTCCAACCAGACCCCATCAAGTTGTGTTCTAAGGGGAATTTTTTCTTTAAAAAAGAAAATGAGGAAATAAATTATAGACAGAACTATGTAATATCCCATTCTAATATACCTTTACCTCTTTGGTCAGGATTACTTCTCAGCTATTCTGTGTGATAAAGACATTATCTTGGAAGGTTTTTGTTTTTATTTTGTCACACTTTTAGCTTTTTTGTTTGGTCAGTACCCACAAAAAATACAGATATCATGTGGCCTTTCCTTTGACTTCCTTATGTATCTAATTCTCCTAAATTGTATCTAACTTTCCCATTCAGTTCACAGTTTCTTGTCAAAATGTGTCCCCAGGAGAGAATGCACAAGATGAGATAGATAATATTTTTGGAATTCTTAAAGGCTCTGTCATCGGGATTTCCAGGTGAAAACCAATGTCAGTTGACACAGACTGTCTATTAAAATCCACATAGACCATGTCTCATCGTAAGTGTTTTGTTCAGGAACTATCACCATTGTCTTTATGCAGGGGAGTAATGAGAACTTCAGTAGTTGTTGTTCATTCTCCAATTCAGGATCCACTTAAGGTTTAGGAGAATGAGAAGAACACAAGAGGAACAGAAAGGAAAAACAAAGAAGAAAAAGATGGTAGAAGCAGCTCTCTCATCTACATAATGAGCAAAATTAAAGATACTAAAAGAAGGAAAGCCCTGCCTAGCTCCAACTTCAAACCCTGTCTAAACTGATTTCCACCTGCCCCCATAATCTTCCACTTCGGATTATTGGTCATACTCACCCATTGCCTGATCTGGCCAATCTTAGTTAAAATAGGGGATGTTTCATCCTAAATAGAAATGAGTTCATCCTTTGAATAAAATTGTTCTCGTTCAAAATTGTTCTCGTTCATTAAGTTCAGTAGGTTACAATAGCCTTTTCAGTGTCTTGAGTTTTCCTTCCCACGGACTTTCACAATTAAGAAGGCAGCCGTTAATTTAATTGTTAAAATAACAATTAAAAGCACCCAGGTCTTGTTATTTTGGCCCTTAGCAACAGCGGTTTGTTTAAGGGTGGGAAAGGAGAGGAGAAAGCAGACACCTGCTGGGCATTATTCTAATGAGGGTTCTCCATTTGGCAGCCTGCACAGACCAGCTCCTGTTTTGCAGAGCGGTTATCCCCGGGGTGCTGGAGAGGAGAAGACAAAGGCAGAGCAGGTGCTGCGCTTTCCCAAGTCACCATTCAGGAGGGCTTTCTTTTGTTTCGTGCCAGAAAGTTGGTACAGGCCACTAATAAAAAAACGCGGAAGTTGCAACTGGGCATGCGCAAGGAGACAAACGCGCTCTCCATGCCTCCAGACCAAGCCGAGGGTGGCAACCTGAGAAAAAGCTCAGAAAAACAAAATCATCTTAGCTTGGAGAATATGATGGCTATTTAGTCAGCGAGCTGGGCTGAGAAATGCTTTTCCCTTTCTCGGCCAACCTCATGTGTTTGGAGGCATGTCTCCAAATGGATGATGTCATAGAGCAGAGGTATGTAAACGGAAATTGATATCCATCAATCACAATATACCAGGCGATCAACGGCTCCACTGAGGGTCTGGTTCTCACAGAGAAATGATCCCTAAATGCCACAAAGGAGCAACCTGCAATGCAATCTCCTTTCCCTAAATGATGTAAAAAGGGCCTCATCGAAAGAAAGCACAGAGGGAGGTTTTCAGGGCACTTTTCTTTCTTTTTGGTCAAAGATCTACTCCTGCTAGCAAGGGGGAAATCTGTCACGTCATAAGGATTACAAAAGGGAGTATGAAGGCATAGAATAGAATGGAAAGACCACATGGAATGGGAATCAGGAAAGCTGGGTCTTGTCCCAGACTCAGAAGACATGTTATCTAACCTCAACAGGTCTCAGTTGCCTCATCTGTGAAACATGGGGATTAGCCTAGATTAGAGTGTCCCCAAGTCTCTTGCTGTTGTGAAATTCTGTGATACTTTATTATTAAATATTGGCACTCTTCTGGAGTGCCATGCTGGACACTTAAAGCCATGCTGGACACTTAAAGAAATTTCAGATTCAATGAAATTTCGATCCTTCATCTATAACAACAGTCAGTGCAATAAAACAACAAGCAAACAGAAATGGAAATTAAATTAACTACCATAATAGCTCTTCGTATAATTGCCTTGTTCATGCTTTAACAAAGTGGTCATTTGAGAGCGAAAATTTGAACAGAAAGCATTAAACAAATAATACTCATCATTTACAGCGTCTGAAAGCAAAGAATTAGTAAAATGTGGATAATGGGGGAAAGGTGGCACAATTGCTGGAATTCAACATTACACTTGCTGACAATGTAGAGAGAAGAAAGATATTCATTAATATAAACCAATTAGAAAACATCCTCCTTGCATAAAAGGCTATTAATTGGCTATAGTGACGCCTCAGTTTTGCAAATTCAATACATTCTCACTAGTGACCATGATAAGAGATTTTAGACAAAAATAATCACTTTCTCTCCATCTGGAAAGCCAGGCCAGGCTCAATAGAGAAATGCTAGTGGACGATTGGACTAAGCACAGATACAGGGTGGAAAGTTGTCCGTTTGAATCTCACCTCTTCCCACGCCTTCCTGTTCTCAGCTGCGTCCCAGGACCGAGCTCAGTGCGGGCACATAGAGGACACCCAGCAGCATGTCACTGAACACACTTGCACATCTCGCGGAAGGGTCATCATTCCTTTATCTTTTTCATCTTTGTCAGTTACTATTCATTCATTCAAAAACTATGAGCCAATCACTGCACTCGCTGCTGGGGATAAAATGTCATTTAAGCAGACATTGTCCCTCATGGAGAGCTCACTCTAGTCGGAGAGAGAGAAGTTAACCAGATGACCACATAAAAATTCATCATATAATTATAAACAAAGATATGATGGGACCATAAAGGAAAAAGTAGAGCAATGTGAAGAGAGGCTCCACTTTGGTTCTGGTCAAGAATGAGAAACCTGTTCTAGAAGCTTCTTGGAAGCAGTGACTGTTAAAACTAATATCTGAAAGATGAGTGACAGTCAACAAGGCAAAGATGAAGCAGGAGTAATTCAGGCATAGGGAATAGCAGGAGGTGGAACCAAGCATGGCAGGCGGGAGCATGGTAGCCTGAGCACAGACATTGAAAACGGGTTGCAAGAGGCACTAGAGATGTCGGCAGGGGCTGCATCCTGCTGATCCTTAGATGGGAGGGGGTGGGGGGATGGGTAAATTCACACCTAACAGTGCAATGCAGTGTTGTCTGGGGGATGGGTATGCTTGTAGCTGTGACTTTGGCAGCACAAAGGCAATTTATGTAACCAAAGCATTTGTACCCCCATAATATTCTGAAATTAAAAAAAAAAAGAATTATCATCAGTAATAGCCTATTACTAAGTAGATACTCTGCATAGGACACTCTTCTATGTGCTGAGCATGCCAAGAAGCTAAGGCTCAATCCTCACCTCAATCAAATAGAACTCTAGTTTGTGAAAATAGGATGATTTTACATATTTTTTCTTTAAAAAAAAAGTTAACAAGTGCCTTCTGCTAGGGGCCAAGTGAATGGGTCACAGGCATTGACAGAATGGAGAGCTCACTGGAAACCATCGTAGAGGAGGAAGAACTTGACCTGGACACCAAAGAACAGGGAGGACAAATCACACAGAGGTTCCACATTTGAAGACCAAGGAAGAAATTCACAAGGATGCTCGGGGAGTCATCTCAGGATGCCTTTGACGCTACCCACCTGAGAGGGTAAAATCAAATGAAAAGAGGAGTGTCAAGCACATCGTCACACAGACTCCCACACAAAACGTCTGTGTGACTGATTTTAGCAGAGTTTTTTTATTGAATTCCATCAAAACAGAGAGTAGATGACACACTCATTATTTGCTTTTTGTACATACCCTGCAAAGAGTAGTTAAGCAAAAACACAGTCTGCATGTAAATTTTTCCAGCTGCCAACAGAAGGAAAATGTATCTGCTCACACCAGCTAACCCAAGATTCAACAGAATGAACCAGGGAAGGAGGGAAACAAACTTAGTCATTTGTAATGTGTCCCTTGGGATGAATTGAATGCACATACCTACACTTAGATGTACCTGTTTTCAATTATTTCAAGCCAGTTTCAATCACTTTCTCACCACACATTAATGTTACTGAGTGTGTTTCTGGATGATTTTAAGTACTTTACAAGTAAGAACTCATTTCATCTTCACAGCCACCCAGTGTAGTTGATATTGGTGTTGTCTCCATTTAACAGTTGAGAACACTGAGGCAGAGAGAGGACAGAGGATAAAACCAAAGCCACAACTGCTCAGGGGAGGAATTGAACCTAGGACATCTGGCTCCAGAGCTATACTCTTACCCTTTGCATTATACCACCTCCTTGGTGTGCATAATAAACCAGGGGCGGCAAACATTTTCTGGAGAGTTCCAGATAGTAAGTACGTTCAGCTTTGCAGGCCATACACCACCTCTGTCTCTACGACTCCATTGACTCCATCAACTCCATCGTGTTGTGTTGTTGCAATGTGAAAACAGCCACAGGCAATATGTAAAACAATTGAGCATGGTGGGATTTGACCCATGGTGGGCCTGATCAACCCCTTACACAAGCTGTCATTGTGAATAAAAAGGTGATTTTTTATGTATGTCTATAGTATGAAAAGGATCTTACTTATTGGCCTTTTTAATCCCCATTTGTGCACTTTCATTTATTTATTCAACAAATATACATTGAGCCCATACTTTGTGCCAGGTACTTTTTTAGATACTGAAGGAAAGTCAGTAAACCAGGTACTTTCTATCCTCTTGGAGCTACATTCTAGTGGAAGAGACAGACAATAAACAAACAAATAGAGATAGGCTAGGTATCTAATAGAATATTAGGCAGTGATGAGTGCTAAGAAGAAAAACAAAATAGGACAAAGGGAAGAAGACAGACCATGGTTGCTACTGCAGAGTGGTGGTTGAGGAAGCCCCCGTGTTGGGGAGGTTCGTGTAGAAGTGGTCACTGAAGGCTGGGAGTTGGAGGAGAGCTCCTAGCGAGTATGTACCCTTGGAGAAGAGAAAACATCCAAGGATTGAACACTGAAGTGCATTTCAAAACTAAAAAGCAAAGGATGCAGCAAAGACTGAGAAGGGTATGGAGAGCGCTTCAACAAGGAGAGTAAAAACAACTGCGTTCAACGCTGCAAACTTTCACATGAAGGAGTTCTGAGAGGGGCCCACCGGATTTGACAAGGAGCATGTCCTTGGTGACTTTGACGAGAGCATTTCAGAAGAGGGAAGAAAGCCTGTTCAAAGGGGATTCAAGACCAAGTGAAAAAAGAAGAAAGGAAGATGGTGAGAGTGAAAAAACTCCTTCCAGAAATTTTGCTATAGAGAAAAGGAATAGGCCAGGCACAGTGGCTCACATCTGTAATCCTAGCACTCTGGGAGGCCGAGGCGGGAGGATCATTCGAGCTCAGGAGTTCGAGACCAGCCTGAGCAAGAGCAAGACCCTGTCTCTACTAAAAATAGAAAGAACTTAGCTGGACAACTCAAAATATATAGGAAAAAAAATGAGCCGGACATGGTGGTGCATGCCTGTAGTCCCAGCTACTCAGGAGGCTGAGGCAGGAGGATTGCTTGAGCCCAGGAGTTTGAGGTTGCTGTGAGCTAGGCTGATGCCAAGGCACTCTAGCCCGGGCAACAGAGAGAGACTCTGTCTCAAAAAAAAAAAAAAAAAAAAAAAAAAGGAATAGGGTAGATATAGAGTACAAGATGTTTTTTGTTTTGTTTTGCTGTTTTTTAAGTAGGAAGACATAACACAATATGCTTGTATATTAATGGAAATAATCCAGTAGAGAAGGAAAAATTGATGAAGTGAGACCAAGAATCAATGCTCTTGTGTTTGAAGTTGATATTCGCCCGTATGAAGGGCATGAAGTATAATTTAGGTATTACATATAATGTTGATCTCCACCTGTACAAGGTGTATAGTGTCATTTCCATGTAACACAGACCAGTGAGCTCAACACAGACACATGAGGTGGGCTGGTGTCCGACTAATACACACCAGTAGAACATAGCAGTTGCTTGTGGTCAGTATCTGTTCTAACCACTTAATGCAATTCCAGTTAAATATTTTGATCATCACCACGGCTCAGAATGCTTCACTATATAATCTTAATTTTTACACACAGTCATTGTATAACATAATAAAAATTTCCTAATATCTTTGCTTTTCAATAGAGGTCACCAATAACATTGAAATAAGAAAACCACTGGATTAGAACCCCAGTATGGGTTACTCATACTCTAATGATTGGTTGATTTTAGCTAGAACACATTCCTCTCTTTATCTACATTTTGGGGAGTCATTCTGAGTTGCTTGCTGTGGGCACTGTTATAAATTGTAGGCCTCTCTAAGTAGAATGATACCTCCTGCCCAAACCATTGTATCTGTGGGTTTGCTTAACTGATCCGAGGGTATTGCAAGTACAAAGCAAATAAGCTTTTGCCCATGTAAGGACTGGCTGCAAGCCCTGAATGTACCCAACGACAGTGAGGATTCCTGCAGAGTTTATGACATTAGACCTGCTGAGGGGGGCAGCCACCACTAACTACATTCCTGAGATGTACAAATGCCTTTGGAGGAAAGGTATCTTGTTTGAAGGAAATTCCAGAATCATTTTCAAATTCCCAGGGCGGCGGACAAAATCACCAATTAAAGTGAGCAGCATCCTCAAAACTGTTATGATGAACACACAAAGAAAAATGCCAGGATCCCTTAAAATGCTTTCCATTCGGTATTTTCTCATTTTATTTTACACTGTAGAACAAAAACGTTTAGAGTAAGGGGATGGGGAGTAGTTGAATCTATTTGGAGTAGACACTGCAGCTCCTTAAAGGGAGTCACTTTGTCGTTTTTGCATCCCACCAAATAGCACTAGTGTAGGTGTGGGATGCATGGATCAATGAAGGAATGAGTGAATGAGCAAACACATTCCCAAGAGGCTGGCTTTGGGCAGATCCTGTCTGATTTCTCACACGCTGTTTGTGTGGTTAATACTCTGTGGTTTATTTATCTTTCCCCTTGTTTCTCATAGCTAAGTAACTGAAGTCTAATTTCTCAAGCCAGATTTAGTTAACAAAGTCTTAATGATACTCCAAATATTTATAACCCACTATCAAAAGTATATTTGAGTTTTGTGCTACTTATTCTCTCTCTCTCTCTGTCTCTCTCTCTCTCTATATATATATATATATATAATTTTTTAATCACAGATCTATACTTGTGTAGTCACCACTCTCTCATCAGACCATTCACTCATTCAACACACATTCACTGATGTGAGCTAGACAGTGTTGTAAAGGTTGGAGATACCGAATGAAAGAAGGCAGCAGACACCAGTGAGCTCACTGACTGGAGGCTGTGCCATGACAAAGCACAGGGTCATTTTAATCACAGCTCACTTCTCCATCATCAGCTTCCCTGATGTCTCTAACATTCATCTTTGAATCATCCAGGTCAAGTCAATGTCTGCATCCTGCTCATTTTCCTTTGGAAATACCCCTTCTCACCCACTAGCCAATGAGTTAGCCAATAACTGTAGCACTATTATATAACACACATGAGGGCAAGACCCAGAGCTCTTTTCATTTTCTTCAGCCTTTACCCAAAGATGTCACCTTGGAAAGACTTCTGTTTCTGCTCCTGGCTGTTACAGGGGCCTTTGGAAAGTCATGACCTCTGTAAACTTCAGTTTCCTTGAGTATAAAATAAGATGATTGGCATTGATAGTCTTAAGATCCTTTCTAACTTCCAATGACTGTTATTTTTTAATACTAAAGAATTGTTCATTACTCAGCTATAAGAAATCTCTGGCACCTAAAATATATTTTGAGGGAAGTGTAACTTAGCAGTGAAATTTGACCTTTGAAGTGCCCTGAAGAATCAGGGACCTGCTTTCAGATGCAACTACCTACTTTAACAAGAGAAACACAAAATTAAGAGTGCTTGAGAAGAGTCACAACCAAATACAAAGGAAATTACACTTGCTGAGTATTGGACCCAATTTTCCCAAGCCAGGTGCAAACAACAACTTAAATTTGGACAGAGAATTTTTATTTTTTAAATCTTATCCTCCCTTTAATTATAAAGGATCAAATAAGGGACTGTCCTGGGAAAATGAAGGCAGCAATTTGTAACAAATGAGCCAATGAGCCCTGGACTAGGAGCACAAAGATTTTCAACCCATGCCGCACTCTAGCAGTAATGGCTGATGACTTTAGGCACCTTCCTGGCCCCTTTTTCTTACCCCTAAAATTAAATGGTCAAATCCAGAGCCTGGAAAGTTCCTATGCAGTTCTATCATAAAGTGATTTTAGAAAGTCTGTAACACTAGCCTCAATTTAGCAGCATTAGATAGTCAGTAGTCCAAGAACTCATCATTCTAATTTCAGGCTATATTATAACAAACTCCTAGTTTCCCGTGCTCAAGGAAATCCAAGTGGCACAGATCAATGCATTTAATAATTAAGTACCTATATTTGCATGGAACTTGGTAGGCACTAGAGCAGACACAGATAAGTATATCTTAGACCTTGTCCTCAGGTAATACTAGAGGTACATATAAGATGCACACAATTCATTTATTCCTTTAGCAAAATTTTAGGCCAACATTTGCAGGCACTTTGTGTTCTAGGCACTGAAACAATGAAAGAGACAAAGTCAAGCATGACAGTAGTCAGAGTTCAGAGGAGCAGAGGAAAGAGAAGACTCAGCAAATTAATATGATTAGGAAGAGCCTCAAAAATAAAATAAAATTTGGAGTGAAGATTGGTCATTGGGCAGAGGTTTCATGGATAGAGGTGGACAGGAAAGCATTCCTAATGGAAGGAATGGCCTCAACAATTATGCAGAATTACAAGTGTGGATGGCTTCTTCCAAGCTGTGAATATGACTGAAATTTAGAATATGGGAAAATTCAAAGAAGAGATTTGAAAGGGAGACTGATTGGGAGTCAGAGTATGAGGTTGATCGGATGCCAAGCTAAAGAACTTAAATTTGTTATGATAATGTGGATTTGCATCAGGGCAAGGCATGCATTTTAGGAAAATTGTTTTGTAGCTGCTATTATGGTTGTGAGTAGGGAAAAATAGAAAGAGGAGGAGATAAGAGGATATTGTCAGAGAAACCTTTAGGCACAAAGATGCTTATTATTAAATTATTTATATTAAGTAGAAAGTAAGAAATCACTCTAAGGACTGATAATGGGGGTAGATTGGAATATTACACAATCATTAACACATTTACCATAAGTTTGTAATAACATGGGGGAAATGCCTATTTTATATAGTGAAATTTAAAAAGTTGTGAGACAAAATATATATATATATATATATATGTACCCACATATATGGATGTATATATGTGTGTGTATATATGTGTACAATCATGCTTCACTTAACGACAGGGATACATTCTAAGAAATACATCATTAGGTGATTGCATCATTGTGCAAACATCATAAAGTGTACCTACACAAAACTGAATGATGTAGCCTACTACACACCTAGGCTATATAGTATAGCCTATTGCTTCTAGGCTACAAACCTGTACAGCATGTGACTGTATTACATACTGTAGGCAACTGTAACATGGTATTTGTGTATCTAAATATATCTAAACATAGAAAAGGTACAGTAAAAATATGGTATAAAAGATAAAATATGGTACACCTGTACAGGATTCTTAACATGAATGGACTGGAAGTTGCTCTGGGTGAGTCAGTGAGTGAGTGGTGAGTGAATATTAAGGCCAAGGGCATTACTGCACTACCATAGACTTTATAAACACTGTTCACTTAAGTTACACTAAGTGTAGTTATAGAAAATATTTTTCTTTCTTCAATAATAACTTAACCTGAGCTTACTTTAACTTTTTTACTTTATAAACTTTTTAATTTTGTTAACTTTTTGACTCTTTTATAATAACACTTAGCTTAAAACACAAATACATTGTACAGCTGTACAAAAATATTTTCTTTCTTTATATCCTTGTTGTGTAAGCTTTTTTCTATTTCCAAATTTTTTTTTTTTTTTTTTTTACTTTTTAAACTTTTTTGTTAAAATCCAAGTCACAGGCCGGCATGGTGGCTCATGCTTGCAATCCTAGCACTCTAGAAGGCTGAGGCAGGAGGATTGCTTGAGGTCGGGAGTTCAAGACCAACCTTAGCAAGAGTGAGACCCTGTCCCTACTAAAAAATATAAAGAAATTAGCTGGACAACTAAAAATGGAAAAAATTATCCGAGCGTGGTGGTACACCTGTAGTCCCAGCTACTCAGGAGGCTGAGGCAGGAGGATCTCTTGAGCCCAGGAATTTGAGGTTGCTGTGAGCTAGGCTGATGCCACAGCACTCTAGCCCGGGCAACACAGTGAGACTCTATATCAAAAAAAAAAAAAAAAAAAAACCCAAATCACAAACATACATTAGCCTGGGCCTACACGGGATCAGGATCATCCATATCACTGTCTTCCACCTCCACATCTTGTCCCACTGGAAGGTCTTCAGGGGCAGTAACGTGTATGGAGCTGTCATCTCCCATGACAACAATGCATTCTTCTGGAACACCCCCTGGAAGACCTACCTGAGGATGTTTTACAGTTAACTTTTCTTTTAATAAGTAGAAGTACGACACTCTAAAAAAAATCATAAAAATCATAATAAATACATAAACCAGTAGCATAGTCATTTATTATCATCATCAAGTATTATGTACTGCTAGGCAATAGGAATTTTTCAACTCTATTATAATCTTATGAGACCACGGTTGTATATGTGTTTTGTTTTTGACCAAAATGTCGTTATGTGATACATGACTCTATATGTATATATGTATACATCTAAAATATGATTGGAAAAATAGCTAAGATAAAACATACAGTTATTCCTAATTAGGGAATTTGTAGGTGAAGTTTCTTTTGATGTCAACTTTTCCTTATATTCCTTAATTTTTACAAAATATAATAATATTATAAATAGCGAGAAATAACATTTTTCAAAGAGGTTAGGGTAAGAGGTAATGGTGACCTGAGCTCTGGAATTTTTAGCAAGAGGCATGAAAAGCAGAAATTGAGTGATATACTGGGGAAGATATGCTTTTGGAATCCATAGACTGTTCAATTTCTTGCTCCATTTTGGCACCAAACTTTTCAAATTCCATATGCAAGTGGCTACAAAGAGTAGTGTTTAAGCACATCAGCTCTGTACTCAGATGGCTTGGGTTTGAATACCCTTCTGCCACTGACCTTGGTGACCTTAGGCAAGTCACCCTCTCTAAGCCTCAGTTTCCTTATCTTTAAAAAGGGAGTGATAATATCAACTTCATATGACTTTTAAAAGGACTCAATGAGGTAATGCATTGAATCATTTAGTAAAATGCTTTCCACATAGCAAGAACTCAGTAAAGGCTAACTGCTATTTTTATGATGATTATTTGTCTTGTCCACCCTCCAAGCAAAGATCAAGTAGAAAGGGAAGCCAATCTATTCTCTCTGGATCATCAGAGAGAGAGAGAGACAACACCCGTGCAAGTGGACGAGTAAAAGCCACTAACAGCCAGCGTTGCCTTTGTGCACACAACCAACAACTGAACTTCCGTGCCTATCTCCAACACTAATCCACTTATCCTCTTCTGTTCTTGACTGCACTTCAGCTCTCTAACGCCTCCTGAAACGTGATGATTATGCTGCTATGTACCTTGCCAGCCTATCCTCCTCAGTTAAAAACTAAATTTGAGTCCTGACTGTGTGTTCATATCACTGACCACAAGTCCTCGTTCTACAACGTTATCATCCCACAAAGTATTACATGGACCTACGAATGTTCACCATGAAATTGTAGAGCTACCTCATTGCTTTTAGAGAATTTCCAAGAGATGCCAAAAGGAAGCAGAATTCCTTCCTTTTGGGACCATCTTGCGTGACAATGTGTACTTCAGGAATTAAAATAGAAGCTTTGTTTATTGTAAACTAAAAACCAGCCAAAAGGAAGTAGTGCCTTTGTGCTGTGACTTTTCTGGATCATAAAATACTCTTCATTATTCATCACTACAAAACAGAGGCATTTCTGTTGTTAGTCTTGAAGAATTATGTAGCTATCCTCCAAAATAAATTATTGACCTCCATTTAAGGAGGAGCAAGTACATTACTTTTTATTTGCTGCTTCAAATTCTACTTTCCATTATTCCATTTGTCTCCTCATCCTCTTCTCCATATTAATATATATAGCATAGACAGGACTATCAAATAGGATATAAACTGATAAAATAAATCCATTTAAAAGTGTTTAAATAAGATCTCCATATCTGCATATAAACCCACATAGGCAAATATTCAAGCTAATTATATGCCCTCATGGTTAAATTCTTCATCCTTGAGTCAATAAATAAAGAAACTTATATGGAGAAAAACCAGACAAACTATCAATGGTACACAGTAGCAGCTAGGCAGTTGCAAAGCCAGGAAGGGAATACAGGAGCCCTCTCTGCCTCTCCTGTTTGGTTATTTCCCCACGCTATCCCCTTCAGAGCAATGATAACACCCAACCTTTCTTGGAAAACACCCCATTTTTCAGGCTATGTTTCTTTTGGAGCTGTTCTAGAGACAACAGCATCATTAAAATGTGAGGCAAGGGACAGACACATTGTCTATCTGGTTGCTATTAGTGTTTTGGAAGCTCCAAATGAAAGGCTGCTAGTTAGCAACTAAAGGTGTTGATCAAACAATAGTTTCCCAGCCAACATAAAAACTGGATGTACCCAGATGACTTTACTCTCAAGCACTGGAATTTGGGGGTATGTGGGTAAAGCTTGACTAATTATGGTATTGACTTCAAGAAAGCACACAGATATATGACATGAAACTCATATATTGAGTTTATGGCATGCCAGAGACAGCCATTCCACGTGACATTACCAACTTCATAATCCAAAGCAATTTTGTTCCAAAGCACTAAACCATTAGAGATTGTGATAATCTATTGACTAATTAATCTATCTCACAGCCTCTCTTGCACTTCATTTTATGAACTGAGAGTACACTTCAGGCATGAAAATATGGGAAAGCATTCAGATATGAGTTGCTGAAATAATTACAAGGAAACCTCACTGCACACCATACAAGTTATGTTGACATGGAAGAATATCTCCCCATCAGTCTGAGTAAACTATTACATAACAGCTAAGCTATAATAAAATCCTGATTCCAAATCAAATAAGTCTCCCAGACTTCTAAAATGAGTCACCAACAGCTTTATAAACATACAAAATACTTGACAAGGAAGTCTCTGATAATTTTTTAGTAATTATGTCTGCAAATTGTTCCTTGCTGACATCACCATTAGAAATGGTTTCCCATAAGCTTGCATTGCCTCTTCACATCTGTTCATTAATCACTAATGCTTTGAATATTTCTATCATTATTAGGTAATTCGCAGGGTTTACATGTCTCCTCAGTGGAATTTTTAATTAGTGGAATCAGTGTGATCAAAGCTGTTATAATCATGGTCTCATGTTCCTTGCAGTATTTTTTAGTGCAGATTCAGATATTGACATACCTTTATCCTAAAATCATATTTCACAAACAAAGATGACATAACTTCAAAACATCTTGAAAAAAAATGCAAGGAAGAGAGAGGGAGCCGGGTTGAAGGGTCACTGAGTTGACATATTTTGTGTTTAAAGACATTTCAAAGCACTGGCGTCATCTCTCTTTGTGTTGGACATGAGATTTAAAGTCCTGCTCTGACATGTGATTCACAGACCCGCTCTGAGCCAAATACGAGTGTCAGATGCTGGGTTCTGCATACTGTATTGTCTGGCAGCAAGTGCAGGAGAAGAGTAAGAGCTATGCAAGCCAGTCCTGTTGATCTAGAATAAAGAGAGAGCAGTCACAGCCTAGGCACAGGGGTTCATCCCAGGAAGGAGTGGCAATAGGGCAGAAAATTTAAATCTAAGACCTGGGAAAGTGGTTGGGAACAAGAGGACTCCTTGGCCTAAACTAGGCCATTAGAATGGATGTGACCCAGAATAAACTAAGTCCTTGATCTCTCCGTAACTGTACTCATCCAGTGATAAACACTGGCTCCTTGGAAGCCTGAGAAAGTACAATATTTAGAGGAGTTCAAAATGTGTCTAAATGGAATTTGGATCTCTCCCTAAATGACCTGTGGGGTTGGCATGCCAGAAGCTTGCCACTGGAATGCCACTGGAATGAAGATGGTTGAACAACCAAAGGCACAAGCACACTACTTCCTGTTGAAAACAAAATTGTTGTCTTCATCAGGCCTGAAGCCTTCAGTTTAATACTTAGAATAAACACATGGAAAAGAGAAGATCTTTTCTATGGGAAAAGGGAAGTTCAGAGGATAGAGTTTAGGTTAATCCAAAAGAAAAGGTTTCTATCATTAGAACTATCCAACACAGTAACCGGTTAACTAACAAAATAGCAAGTATTTTCCAACAGGAAGCTTTCCAGAAGTTATGTATAAGTGTCATATAAGTAATCCATTCATTGATTTATTCACTTATGACACATTATTTATGGAGTGCCTATTAAGCACAAAGTACTGAGAATGCAGAGATTAATAAGATATAGCCCTCAACATTCAGAAGCTAACAAAACAATGGATGAGGCATATCCCAAAACAAAATATTAAAACACAACATAGTGAATGATAAGCTGACAAACATGACCCAGGTTTGGGCCACACATGAGACCTGACTTAAGAAGGAGCTGCAGAAATATACTGTACTATTCCACTGGGCCTCTGAGTGCTTTTCAAAAAACAAACCAGATCTTTAGATCCATTGGCCATGTTACTGGAAAAGAAAATGATGCCCACTCCTTTAATTTAAAGAGAAGCAGCAGTTGGAATAATTGGAATAGAATAGTAGAACAAGCAATGCTGTTGAATAAAAGTGAATCAGTTGGGGGGGGGAAAGAAAATGATAATGGTAGACCCTTGGAAATCATGCTTTCTATGGCAAAAAGTTCTCTTTCTCTTTGCCTCTGACCCAGGAAGTAAATGTCTTCTCATCACCCTAATAATAAGTCCCTTCTCACTTGAGAAACCTGCGCTGAAAGGAAAATTCATACACACATACACACACACACACACACACATACACACACAGAGAGACACACACACACGTCTGTCTTCTTCATAAGCCAACCACAGAAATTATTTAAAAATTAATAGTCTTATAACCGATGCCACAAAGTTTGAAAATGACTTTTAGACCCCAAGAACAGAATAAATATGAGTAGAAAAGCATTTATGCTGAAATAGAATGAAGACTATCCATTTCATATAAGCTCCCTAAGACAGGGAAACTAAAAGATGACAACCATGAACCATTGGCAGTTATTCTGAGGAGCTATGAAGAATATGAAAGGTGACAGAAGCTTGGAGAAAGAAAAATGTGGTTCCAGACCAAGCCCACCAGGAGGTTCACTAAATTAAGCAAGAAATATTAACTTGTTTCCTGTTCTGACAGCTGAGAACTTTGACTGTCTGAAAAGGAGGGACAGTTGACAAGGTGAGTCATGATGTCCCTGTGGGGGAGATGAAGAAATGTGGGCTGAAACGACCAGTTGGTTGGTGACTTTGCAACTGGCGGAATGACTGTAACCTAAGTGGGATGATGACGACGGGCAGTTAACCTAGAAGGGCCTCCCTCAGTCTTACATACTGTCAACATATTCATCACTGAATTAAATGAGAATGTGGATGGTTTGCCGATTATATACATAGATAACAACACATGGAGAGGGAGACCTGATTAGTTAGTTGAGAAAATTCTGTTCCAGAAGAGATTTTGTCACCTGGAGCAACAGGTGTAATAACTCTAAATAGAAAATCCTGCAGCTGATCTAGAAATTCCCATTTCAAAAGTAAAGAATGGAGAAATGAGGTTTAAGAAGGGAATACTTGAAAGTAACCAGAGTCATGTCACAATATACTGCCACTACTGAAAACCAATGGGAAATTTTCAGTAGTATTAAAAGTATGGCTGAGAAGGCAGAACAAAAACTAAGAGTAGAAATTGAAAGTATGCAGATTTCAGCAAAGCACAAGGAAGAATTTCTGATACCTAGAACTGTTTAAAAATGTAGCAGGTTTCTGGAGGAAGGTCAGAGGGTATTGGAGCAAATTATTCCTTTGTGACCATATAGAGTTGTGTTGTCCAGTACAGCAGCTGCTAACCACATGTTGGTAGTAAGTATCTGAAGTGTGACTAGCCCAAATTGAGATGTCCTTTAATTGTAGAATGCACTCAGAGTTTTGAAGGCTTGGTAAGAAAAAAAAAGAAATATAAAATATCTCATTAGTAATTTTTAGGATTACATGCTGAAGTGATAATAGTTTGAATATGCTGAGTTAAATAGAATATAGTATTAAAATTAATTTCACCTGTTTCTTCTTATTTTTTTAATGTGACTACTAGAAAATTTAAAATCACATACACATACGTGGCTTGTATTTTTGGCTCACATTTTGTCCCTAGTGGACAACACTGGGTGGTAAGAGCCTGAACAAGCACAGACAGTTTGGAGGGGCTGCATCTCCACATCTTCTTCAAACGTCAAATTTTAGGCTGTAGATTACAAAAACTGCCAATAGAAACTGCAAAATAACTAATAACTTCATTGTCAGATGCAAATGCCTTTCTAGCAACTAGCATTTGTTGGTTTAAGAGTCCTGCTCAAGTTCAGACCATTTGTGGAAGAAGCTAAATGGCAATGACTCATGACACAAGTGTCTTTAGATTCATGGCATTTTCTAACAGGACCATCATGTTGATCAGTCATCATGTTGATATCTGTTCACACAGAAGGTTAAACTAACAAATCACTAGCCTTAAAATAGGCACTTAGAAGAGTTGCATTCAAGAATTTTATAATTCTTGGTTTCTATAGTTTCCTATAAATAGGATGCTTAGGAGTTTGATAATTGAATGGAAAAAAATTTCAGAAAAGAGCAAAACAACTCAGCCTCAAGTATTTATTCTTTGTGTTAAGGAAAACTAAGGTGGCAAGTATAGTCTATGTTCATAAAATCATTATGGATGAACTAGATGAAATGGATGCTTTTCATATTTCAAAACTGAATTGTTTATCTCCTTAACTAGATTATTATAATCACCTTGAAATCAGCATGCTAGTCCCTTATACATGAAGTGTGAGCTTTGTATGTGAAGAGATATGTTAGGCACTAGATAGATACTTGCTGCATGTAGAGGTTATAGGAAGGTTCACTATTTTGGAAGAGGAGGTTCATTTTCAGAGAGAAGTGAAATTTTCAGGTAAGCCCTGGAGCAATATAGGAAGATAGATATTCTATTTCATATCACTGCAAATTCTAACCCTACCTTCCTCCCTCCAGAAATCAACAGGCCCCTCAAGGAGTTTATAATCTAGCTAAGGAGTTCATGATCATGGATCACAGGATATTAGAGCTGGAAAAGCCAGCCCCGAAACTTCTCCTGACTCCAGTCTTGGCCTCTTAAATTCCACCTGTGTATATTACTTCCTAGGTATCTTGTATAATTACAAAAGTTTAGTATTTCGTGGGGCAGGGGAGAGAGTAGGGTGTGGAGGTGGTGGTTACTGTTGATAATAATCCTAGACTGGAAATGTTCTGCTTTTCAGTGGTTATGATCACTGATAATCTAGAAATTCTGACCAAATTTCAGGATTTCAAAGCTCTGCAGAGACTGCTTATGTAATTGTTTTCCTTATTGCCTTAAATGTATTTGGCTTGATAGAAAGCTAATGATGGGCACTTAAAAGTCAAATGACACAAGTAATTAAGAATAGTCATGAAGGATGATGTAAAGACATCTCCATTTCAGACTGGAGAAAGCACAGAAATGTTCTACCTAGTGGATCATAGATAAAAATAGCTACCATCTACTGGTGCCAGGTACTTTTCATGATTCTCTCATATAATACTCACAGCCAATTTCTGAGATGGGTGCTACATTATTCCTATTTAATACATGAGGAATCCAAGGCAAAAAGAGGTTTTGCCACTTTTCAAAGGCTACAGCCTTTGGGGCTGGAACTCAGTCCCACACTGATCTGATTCCACAGCCTAATCTCTTAACCATTGTGTGGTGCTGACGGAACCGAGGCTGTCTCCGATGAGTCCCTGCTTAGACCTTAGTAAACTGAAAAAAAAGTTGTTTTCTGGGAGGGAAAAGTGGGTGCTCCCTATAGAGCAGGAGAGATGGAGGGCGAACTGCCAAAGCAGAGCTTGAGGTGCCCCCGTGTCATGCAGTGGACCCTTAGGGAACTCTGTCCCTAGAAAGCTCTTGATGATACAGGACTTTGCTCTAAAGAATTCCATACATCTCATAGTTGTATGCCTCACTCAGTATGGCAACTAAGAAAAAAAAAATACTGAAAAAAATTATCTAGAATTAGGGATAAGTATTATTGGCTGCACAATTACAGTAACAATTCACTCCTTAACTCCCACCAGAAACAGGTAACCAACACCTCTTATTTTTCACTGAAACTTGTCTCTTTTGTACCCTGAATGATTATGCTGCTCCAATGGAACTATTTACAAATTAAAACCCTTTATGAACTTGCTAGCTTTGTTTTCTGATCCCAATTCAGTCATCAAAGGACTCTATTCACAATCAGAGGCCAAGAAAAAAATAATTGCATGGCATTCATTACCATTTAATCTTAGAGGCTTTATTCTAATGATGTTGGATCAGAAATGTTGTCTTTGGGTAAGAGAAACAAAGAAAAAAAAAAAGATGATGGCATATCTCTCAAAGAGACAAGCAGGAAATATTCTGGAAAGGTGGGTCACAGTAGAAAATGTCTGCAGACTGTCACCAAGCCAAAAAGATACTGACCATTCTGTGCAAAGCACAGTTCTAGGCACTCTTTAGTGGAAAGTGCAAGAAAAGAAGGCAGGAGGAAAGTAAGAAAAGCTTAAAGGCAGGAAGGCTGAATGGGCAGATGGTTGAAAGCAAAGGAAACTCACTTCCTACCTTTGAAGAGTTCATCTTTGCATGCGTAGCCTTTACCACCTGGCTTATTCGCAACCACTAGATAATCGAAGTTGTAGTAAGTATGAAACTTTCTCCATTGCTAAATTAGCCAGTGGTTAAAAAGGAGAGAAGGTGAGTGTGAGTTGCCCCACTCACATTCATCTTCATCAGTAAAATCATACCTCAAATCCCAGGCCCTAGAAGAGGACGATTTAAATAAGAATAGGCACTTGCTTCAAAGGAAGAGCAAAGTAGTTAGGGCATTCGCCGAATAGTACCATGCTGGTGGCAGATATCTTAATTAACTCATTTCACTGAGTTAAATTTTGTGCCTGCCCTTGCCAGGAAAGAATAGCCATCTAACAATACAGCCAGCTGTTAATAAAGTACTATTTAGAAAAAGAAAACAATTCCAGATTTAATATCATGTGAAGGTAATGGCCTCATTAACCATGCATCAAAATGCTGCCTAATCAGTACCATTATTATTATTTATTAATAACAGTGGTGTGGAACCCAATTTCACAGTGGCTGAGGTAAGCCTCAAATGGATGACTCACACACATGGCTGATCTACATAAATAGCATGTGCTAAGATTACCATCTGGTATAACAATCTACATCACAAGACTCCACATTTCCTGTTACCCAGGGTAAGTAAATTTCAAGCATGAGGGAAAATTTTAGCAAGTTTCTCCAAGTACCTTTACTGAGAGACTAATGTGGCTTACACAGAGAGGAGGGGATGGGAAATTATGAGGTAAAGGTTATTCTCCCTTTCATCTCCCCCTGACTTCCTCTTCACATGAGAAGGGAAACACCACCTTTGCAATTCTGGCTCCTGTCATTTATAAAATCAAATTTGCCTAATTAATCTCCAGGCATACCGTAAGACACATATTTGAAACAACATTAAAAACAGGTGGTATACATTTAAAAATCTTTTTTTCCCCCTTCCTTGTAGTTTCCCTCTTTTTCTATCCATATTTTTTTTTTCTTTTTCTTGCATGAAGACATCAGCATGTATTACGAAACTACACAAGAGGAACTGTGGCCCCTAAATATTACTTTGGTATTTCGTATTTCCAGTACAGACATTTACATCTGAAATCACTCTCTTACAAAATTCATTTTGACTCATTTTTAAGATTTTTCTACCCATAAAGGTGATGGTACTGCCATAACTAGGACTGCCATCAGAGGCAGGTTAAGGAAACTCTTGCTTTCATTACCTGCCTGTATGGGGTCCCCTGGTGCAAGATGTCATCGTCCCTCTCTCTTTCTGAGAGCTCCCCAAGGTCCACCAGCCTCAGAAGTCCTCAGAGTGTCTTTTAGAGCAGTGGTCCCCAAACTTTTTGGCACCAGGGACCATTTTCATGGAAGATAATTTTTCCACGGACAGGGGTGGGGGTGTGATTTTGGGATGATTCAAGCACATTACATTTATTGTGCACTTTATTTCTATTATTATTACACTGTAATATATGTAATGAAGTAATTATACAACTCACCTTAGGCTGGGGACCGCTGTGAGCATGGGGGAAGCCAACATCTCCACTCTAGGTTTGGTTCTTCAGATTCCTTTTTATTTTTTTTCTTTAATTTTTTACAGATCTGGAGTTTTGCAATTCAGTTTATGAAAATAAATTCATTATAAAATTCAGGTTATAATTCAGCCAAGTAACAGACTTCTCTCTTTCTCTTTTCTTTTTGCTATGTGTAAGAAAGAATATTGTATTATACAAATTAAAAATATAAACAAAGAGAAGATTTAATATAACTAGGAGGAAAAGCAAATAAATTATTTACAGCGAACTTTGCTTAGGAACAACTATGTTTATTACTAATAATACAAATCCCTTTACATAATACTTTATAGCAGGGATCAACAAATTCTTTCTGTAAAAAGTCACATAGTAACTATTTTAGGCTTTGTGAGTCAAAAGGTAAAATGGAGACTACTATATAGGAACTTATATAATAAGATAGAAGATAAACTTTCACAAAATTTTTATTAACAAAATTTAAGATATGATGATAGTAATTGAGTATAATTTTTTATATAACACAGATCTGCTAATGAGAAGAAAGGAATTATTTTAGGGAGGATGAGGATGTGGGGGGAGTGATCACATTTTTTACATTTGGGGTTCAAAGTGAGTGTTCCCTATTAGCAAATTGGTGTAAATGTTCATCTGCATCATTCTCAGCTCACTGGCTATACAAAGACAGGGACCAGGCTGCATTTGGCCCATGGGTCATGGTTTGCCAACCCTTGTTTTATAGTCCCTGTTTTATAGTGCTTTCAAATGAGCAAAGTGTTCATATATCTGCTATCTCATTTGTGCTTCACAATAACTCTATGAGAACACTGGTTAGATATATTATCTCCACACTATAGATGAAGTCCCTAAAACTTCCATAAATGAAGTGGTGGAAGTTTATTTCCTGAGGGAATACACCTAGTAAATGCTGAAACCAGGACTTGAATTCAGACTTCTTAACTCTTCAACACATTCCAATTTAGGGCATATACTAAGTGGCTGTTTCCTCTGATTTGCCAAGGTAAATATTAAATTGAACTGTTATGATATCCCAAGATAATATTGATATTACCCAAAAGATTTTCAGAATCCTATTTTTTGTGATGTCTATCAGAATATCTTCAATGGTTGTACATCTTTATCCTTAGACAACAGATCGGGCCCTTGGATATAGCACCAAATCCTTTGATGCCAAGTCTTATAAACTACATTTGGCTGTAATGTAATGAGATCTTTTTCCTGGGTGAGCCTCAAAACTGATTCTGGAGACAATGTCCAAGCAGAAACACCCCTCAAAAATATTTTTAAAGCAAAGAAATCTTCACTGGATAAATGAAGAGCCTTCCAGTTGACTAATCTTTATAAAATCTTAGAATTTAGAAACTTTGGAAATAAATTGTTCCAATTTCCCTCATTTATAGAAGAAGAAGGAAATAAACTTAGAAAGATTACTTTGAAGAATGGCATCCATTTGAATCATGAAATCTAGTATTTGTTTTAAAACTCCTCTCTCAGCAATAATTAACAATAATGAATTGCTCTCTCCAGCATATATCTTGTGAATTACACTGGGTATAGGGACATTAATCTAGCAAGGGTAAGATCTGTACCCTAAAAATATTGGAAAGTTTAGCCTTTTTAGGTCAAGCTATTAGTTCAGATGAATTCTCAAAATCTCTTCCTGTCCCCAAACTCCATGATGCTATGTAAAATCAGCTGGAGTCAAAACCAAGTTTTGCAAGTGGTAGTAACCATTTACTGAGGCTTCCTGGTGCCTTGCAGAGTCTCAGGTCTTAGCTCATCTAATCTTCATAACAGTCCTATATAGTAGTTAATATTATCCCCATCTTGCAAATGAGGAAACCTAGGCTTAGAGATATTTGCCTAAGATCACATTTATAGCTAGAGGCAATACTGGATTCCAACTTGGTCAGTTAGTTAGGAGTCCATCAGAGAAAATCAGTAAGTGTGATCTATATTTGACCTCATACAATCATAGGAACTGGTGAAACTGTTTATGTACTGTCATTGCTTTTGCAGTTTGGGGCTGGGCCCGAAGTCATCAGGGCAGGCTGTCGGGAAAGAAAGAAGGACATGCAGTAGAGACCAGCAGGGACAAACTAAATCCATGAGGATAAGCTAGAATCTATGAGGATGACCTGGAACCTGTGTTAACCTCTCACCTCCTCCAAGCCTCCAATGTTGATGATGCATATAACCTACAGTAGAGCTGGCACATTTTGCCACGATGCTGCACATGAACCTGTCCAGGTGGCATTCTCAACTTCCAGTTTAATGAAATCATTGCTGTGTCCACTGTTTTGGGAACTAAGACCTCAGACCAACAGAGCAGGGACAGGAAGCAAAAATTCTGCTAGTTTATCACTAGAGGTGATACAAACATAAACTATTTGCACTTGTAGTTCTTGAGTCCTAGAATGGTAAATCCTATCCTATCTATGGGAGAAAGAGTATTCTATGTTAGACAGTGATTTAGAGCAGATAAAGCATCCTGGAGGATGCTACTTCAGTCTTCCAAGTTATTTGCATCCAGTTGGCACTGTAACCCAGTTTTCAAAAGACGATCCCACAGGCCAACTGTTTCAGAGTAATGAGGAACCCAGAAACACCAGTGAATTCCATGAGTACGAGCCCATTGCTGCATTTAATTTGCTGCACAATGAGTTGCTTTGTCCAAAGCAATATGTAGTGATTATAGCATTCTGTAAGTCCATACATAGTAGTATTAGCAGAATCAGTACAGACTAAATGTCTATTCCAATGATAACAAGGGGCTGGTGCTGTCCCTTACCTGATGGAATTGACCTAGTGTAATCAATCTGCCACCAGGTAACTAATTAAACCCACCAGGTAGTAGTGTCATACTGAAAGCCCAGTTTGTTCACAGAGGCTGTTCAGTAAGGACAGAGGTAGCTGGAGAGGGAAACTGATTGATGTCTATAAAACACATCATCTTGTACACCTGATCATTAAGATCCTCCTCTGATTAGATTGTTCTTTGGTACACATTCAGGAAGTTTCATCCACAAACCTCTTCCTTAGACTTGTCACTAATTTTCCAATAGGGCTCCTTCTAAGTCCCTGACCATCAAGGCAAACCAATAAATACAGTCCATCAGTCACTGTACATCCATACCTCTTGCCCTCTCTCCAAGAAAAAAATGAACAACCAGGTAGTAGCCCATAAGTAGTCTTTTTCCTTACCACTGTCTTTAGGGACTCTCAAGAGTGGGGCAATAATGTTGTAGCTGTCTCCTTTTGGGTATTGATAGTATATCGTGAAGAACTATCTATAAACTAGGCTCAGATTCCTTCTTCAGTCAACTGACAACCAGGACCCTCCACCCACAATGAAGCCACATGTTTGTGTTGAGAAAAGAAAAGCAATGTAGCAGGAGGATGGCCCATGAACAGCTGTGCCTTTGCATGTGCAATTTACCCTTGCCTTCAGGATCTGCTTTAACCTGATCTCATTCATACCACTTCCATTTAATAATGAAGCACTTCTACGTGCACATGATTTTTACAAGCCAAATATGTGTGTCTCCATACCCCGTGATCTTAACTATCCTGCTACACTGCTGTTGGAGTTCATAACAAACAGAAGCCAACATATTTAATACAAAAGGAAAGGTAAGATGACCAGCCTTCTTTCCAATATCACTGCAAAAATTTATTGTGTTAACACTCCTGATTTCAAATATAAAGCAAACTTAATGGAAGAGCTGTGACCCAGACAGCCCTTGAGAAAATAACAACGGGGAATGCCTGATTTACACTCTTGGAGATAATGACCTGTAGCTAGTTACTAACTGCACAGGAGAAAAGATCTCCCAAATTATATATAATTTAAATTCTAAAAGATTTACTTAAAATCTTTTTAAGTAGATAGGTGCTTCCCAAATGTTCTTCTTGTGATGATGCATTCCCATTGCAAAAGAACAAAGTGTTCAGCCTCTTCTTGACTCTTTAATTTTCTTCTCAGGTTTTCTGAAATAAAACTTTACACAAACTATGGCTCTTGCTCAAAAATATATAATGTATTCCGCCATCAACCTCAAATCATTCTGCATCATATTCTGACAAATGTTAGAAACCACAGCTATTTGATAAGCATGGTTGCCCCCTTGGGAGGTTCTAATTAGATTCAGACATATTTGATCCCTGAATTTATAAAGAGAGAGAAAGTAAAAGGAGAGAGAAACATTTCTTTTGGAAAGTATGAAAAAAAAAAAAGAATTTATAGTAGGAAAGAGAGTGCAAATATGATATTGGAAAAGCACAATTGTGATGTTAATGTTGATACTTCACCCATCGTGGACCAAAAGAAGATTCCACATAAGCTGAAAGGTAGTGTGTCTATAAATAAAGAGACATTAGACCTGTCAACATTTTACACATGATAATAACAAAGAGTCTTTTTTCCCCCTAAAAAGTTATTCAAGTACTACATTTACAAAGGTTAAAATATTAAAAGTGGAGTGAGATGCCCCTGGAATTTTCCTTCTAGTCTTTTGGGTAACTTTTACTCGCCGGGCTTCACATTGGTGGCCACGGGGCTGCAAATCTTGGCACTACTATCTAAACTTCTGGCAACTAGGGATTTCTTTAGTTTTTCCTGTGGTGCATGTCCCATCCTGGCCACTAGTTGACATAAATAAGAAATGAAGTTGAAAATGCGTCTGTGTCAAGGCTGAAGAAAAAAAAAAAAAAGGAAGTGGTGACAAGGATAATCCAAGAACTGCAGTTACTGTCAAATGCAAGGATAATCTAAGAATCGCAGTTAAGCCAAAGAGCATTCATGCTTGGCTTGGGAATGGCTCATCAAATTTAGGCAGCCTTCTTGTTGAACTTTAACAAATACTAAAATGAGTCTATGCCCTGGGGATATCCACCAACTTATAGTTCTGGGAGGCCAGCCTGCATTTAACATTTTTCTTCAGTCGAGGTACAAAAGGGACAATCCACACAGATTAAGGGAAACTCGATTGTAGATGTTGAGTGTTGAGAAATGCCAGTAGGGTGAGGGAGGAGAAGAAGAGATGAAGCAAGAAGGAGGCACATTCCACATGTATCCAGGCCTCCGTGGCCTCCAATCAGATCCCTAATTCTCTCCCCCGCACTGTAGACGATGCTCACCACCGTCATGGGTCACGACACGAAATCCTTTATTCCCACGGCAAATAGCACTGGAAAATGAAGGTCCATGCAATTAAGGTTTGTTGGGAATTTTTTTTTTCTTTTCACATATGGCAATATTTATCTTCAAAGTTCTCCTCTTTAGCCCATGGGCTCCTTTGTAAAGCAGCTGGCCTTGTGTGGCCTAATTGTGAGATGATTTGTTGTGTGATTCAGTAGCATTGTTTATTTGTACAGTGGTTCGGTGGAATTTATAAACTGCATAATATTGTTCTAGACTGTTTTCTTTTTAGTGAGAAGCCACATTTTCTCCAGCATTCATGACTGGGATCAAAATTAGGTGGAGCACTTGAGATATTTTCATCATCCCAACTTCCTCTGTTAATTAATGACATTAAACAGGAAACTCTTGCAATTAAAGGAAAAGATGGAAGCAGAACATGGAAAGAGAACTAGAGTGACGAATCAAGTTGAAATCAGTCTTTGTTTTGCATACAAGAGCTTGTTAACAAATGCTCAAATGTAACTAATACAAGCTGTAAGTTATTTCTAATTAGTCCTAGCTGTTCTCAGGAAAATAGAATCAAATCATGGAGTCTTTTAGAAAAGATCTCTTTTGCTATTCTTGGTCTGTCCCTGAGAAACCCTCAGTAAATGGTCCCAGTTACTTGTCACACGTTCTTTAATGATGAAATGTCTCCAGTCCTGCCAGGCCTATAAAAAGTTCTAAAAGCAATTTGACCTTCCCATTTCGTTTCCTTTATTAAAAAGAAGCTGCATGTGGGTTTTTTGTTTTTTTCCAATAAGAATAATTTTAAAGAAAGTATGAATGGAATTTTTAAAGTACTTTGAAGATTAAAAAAAAAAAAGTGTTAATTCCAGGATCTGAGATGGGACTTGAACTCTTATAAAGTTAAGATATGCTGAAGCTGGAAAGAATGGTTTGTGGCAAAATAGGGATGTCACAGGGTCAGGCAGTTTCCAACATGGCACTGGTTTGGTGAATGAGCCACAAACCAGGATCTGGCCCTCAGACTTTTCAGCCCATCAAATGATAAGGATTATTGACCTTATCGATAATCCTAGATATAGTCAGAATCTTGGGGAGACACTCACATACTAAGTTAACAAGAGATTAATGTGTAAAACAAAAGGTCAATTTACTAATTTATTATGGGGAATATCCATGTTCAGTGTCTTAAATGCTGGTCCCTCCTAGCTAAGACATCTCTTTTGTGTACTGATGGAAACGTTCCCATCTTCCCAGCTGGGAAGCTGGGTTATTAATCTGAATGTTGTTTGGTTGGCATGGAACTAAAACAAATAGAAAGGAAATGTCTTGAGGAGCATGTCATCCGAGTGAAGATAGGATTCAATAAAATTTCCATCCTCTCCAGGGAATAGCACTCTACAGATACCTGTGTCCCCTAAATTCATCCATTTCAATCCACTGACAAAATGAAATGTAAGTCATTCATTCTATTTTTCTTTTTTTTCTGTGCTGCATGGCTTTATTTAAAAGTGTTAAGATTATTGTTAACCAACACCAAATGGATATTTCTATGGCCCTCAGAAGACATGCTGTCACTCCCATCGTATGCTTACTTAATTTCTTTTCATCTCTAAGAGCATCCTGTTTTACCCTATCTCTGAGTTTCGTGGGAAAGCCTTGCCATCTCCTGGCTGTACCCTTTCAAACTTCAGGATTCCATCATTCACTGAAGATACATACTTTCACCTGGAATGGAATGAGTATCTGCTAAGTGCAGAGCCCTGGGTTGGGTATGGTTAAGGACATCAAAAGTAAGAGGAGATAAACCCTACTGTCAGGAAACCTCAGATCCAATTAGGGAGATGAGCTATATACACACAAACCCAAAAGAATAACACAGTGTAAGACATGATTTATAATAAATACCTAGTAGAATTCAAGGGAGGGAGCAAATAGAATTATTCAGAGAAAGCTTTATGGCAAAAGTGGAATTTAGGAGGAAAACTGGATAAATTCCATCTTAGGTTAGGGCAGAATTTCCCAATCTAAGCACTGTTGACATTGTGGGTCATAGAATTCTTTGTTGTGGGGCATTACAGGACGTCTAGCAGCATCCCTAGCCTCTTCCCAGCATGCCAATAGCACCCCCCCAGGTTGTCACAACCCAAAAGTCTCCAGATATTGTCAAATATCCCCTAAGGGCAAAATCACCCTAGTCAAGAACCACAGGGTTAAGCTGAACAATCATCTTAAGTTAATTATTCAATTGACCCTTAGAGATGGGTGAATAGTGCCCAGGGGAGAGGTCAGGGCCAAAGATCCAGAGTGGTGAGCTAGCGACACACGGATGTGAGCAGATAATGTCAAGGAGTGGATGAGGGCAGAATCTAAGAGAAGTGCTCCTGGGACTGGATAAAACATAATAGACAACCATAGTTATGACCTTTATTTTTTAGACTTGGATTGATGTTTCATAAGTGCTTAAAATGTTCCCATCATTATTTTAAATGGGTGATTTTTGTTCAAATACATTTTTCTTTGAAAATGCTCCACAAAAAGGGAGGGAATGGCCAAATACAACTAATTATCTCAGGGGACATAGAAATGATATCTCAGAACACCTCTAAATTTGTCCTGTGGGAACATTACAGGCATGCTACCCGAACAAAAGTTTTTTGGGGGGTAGGGATTTCCCTCCTTACTATATATGGTTTTGCTTGAGAACTTGAGATCTCAACCGAGTGCCTGAAATATCTTATTCTTACAGATGACATTGCAAAATAACAATCGCCGTAAGCAATGCCATCACAACCATTATATAATCCCTTTCCAGAGTGCTTCTTTGGTTTTTTTCCCAATAGGGTTACACATGAGCAAAATCCCAACCATCATCATAGCCACTGGTTTTCCCCAAATGCCTAAGGAAACAAGCCCGCTTGGAGAAGAAATTATCTACAGACAGACTTTACTGGTGACCCTGGAAGGGGGACCAAGGAGAAGCCCACAGGTAAAAAAAAAAAAAGGGGGGGGGCACCTTATGCTATCCTAGGCCTGCCTACAGCCCATGAAATAGTCTTCAGCAAGCTCATTGTCTCTCAGATACATTTTGTAATAATTCTAGCAGGAAGTGAGAAGGCCCAGTGAGTCATGCAGAAATACATCCTTAAAAAAAAAAAAAAGCCCAGTTGACCTTTCCAACTTGTCCAGATGTACACCGTTTTTTAATTTTGCTTGTTTTTAAGTCCCCTTACAAACAGGTACTGTGAGGAAAGCTGGGTAGGTGTTGGTCAGAGGCGATCCTTTAGCCTAGAGGAGCCCAGGAGCAGAAAGGGACATCAGGGAGGCGACTCATTCAGAGAGGAAATGGCAATCTATCTGAAACCTTTACCAGCCTTGCTGAGTTCCTTTCAATTCTTTTTATTTTGCTCTTCGCCTGGACTTCAGCGCCGCAGGAGCAGCGGTGCAGAAACAACGCTGATTCAGAGAGTCTGGCTGCCAGAGATTCTGCTGGAAACAGAAAGACTTAAGGGATTCTGCCTGCGTCGAGGGGGCAAGCTGGACACGGCCAGGGCCTGTTATCCTCTCATGCAGGGAGAGAAACAGAATCCCTTGAGTCCAAAAAATCAGAATGCAAAGCAGCCTTTCAAAAGAAAAAAAAAAAATAAAGTGCTCTCTTTCCTCTGATTTCCAGAGTGTTGGGTTAGGCTCCAACTGGAAATGCCACGAGGGGAAAACAGTCTCACACCATCTCTCCCTCCCCACGCCCCCACTCTCAGATAAAACCTTTTCTACGCAATGGTTTCCTTTGTTACAGACAAATGTTTAGGACAATTTTTATTTTGCCCAAATCCATCTTACTCTTTGACTGCTCTTCCTCCCCTTCCACTACCATTTGCTTCCTTTAAAAAAAGAAGGAACCACTCACATGGCTTACACTCAGATGGGTCCAGGACCTATTCTTAGATTGATAGAGAAGGAATTTACTCACCACTCCCTTCAGGATTAAGGAGCATTAACCTTTGGAACACGGTCTATATATGCACATCAGGGTATTTTTAAGAATGGGAAAACCCAGGACACAGATGAACAACAATGGTTCCAAATGAGATTTATTTTTAGACCTGGGATTCTAAAGTATATAAAGCTACAAACACTGAAATTGTTCCCATCCTAGTGGATGTGGCCCTACTGTCATCTTCACAAACCACTCTCCCCTCTTGGTCTGGCACATTTGTACACGCACACACACACATGAACACACACACACACCCGTGCACACACACCTCAGGCCTCTTCATAAAATCCCACTGTCCCAACCTCTGGTTTTGGTTATAACCCAAACTATGATGAAGAGTAGAATCATAGAACAGTTTCCCCCAGATACAAGACCATTCTTTGATCAGGCTTCCTTCTGGAACTTTTCCCAAAAATGCTGGGGTGGTTGCAAGTTTTTCTATAAGCACTGAAAAGTTGGATATTTCTCCAAACCAGTCTTGAACTCTCGGAGGCATAATGGGAAAATGCAGTTGATATTATCCTTCCTGCTGTTACTACCAATAACCAGTCTCTGAAAAATGGATGGAGAGTCCATTGAAAAGAATGGAAAAAGCTCCCTTACGTGATATTGCATATAAAATCCACGATGGAAAAGAAAGTAATAACATTTGAGAGTTTAACTTGTCTGTGCTGATCTAGAGCACTCTGTTGGGAGATGCAAAATTACATATTTATTTCCAACATGTGAATCTATCTAAAATAGGGAGTACACTTATGGATCCCTTGCTTTCTGCTAATATAGGGCACATGTCATCCCCTAAAGAAAGATCCAAAGGCATCCAAAGATAATGTGAACTGTTAACCTTATTTATTTATTTTTTTTGAAAGATCAGCTGCCGAATGTTTCTGGCAACCAGAGGGAGTCAATTTCTCTAGCTGGTTTTACCAAAATTGTCTGAGCATATTTATCTTCCAGGGGAAGGAATATCATTATGTTAATGATCTAAACAATCTTAGTCAATTGATACAATATTTGGGATTTCTTTCAAAATAATCTGGGGAGGAAAGGGAAAGTGAACAGAAACGTAGACAAAGCAGTTATAGCTGGATTAAAGGATACATGGGGGTACTGTACTATTCTTGCTACTTTGAGGTATGTTCCAAATTTTCCATGATAATAAACTTTTGAAAATTTTATGTAGCCATTCATTTAGTTTCAATATTAATTTTTTGAGTGGCTCTTCCAAAAAGGTATATTTTCCCGGTTTAATTCACACAATTAAAGCATGTATATAGCTCACAACCTAGTATGGGAGTATTATGGAGCAGTGTAAGCAATAAGATACCCAGACACCTGAATCCTGGCTTCACCACTCACTAGCAGAAAGATTTGAGGGAAAATTCCTTAATCTTTTTGAACTCAGTATAATTTCGTATGTACATTTGGTGATAATAATACCTCCTTACATTGTTGTGAAGGTTAAAGAAGTTAATATCTCTAAAAGGATCCTGACACAACAGGTGATTAGTAAATGTTAGGTTTATTTCCCATCAAAACCACTGATGGAATATAAAAAGCTAAAATTATTTTAAACTAAAAAAAAAAAAAAAAACAAAGCCAGAGTAAGTGCTCATTTAAGCATGTATATGGCCTGCATATACTAAGCACCCTTTGTGTGCTTTGAACTATGCTGGGTGTGACACAGAGTAATCTATGGCATCGTTTTAGAGGATTCCAATTATTCTAGTGGTAGATAGATAGAAATGTGTACAACCAGTGGGGAAAAGCCAAAATAGGGGTATGTATGCGGAACTCCTGCAGTCTTGGAAAGTCTGTGAGCTCAGCCCAGAAGGGGTCATTGAGTGGTTAATCAGGCACTCAATTAGGGCATCCTACTGACCACTAAGCCTGCTCCCCAGCCTCCCAGGGAATCCATCCAAGCTCCCGGCCAATCCTTTGCCTCCCCTGGCCATATCCTAGGTAACCAACAGACAGCCACGGAAACGGAGCATACACAGTGGAAGGAAACCAGAACAAATAACCTCTGGCATTTCCACTCATTTCAGGACAGTACATCTGAATTGTTAATAAACAGAGAACAGAACTATTGGAGGGAGCGTAGCCGACTGGAGGGTCTAGCTGAAGGGGCTAGGGCCGGGGTTGGGGGCGGAGGGAGATATAAGGGGAAGACTTGAGAGGCTGTTTATTGCCAGTGAGGGGTCAGTTGCAGAGCTCAGCCCCTCGGGCATCAGAAGGCTATCTCTTGCAGGCTCTGGCTTCATTCAGGAGACAAAGAAGACTTGAAAACTGAAAGAGAGAAATAACTGGCAGGGAGGAGAGTGAGCAGAAAGAGGCAATGCTCCAAATAACTTGCCCCTCCTATTTTCTATTGGCACTATAAATACCATTCTAAAATGTTACCGTAACTTAAGGAGTCTCTTTTAGGAAGCATTTGGTAGTGAGTCATCCCACAACTATGTATAAAGCTGAACACCCTGCTGCGACTCTCTGAAGCTCCTCAACTGGCTTTTACTGGGTCTGTTCTGGAATCCCATTTTTGTGGCAAGGAAGGACACGTGCAATTTGCCAGACAAGGTCACCTTTGCTGCTGTGATCTCATAAATTGCTCTTACTCCTTTCTTGCCCAGGGGACCCCCAGGACAGGAGGGGGGGAGTCAGAAACCTGGATGACACAGATCCATTTTCAGGAAGAGACGGCAGGAGCTACATTTAATAAATAAAACGTTTTTAGAACAAGACTCTTTTCAGAACACAGGCAACAGACAAAAGGGAAGTAAACCCAGGGTTCAAGGCAAGAGACTTGGGACGACTGAATCTTATCCCCAAATATCCTAGATGCACTTTTCGTCTGGTGTCATTGCTGCAGCAGTGGCCAAGCCGCCATTTTGGCCACCTGCCTAAGTAAGCTCCACGCACTTCCCTTTCAGCCCTTATCCCCTCCGCCTCCCACTCTTCAGAAAGTCGGCAACAGCGATCAAGGGCCCTCACTGTGCTGACACGATCCTAGCAAAAGTGTAACATTACCTTTCACACGGGAGGGGCCTTTCAGTTTGTATTGAATCCTTACCAAACTCTGCGACATAGGCAGTGCTCACGACCAGCCTTGGATGGTTAATGCTGCCTAATGAGTCTAACTTTTGCATAAAAATTATTTGTCAGTAGAATAGTAACGCATGTTTATTACATGAAGATTATAAAGCAAAAAAAAAAAAAAAAAAAGGAACACAAAGAAATAAGAACTATTCTCCCACCACGCAGAGATAAGAACTATTATCCTTTTGGTCCATTTCTCTAATGAATTGCATGGAGGGTCAGAACACAGAATCTAGAGCCTCTTGTCTGCTTTTATATTATTGGCTCCTGTTCTTAAAACGTAGGTGACTTTGGCCCATCTCCTTAACCTCTCATCATCTCATGTTCCTGATCTGAAAAATGGGGACCACAATAGATTCTATCTCATAGGGTTGTTGTAAAGACTACATTAATTAATAAATACATTTAATTACAGTGCCTGATATAGTGTGTGATATGGAAGTGTTTGCTCTTCTCAAGGTTCAGGTGTCCTGTACATGTACTTTTATATCCTATCTGTCACTTAAAATTAAACCAGATGTATTTTTTGCATGATATCAGCAATTCTTTATAAACACAATTTTGTAGCATTTCTGCTTTTTAATGATAAATTGCTAAATATTGTTATAGAAAACTTAGAAAATACAGGAAAACACAAAAAAGAAAATGACCATGTCACCAGATCTCATTGCCCCAAGACAATAACTGTTAAAATTTTTATGTGTCTCAGTATTTTTATATGTAGAAATTTTGGCAAAATTGAAACCAATGATTGTGAGCATTTAACATTTTACTAAATATTCTTCTATAACATTTTGATAGCTTGATTGAGGCATATAATTTACGTACATTTATCCAATTATAAGTTCAATAAGTTTTAATATATTTATTCTGTTGTATGACCATCACCAAAATACAGCTTTAACACACTTCCATCTCTCTGATACACATTTTAATCTCTATGTAATATTACCCTATATGGTTATACTGTGTAATACATATTACATATGCAATTTATTCAACTAATTCCATATTGTTGGGCCTCTGGGTTACTTTTATTTTCTGTAATTATAAATAATACTGTAATGAATATCTTTGTGCCTGGAGCTATTTTGATTATTTCATTAGGATAATTTCCCACAAATGACATCACTGGATGTTTATAAATATTTATAAGGATCTTGACATATACAATCCAAATCATTTCTGAAAGAGTTAACTATGTTTATGGATTCACTCCCGTTGTAAAAACAAATGCTCTTTTCACACATACTCAGCAGTATTGAATGTTAATGATTATTTCTGTTTCTTACCAGTGGAAGCAGAGGCTTTAGTTCTATGCTGTTCAGTACAGTAGCCACTAGTCACATGTGCAATGAAGCGTGACTAATCTGAATTGGGATGTATTATAAGTGTAAAATACACATCAGATTCTGAAGACTTAAGATAAAAAAAGGAATGTAAAATTTCTCATTAATAAAGTTGTGTATTCATTACATGTTGGAATGGTAGTATTTTGGATGTAGTCAGTTAAAATATATTTTTAAAAATTAATTTCATTTCTTTCTTCTTACTTTTTTAAATATGAATTTGTCCTAGCTCATTTTGTATTGCTATAATGGAATACCATTGACTGGGCAATTTGTAATGAGAAGAGATTTATTTCTTATCGTTCTGGAGACTGAGAAATCCAATATCAACAAGCCAGCATCTGGGGAGGGCCTTCTTGCAACATCATAATATGACAGAGGACATCACATGGCAAGAGAGCAAGAGTATGTCAGCTCGGGTCTCTCTTCCTCTTCTTGAAGTCACCTGTCCATCATGGGGACACCATCCTGATGAGTTTATCAAATCCTAATTACCTCCTAATACCTCCCAAAGGCCCCACCTCCCAATATTATCAACATATAATTTTGGAAATTAAGTTTCCAATACATGAAATTTGGGGGACACATTCTAACCATAGCAGGACTCTGGAATATTTAAACTATGTATGCAGTTTTCCTCCTACTTCTAGCGGACGGCACTCGCTCTAGAGATTAAGTGGTGTTCATATATCTGGTAAACAGCAAAACTGGGACAAAACTAATGTTTTACAGTTTTCAGTCCAAAACTTTTCCTACCACATCACTTGAACAAAATATAATCTAAGTTATAGTACTTTCCTTCTCTAAAAGCTACGATTTATTGAGACTCTTTTCCACCATGTGCCAGGAACTATGCTACCTATTTTGTAGACATAATCTGTAATTTTCAAAGCTATATTTTCTTTTCCTTATTTTACAGCTGAAGAATAAGAAACTCAGTGCTGTTTTTCTCCATAAAGCCCTTGAACTGCTGCTCATTGCTGTGATTGTGTTGCTCACTGGACTATCATCCCAGGGAAAAACACTGCCCGTTAAATTGTGAGGAGAGGAAATACAGATAAAATACAAAAAGAAAATACAAATAAGTAAAAATAAAGCAAAACTCTTTTGATAAGAACACTTATTTGGAAATTGTGATTATTCGTATGGAGACTGAGCTTTCTGCCGCTTTCTTTTTCATTCGCGTTAATTTTTCCTTTTATTGACATATTATCTATGCCTCCCCTATCTCTAGAAAGAATAACTTGCAGCAAAGAGAGAGAGAACAGAATAGAGGTTAAGTAACAGAAAGCAGAGAAGGGAAAAGAGGAGAAAACTCTACCTGGCGACCTAAGCTAAGGGAACGCCTGTGGTAGACTATAAAATTTACCTCTTAGCTCACTGGCAGCCAACATAAAAATAGGTAATCTGTGCATTGTATTCTCATAATTTCATTAAAGAAACTTTCTATTACATCAGGAAAGATTTATATTTTATTAGCAGCTGACTATGAGAGGAATTATTTCACAGCCTTTTATATGTGGGACCACAAGGAACATGGTAGAGGTTATATTTTAAATTTTTACCAAAAACACAGATGTTTCTCTGGCAACCACTTCTCATCTTTTCTCAGTGCTGTCCAAGTACATAATCATTTGCTTTTAAGATTGAATAATATTTGTAAAAACAAACTTAAATTACTCTTCCTACAATGGATTGTCCTTGATTTAGTAACCTCTAGCTGCTTTATCATAAGTCTATGTGGTTTAGTGTAGTATTTTATTTTACTGCTATACATAATTCCTACATACACTGTTTCTTGTTAGGGAAAATGTATGAATTCATTCCCCTTGAGGAGAGAACATGAATAAAAGAAATGGTGCCAACATAGTATGTTGACTACGGTATCAAAAATGATTTTTTTTTAAACAAAACTTGAAATATTTAATAGGAAAGACAAAGATTGCACTGAGCTTATTAAACATCCTCAGGAATAATTTAAAACTCTTTATAAGCTGGTTTACATACCAAAAACTGACAATTAAAAACAGCTCTTCCATGTCTTATCTATATCATTTTTGTGTTGATTTTCCAAAATCTCTATTATCATATAACACTAGAATCAGAATCACTACATTTTGAATACTTGAACACATTCACATTACATTCTTAAAATATATCTCACATTTAGACTTTCTATGAATTCAAATAGTTCAATGAATACATTCCCATCATGATAGCTACATAGATACTAAAGGGATAAAAATAGGTCAGTGATCAGAATCAGGGCATCTAGAACTATGGAAATTTCCACAATCATCCATGGAACAGGCTTACTTTTGGAACTGTTGGTTGACCTTGCCAAAGATCATAGAAACCTTAAAACATTTTCTTTGTATGTGAGACTTGGGTAAGAGTTAACAGTATTTGTAGTTAGGAATGGCCATACGTCGCAACTTCCCCCAAAATGATTTTGATTTACTGTGTAATTTGTACACTTATCAATTTATTAACATCTGATGGTCATTGGATGATCTTGGAGGTGAGATTCTTTTTGCACCACTTGCACTGTACTTCCACCATGTGAGGGCTGCTTTCAGGTAGACTGTGATGTCACTGGAGGTGACTTGAAGTTTTAAACTACTCTATTCTTCAGAAACAGTCACTGAGCTTTGCAGGTTCAGCCTAAGGTGGGCCACATCCAAATATTGTCCCACCATGATCAGCCACATTCAGCCACGCCCCATAGCATCCACCGCCATTTCCCACCGAGACTTATGGGGGCTTTTGGCAGGAGAAATAGTAGCATAGAAGGGCCCAGCAAGACAAGTTGAGGAAGAAACATTCACTCTAAGGCTCCATGCACAGCTCCAATTGGTTCCCTTTATTGGTAAAGTTTTCCTTTGTGGGTTTTCTTTCTGGTCTATTGAGAACTTGACCAATAGCCCATGGAATGTGTCAGCTCTAATTGCCTGTGTGGATTGGCACAAGTCATGCCTCCAAATTGGAATGTTGTCACATATAACATAGTCCTGCAGAGAGATAAATGTGGCCTGGAAAATGTTTTAGCCAAACATTCTTTAAAAGCAATTGTGCTCTGCCATGGTAAGGGGCAGACAACCTTTGTAGAACTGGCTGAGCGAATTCCCAGGATGCCAAAGTCTCAACAGGTGTCAGGACACTGTTCCCTCCCCCTGCTTCTAAAAATGCAGATTGCCTCCTCCCTCTAAGGACAGCAGACAATGGCCAATTGCCCCCTGGGGTACTCTGGCACAGTGGTAGCGGGGCAGCTTTCCAAAAGAAATGGGTAATTGGTGAGTTGTGAGAACAGATGAGGGGTCTAGGAACCTGAGCTAATTGATGAGCAACTTACACAGGTGTTGCCTGATGACCAGGTAATAACTGTCAAACAAGTCTTGTTGGAACTGGTTTGAAGAAAGCATGGAGGCTGTCTCTAAGGGGAGATTCACCACTGAGAAAGACACCAGCAGGCAAGGATATATTAATAACGTGATGAGGGAGAAGAAGAAAGGACCCTGGAATTTGCTGAGCACTTATTATGTGCTAGGCACAATGACTTAACTTTTCACACATTTTATCTCAGGACAGCACAGGTCAAGCACTCACATTCTCATACAGAGTCTGTTTTCTTTACAAATAAATTATAGCAACCTGGTCCCCAGAAACTACTTAGGCAGTAAGTACTGGGCCATGCAGACAAATCAGTTCTTTGCTTATGCACTCTACTTCCCTCTGCACCAGGCAGACAAGTGCTGGGGGAAGAAAATAGATGTTCAAACCAAACACTACAACATAGTATGGAGACCATTCATTGCATATGTCATAAGCTCAGATAATGTCCCCCTTACTTCAGGGACATTCCTCATTAAAGTGCATATGCACACACCAAAATAGTTGTTGAACATAAAAAATAATTATTATTTTGGCTACCTAAGACTAATCAACTCATTGATTTAATATTTTAAAGAAATTAGCAAAATTGAATTGCTTTTCATTTGTTTGTTTTGGTCATGAGCGATTGAGTTGATTGGGGACTACTAGCAAAGACAAACTCTTATTGGTTGGGAAGAGACAATCAAGAACTGTCACTAGGGAAGGACTCTCTACAAGAGAAATTTTCAAGAAAGTTCCCATAGAAAAATTCAGGCCCACAGGAAATGTCTAGTTGAGATGATGGATCACAGATCATCCCACTTGCCAAACCATGACAACCTCCTGCAGGCTCTGCCATGTGAAGAAACAATTCTCATTTTTGTCCTAGGATCCATCTTTTTTTGGGGGGGCCGGGAAATGACAAACTATGATCCTCTAAACATTTCTTGTTTGATACTTGACATTTTCCCAAGAGATCCAACCCTGCCCTCACCATGCAAGGGAATGAGGATAAAGATGCTTCTTTTTTGGGAGATGGGTGCCAGTGGTTTTAGAGAGCTGGACAGATACACAAGCATCTCCTACCAGGGGATAAAGAATGGAGCTGAGATGACTGAAATTCCTGGAAAAACGAGTGTGTTTGTTTCCACATGACATTATAGATACTCATCTTCTCACTGACAGTCTTTCAAATATTTGTAGTCAGTAGGAAAATGTCTCTCATTGCAATGGTCCCATTTTTTTTGAATATTTTCTCATAAATTGATATCCCACCTGGTTAGACAGTAATTGACAAATACTAGCATTGGACTGCATTAGATTTACCTAGAGTAGCTTTTATTTTTTACTATTTTTATAAAATAAAATATCCTATCCCCCCAAATGATCTGATTCACTAGGTCTGGGATGGACCTAAAAATATGTAACTTTAGAAGCTGTCCAGGTGACTGTTGTGTACCCTGGTTTGGGATCAGTGAGGACAGATGAAGGGATCCATCCATGCAGGGGTGTAAGAGTTTTGCTTCATGCCACAATTATAGACTTTTTCAAAGTGCCTTGAAAGAAGACTGGGTAACAGAATTTGGTCTAATTGGCCCAAATCTTTCCCTATTACTAGCAGAAATATCTGGCCATTAGCAGATTGGTAAAGCCCATTTTTGGCACAGTTTATTATTCCTTGAACTTCCCCAGGAATAATTAGTCACTCCCCTCGGTGGTCCTGAGTTAAATCATTATGGGTTGAATTGTGTGTGCCCTCCGAAAAAGATTTGTTGGGGTCCTAATCCCCAATACCTCAAAATGTGACCTTATTTGAACAAAGGGACTTTATAGACGTCCCATTAAATTAAACTGAAGTCATTAGCATGAGTCCTAATCCAATACGACTGGCTCCTAAATAAAAGGGGACACTTGGACACAGGGATACACATGTAAGGAGGAAAGACAATGTGAAGAGACACAGGGAGAAGACGGCCACCTACAAACCAAGGGAAGAGGCCTGAAACAGGTCCTCCCTCACAGCTCTCAGAAGGAACCAACCATAACAACACCTTAATTTTAAACTTCTGGTCTCCAGAACTGAGACAACAAAACTGTGTTGTTCAAGCCACCCAGTTGGTGGTGCTTTGGGAAGGCAGTCTCAGCAAACTAATGCATAAACGTGAGTCCGTGTTTGGTGGCCCCTCCATCTGCCTTCCTAACACACTTAAATTTTCTCCCGTGTAGCGGTGTTTCCTTGGGTAAGTCGTCTGGCTGGGAGGATAACTCCTTATTGCAATCCCTATCACAGGAACCAAGGGGCCCAGATTCTTCCCCTAAAATCTCATATTCTAGCAAAGGAACTGACACATGACCTAAGCTCAGGCAGTTGGATGCTTTCTCCTGGGACTTTCCATCTTGAGTGAGGCAGTACGGGAAGCAATGGGTGAGAAAGCTTTAGGAGCCATGCTCATAGCCCCCACAGGGCAGTGATGGCTGGCTCTGGCACGCCTCTCCCGGTGCTGTGGTCTGAGTGCTCGTGTCCCCCCAAAATTGACATGTTGAGATCCTAAACCTTAAGGTGATGGTATTAGGAGGTGGGCCTTTGGGAAATGATTAGTTCATGGAAGTGGAATGAATGGAATTCATTGCATGAATGAATTTACTGCCCTTATAAAAGAGGCCTGAGAAAGACTCCTTGCCCCTTCTGCCATGTGTGGACACAGTGCAAAGATGGCCATCCAAGAGCCAAAAACAAAATCTGACCACTGACTCTGCTGTTACCTTGATCTTAGATTTCCAAGCCTTCAGAATTGTGAGAAATAAATTTCTGTTGTCTGTTGGCCCCAAGTCTATGTAGTAGCAGCCTGAATGAACTAAGACAACCAGCTATTCCTGCAGCAGTTAATTGGGTTCCCTCTTTCTTGCCTTTCGTCCCTCCAGCGGTTCCTCCATCCCTGCTAATCCCCAGTCTGGTTTCCCTGAGTCCTGTACATTCTGTGGGCCTCATACGAAATGATCAGTAGTCAGTCTTTGTGTGTGTGTGAGACCTACAAAACAGCCAGCTTCGTATAGTTCAACCTAATGATTGAGCCAGAGACATTTTCTCTTGTTTGTTACTAACAACCTCAATACACTTCCAATGTATCTCACATGTACATTACAACCCGATAGTATAATTTACCTGAGTCTGTCTTGCCAACACCATTGTATTCCCAATACCTGCAAAGTCCTTTGTAATTTCTTTTTCTGATTCTTAGGTTGCCCTCATGTGTCTTTCTCTCATGGTGCCAGTGAGCAGGAAGCATCTATTCATGAATTCATTTATGCAACAATTATTAATAATTACTGAACATAATCTATACGTCAGATTTGGTTTTAGGTTCTAAGTTTACAAAGTGAACAAAACAGGACTTTATAGGTCACCTAATCCAATGCTTTACGGACCAAGAAGGCACTGAGGAAGTCAGGTGACTTCACCGGGACCCACAGCCTGCCAGCAGCAGAGTTGGGGCTGTGATCCCATCTGTGCCTTTTCTCAAACATGTGTTCCATTGCCATGTGCTAAATTGTGTAGCAGGTGCTGGAAACACAAGATAAATAAGGAGTGGCCTCGAATGGGAAGCATAGGATTGGGAACACTCCCTGTTCTGAGGGAGACTCCTCGGGGTGGGATGTGACCATTCCCAAAACCCAGCGTTAAAGGAGAGAGAGAGAAACAAGAGAGAGAAACAAGAAGCCAACGGGCCACTTCTTCTAGTCACATCATTTATGACCATAGCACTTTGGCTTTCAAAGACTCCTACTGAAAGACAGTGGCACAGTGGGCTTGCTCCATTGAATCTTTTTGCTTGAAGTTATACCCTAAACCCGGTTGACCAGTTCGTTCTGTTTTTCTCTCTACATTTGTTTAGTTGCTTTGATGTTATGCACAGACATCAAACTCTTGACTAAATGTGCGGGTACACGTAATGTCGTAATGTCGGTGCTCAGTGTCCCCACCTCCCTTCCTTGGCCACCTCCCTCTGTCCTTTCTGCCCTTGAACTTCCACCCTGCTCTCACTGATCTCACTCTTCCAGGTCCCTCATGGAGATGAAGTAAATCAGAATCTATCCTGGCGCCATTGGGTTGAAATTGTTTCCTGTGCTACACTCATTGAGAGTAGTTACATTTAAAACTATTACTTACCTTGGGGGAAGGTCCTACAGGAATAATTCCTCATGTTTGACTCTCAGAGCCTGAACAAGTAGGCAATACACAGGGGGTTGCTAGACCTCCCCGGGGCTCCTCCGTGCATCTCACACAAGTGTCTGTCTGTGTCCCACTTTTGAAGGAATCTGAATGCAGACAGCGGTTTCTTGGAATACCAGGATATGAACAAACGGAAGATGCACACATGGGGTGATGTGAAATTTTATTCTTCACTAAATGAACCACCACCACTTGATTTAAAGTTCTCCTCTGTTTTCTGTAGTCTAATTTTGTTTCAAATGAAGAAATTAGTGTTACACCCATGCTTGAGGACAAGCCAAACTGCATGACTTCACATTGCCTTTAGAGCAGGATTGAATTACATAACTTCTTAGCTTGTTTGCTCCCAACATCCTGAGATTCGGGATTTTCTATATGATTCAGAATGGAGATTTGGGCCGGAGAGGGTTTCCAACTCCAGGGCTGGCCAGACCTTGGTGATGTCACCTGAGTAACACATCTGTGTTCTTTCAATTGAGTTGGCATCTATAGGAGAGAAAAATCCCATGTTGAAGAGAAAGCCTGAGAGATTATACTGGGCCTTTTTCTTTACCACTAATTTTTTGCCTTTCTGTTTAATTATATCTGTTCTCTTGGGCTGAGTGATTTTCCTAGTTTTGATCACACAGCACAAAGTCTCTCTCAGTACATTCTGTTCCTTTTACAAGGTCTCTGCCCAATTACAGGAACACACTCATCTCTTCTCCAAACAGCCATTACTTGTTGAAATAAAGAAACCAACTACAAAGTATTTCAGGGAAATAAAGATTCAATCAGGGGAAAACCTTAAGTAATCCTTTCATTTAAAAAAGGTAATTAAAAAGCATTCCTCATGAATAAAACAAGGAGGTATTAAAAAAATAAAAGAAAAGCATCCCCTTTGCAATTTTTAGGTAAAGTTATTCATATGTGTTGATACAATTCCCTACTATTTATATTAATGATTTCTCCAATCTCATAGGATCTAGTTATTATGTTCCAGAAAAGGTACAAAAGTAACATTTCCACTATTGTTTCCCACCGGGAATGTTAGTAAAACCAGGGTCCTATTTTTCTTTGTTCAGCACATAGGATGTGGTTGCAGAGATAAGGGGAGGGCTAGAGAAAAGAACGAATATTTAGACTAGCAAAAAAGAGATGGGATCTAGTTTTTGCTAGAATTGCAAGGTGACAGTCTTTGATAGAAACAAAAGCACATATTATTCATAGCTAAAGCCCAGAGACAGGTTTGCCATGATGGTCTTGAAGCTCACATGCCCCAACTTTTCACTTTTATGGGCCCCCTTTAAGGGTCTGAATCTAATTTCGTATTTGAAACTTTGATTCTTTTTTTTTAAGGAACACCCCTCTCCCCGACACACACCTTATGTAAGTTTCAGAAGCACAAAGCCTAGATCCGCCATTCTAAGGCCTGATTTCAAAAGGAGCTCTGCTCAGCTTGTTCCCAGATAGGAAAGCAAAGTCATCTCAAACTAGTGACTCAAAGGAGCACAGTGAGTGTTTAGCTTTTTCTTTTTTCTCCCCTAAAAATGGTAGAAAAGATTGTCAGAAGTACCTTAATGAAGATTCCTATAGGCTGAAAACATTTGATACAATAGTCCAACTTTGCTAGAAGTAGGTAGTGCTTTCCCACTTAGTAGTGTATTGCTTGTATGTAACTATCAATTTCATTAAGGGCTTTGCCAGTGGGGCTTATGTAATATTTGTATTTTCATTACTACATAGGTCAGTCAGTGCCAACTGTATGGTTGAACCTTATAGAATTGCCAATAGTCAACAAATTTTGTCCTATAAACACAGCAGTTTATAGGGTACTAATATTATTCAGTCATATGTTCATTACAAAAACAAAAGCTGGTAATATAGTTTATGGGAATATCTTAGCCCTTGTTTCTAAACAGAGCTGCTTTCAAATTCTACACCAGAGCTGTCTAATAGAAATAGAACACAAGGCACAAATGTCAGCCACATATATAATTTTAAATTTTCTAGTAACCATATTAAATAAATGAAACAAACAGGTAAAATTAATTTTAATCATATACTTTATTTAATCCCATATATTCAAAATAGTGTTATTTAGACAATCAATATAAAAATCATTAATGAGACAGTTTACATTTTACATTCTTTTTTTTTTTTTTTGGTACTAAGTCTTCAAAATCTGGTGTGTATTTTACTCATCTGGCATATCTCAATTCAGATTAGCCATATTTCAGTTGTTCAATAGCCATATGTGGCTAGCAGCTAGTGTAATGAACAATGAAGTTCTAGACCTTCCACTTACAAACTGAGTGGTCTCGGACAAGTCATTTACCATTCTTACTTCTTTATAAAATGTAGTTATATAGAAACACCTGCATCATAGGATTAAATGTGAGATTAAATAGATTCACAGAGAACAGTGTCTGGTGGATGCTTGGCACACTGTAGTTCTGATTATTATCATGTTAGGGAGTGGGGTATTCAACTAGCCACTGTGTCTCTTTTATGTTGAATTTTAGTTGATGGACTCAAGGCTTAAAATGCACATTTCCCCTGCATTTTAAACAATTTCTGGTCAGTCCTGTAACCAAAAGATTAACCTATAGAGTTACAGAATATTCTCAGGAATAACTGATGGCTCGATCAATTTTTGAGATAAAGGTGTAGAGATTCTCCATATTTAGGATCAAGATGGAGAAGTATGGGCCCAGATTACAGTCTAGAAACGGGAAGCTCATTACAACAGGATTGCCAAGAAACCAAAAACAGACCAGGCTGGGAAATACTTTGAAGCCTATCGTTTACTGTCATCAACCACAATCAAACACTGAGCAAAGTACTTTTCACTTAACAACAACAAGGGCACAAAATGAACAGGCAGAACTCTGCAGAGCAGGTATTCCCAACTTCATTTAAAAAATAAAGAAATGGAGGCCCAGAGTGGCTGGCAAATTTGCCAAAGCTGATCAAGCTGTTAGGTGGCTCTTTTGATCTCTATGATCCTGTGATATTCTCCTAGGCTCATCAATAAAACACGATGTGGGCTGGGGTGATGGGCTTGGGACTGGCCACGCTGCACAGAAGCATGAACTGAGTGGTTTAGAGTGAAACACGTCCTCTCTCCCTGAGTTGACTATAAAAGATCAAACCCAGATGAGATCGTAGAAAAGGAAACCATTTTCTATTCCACCTCAACACTTGAATTGATGGTGTATTTCTGTGTGATGTTTAGACAACACAACAGGCACAAACTAGTTCTTTCTTTAGATAAAGCAAGACAAGCAGATGGAGTCACAGCTACTCTTTTTATTAGTTCTATTTATTAAGAGACTGGCAACTCGCTTGAGGAATCTGGTCTTGCAGGTAACAGCCAAGGAAATTTGAGGGAATAACATTCCTTTTTTTTTTTTTTTTTCTCTTTTTGGTGCATGGGTACGGGTAAAACTGAGAGACGAGTAGCTGCTCCCAAAACAACCATCCCCAAAGAGCACGTGGCTCTTGTTATATCTGGCAGGCTCAGAAGCTATCCAAGTTATAGGGCTACAGGGGATACTGTCTAGACCAGTTCTTTTGGCCTTGGGGTTGGCAGAACATAGAACCAGAAAGCCAAAGCATGGTGCAAACATCTCTCTGCATTTTTTCTGGTAGACAGTCAAGCTGGATGGAAACTCAATCTCAAACAATTACCAAATAGCAATAAACAAGAGAATAAAAAGACAGCACAGGGCTTTCTTCAGCCCTTGATAGATATGCCCTGGCTCTTGAGCTATATAAAGCACGACCTTTCTGAAGTGACTATCTTTAAGAGAAAAGCACATAGGGACAATTTGAAAGGTGGTGTGACTTTTCCACCTTGAGAATATTCTCGTTGCATCACAGGTGTTTTCTAGGCTCAATGATGGTACTGATAGGAAAAAGACATCAACATATAATTGAAATAATTTATTTACCACTAGAGCACCACAAAAACAGACATACATTGTGTTAAAATACAGCGTAACTGGTCACCAAAATACAAACAACTATTCTTATATTCCATTTTTTTTAAACCATGCCAACCATAAAATTGTACTGCTGCTTAACACATAAAAACTGCTACCCCACACCCATACTACCCCCGATTCCCCCCCACCACCCTCCCCTACCACGGCAATATTTACTTATGGGAAATAAAGACCTTATAGAACCCCCAAATTTTAAAAAAAAAAAAAAGATTCAAGAAATCTTAAAATAGAGAATTTAAAATATAATCAGTGCATTCATGAGGAAAGACAAAATAATACAAAACAAAATGTCATCCTATCTGAGAGGAAAATACCTGCAGAAATAAAAGTGATTTACACAGAATTAATAGAAACGTGGAAGACAAAAAAAAAAAAAATAATCAACAGGCACTCAAATCTGGGATTGGGTTACATCCAACACAAGGGCTGTTTAGCTGGCTTTTCCAGTTTTCAAACTTGCGAATCCAATCCTTCACTTTAATTAATGGTCAGAAAATTCCAAAAAAGAAGTACACCGTATCAAACAACTTCACTTTGGATTCACACCTCACTATGTTGCTGTTTAGGTGCAACTGCAAATATTCCATTGTTTTACCTATTAATTTTTATCTTAAAGCTAAATAAGTGACAGGTGACAAAATGACATAGCCTACAAACCCCAATGTGAGGATACCTCCCCTGCAATGATGTGGCAAATTATTTACGAAAGCAAAGTAAACTCTAGCCTCAGATTTAGATAACTCTCAATCAGAAGAAAGAAATAATTTTTTGATCATAGGAGAACTTCGCTTGTGCCTTTTCACCTTCAAAAAACACTTATAAAAACCTTAACCTCAGTGAAATAAACAAAATGACTTGTGCTGACCTGGACTTCTTCCCCCCTTTGAAAAATCATCTAAAATGTATATCTTTCAATTTTCCCCTAAACACTAAAAACCTGCTTAAAGGAAGAGAGGTTTCCTATGAACTGTCTACTTTTACCAACAGTAGAATTATGTGAAAAACTCATTAAACCAAGGTAGAGAAAACTTTCTTAACTCAGTTACCAAGATTCTGAGTTTTAATCAGATCCTTAAACTCTTGCTAAAACTAAAACAATTCTATGTATAGATAACATTTCCCGTTTTCCTAACATAGAAGCTTTTTAACGTCTGACTTGATTAGTGATCATGAATGAAGGAAGACCACTGAACTCGAATTTATCCTTTTTGTAAAAGAAAAAAAAAAAGGACAAGTAGGCCCAGGTAGCTTATGTCATAGAAATGGACAATACACAAAGCACAAGTAGAGAAAATACTATAAAAAATGTATTTGTAGTGCAAGTCAAAATATAGGGGCTTTATTCAAAAGTACTGGCCAGCTAAAGGAAACATACAATTGTGAGTGATCATTAAAAAGAGCCCAAATTTAAGTCCAATCTAAATCATAGTTGACATTATTACAGAATATAAAAAATATGGTAAAAATTTACACATTACACATAAAGTAGTTAATGTTTTCATTTAATAGTTTGCAAAGGAGATCTGCAGATGTGTTTTCAATTATGCTGGCTTCTATACCCATCGATTTTAATAATATAGGTATGGTTACATATACCAAAACAAAGGGAAAAACCTAGAGCACAGCCATATAGCAATACTTTAAGGTCCAAAGTTTGATCAGTACATGTCAAAACATTTCAACATTTCACTGGTTTACTACACTGACAAAGAACCATTTATAATTAAAAAGGAAAAAAAAAAATCTTACAGACTTATTCTGACTGAAAGTTTCTTTTATTAACAGGCTTTTTAGTTTTTGGACCTTACAAGAAGCTTCCTTGGGCAGTTGGTACATAACATGTGTTTTCAGGGTCTTTATCTTAATGCAGACTTACTTGGTCATATAATAACTCACTTGGGTTTTCATCCCATTAATATGACCTCTTTTTTTTCTGGCTCGTTTGAGTTCAAGTTCCTTAAGCCATCCATGAGTTTCTGGCAAGGTATTTGGTCTCCACTTTATACACCTGTTTTATTTTCCAAGGGCAATGAAACGTTCATTATATAGTAACACACAATAAATAACTCACTGTTAACTCTAAGAGTAAGACTGGGAAGGGTGCCTATTGCATAGCAATACAGAAAAATCAAGTGAGGCGTGGGATAGGAACGGTACATACAGCAACTCCACTTAATGGAATTTTCCTGTTTTTTGTTGTTGTTGTTGTTGTTTGTTCACATAATTAACACTAACAAATTCTTCCAGTGTTTATTTTTTCCTTAAAAAAACAAAAAGATTTTGCTTCTTGTCTCTCTCACTTACAAAGTAGGTGAAATGTAGAATAAGGCCTTCGACTTTTTTTGTTTCAGATGCCAGTTTTAACAAACAGAACACAGACTTCCGAAGTGTTTGAACTAGTACCGCTTTTTCAAAATTTTTTAACACCGATGAACCAAGGCTCTCTTAGGTTTTCTCGTCACAAACATCATCATTGTCGTCGTTGTCATCATCATCATCATTGTGATTTTCGTCTTGCCAGTTTCCCAAGAATCTTAGCTGCATTTGCAAGACTTCACGATCATATTAGAAAGATGTTCGATCTTGGGGGTTTTGCCGATGTAGTAGAGAATGGTTAGTGGATCTAAATCTTGGGGCACGCAGCAAGGAGATGCAGATGCTTCTGGATTTATGCTATTATATATGCTAAGGATCTGAAAGGACACAGGACAGGAGAGACAGCATAGGGAAAGAGCAGAAAAAAAAAAGGCAATCATTTTTTTTTTTTAAAGAACCATTCCATACTGTTGTCAGTCACAGCACTAAATAAGCAATTTAAATCATTTTTGGTTTATAATTTCCTTTCCTTAACACTAAATTATGGTCAAGTTGTGAAATTGGGATGTGTCCTTAGCAATCACCAAATTCACCCTTTTCCCACACAGAATGCTTTTTTTCATACATCTCAAACAAGTGATTTTATAAAAATCAGATTGGACAAAATTGCTCATTCAGCAGATTTTCCCAATTTTTCCAATTAGTCTTTACTCTGATCACAACTTCCCAGGCCCTTGCAAAACTCGATCCTCTTAGTATTTAGCCTTTTTTATATTCTGCTCTGTAAATGAAGTTGTTTCATGAGTATATATTTTCAATTCCCATCTAGATTAAGAATTCCCTCAAGGTCAGGGATTCTATAGAGTTTGTTTTGTTTCGACCTTATAGCCCTAGCAAGTCTTCACTGGAAAAAAATAAGATTCATGTGCTATGTGAAGAAATGAATAGGTGGATATGTAGAAGAATCAAATGTTTTACTGAAGCTCTCATCAGGGCTTTCATCTACCCCTGGGTATAGAAAAGGACATCTGTCTGCAATGTGAAATCTTCCTATATTAAGTGTCTTCTCAGGCCAATTTAGTGTCACCTAAATATGTATTTAAAAAAGAAAAAGTCTTTTACCATGACTTCATAAATACAACAATGCTAAGAATGACCAAAAAAAAAGCAATTTCTATTCTTAATTATTCACTTTCTCACATTTTACTTAAAACAATCATCATCATCATCATCATCATCAACTGTCCGTTAATCTTCCATGTGATAAATGGTAGCAGCTGAGTTGGAGGAGTGAATAGCAAGCCCTAAACCAGAATGAAGAGAAAGTTCTGTAGTTAATCTTGTACCTTTCACCCCATTCTCTACCAGAGGGGTGTGTGACTTTGACTAATGGAAATATGTAGGTTCCCTGCTGATGATACAGAGACATTTCCAAGGATGCCATTAATGTGTTAGTCAAACAGCAAGTGACCTTTTCCTCGAGATTCACTGCGATTTTTTCAGCCTAAGACAGAAGATCTGTTCAGCACGGCAACACTGACTACTTTATTAAGCTACCTCTGGCTTTTTGGGTAACTGTCCAAACCACATATTTGTGACCATGACAGTTATTCTTCCTCTCTCCTTGAAAAACAAGCATGGTCTCAGCCTTCACACACTCCCTCTGTGTATCAGAGAGGAGAATTATGTTTCTACTTGGCAACGGGGCCTTGCCCACATTACAGCTACTGCTGCCGCAGCCCAGATGAGGCAGCCTGGCCAGAGAGCTCAGACAAAGGGACAGGCATGAGCAAGCTTCCCTCACATGGCCAAGCACATGGTCACCCCGGAGTGCCAAAGTCCACAGGGGAGTCAGGAAAACAGCTGAAGGAAGGGGAGCCATATTTGTCAATTTAAATTCCAGCCTATGCAGGCATTTATAAATAAAAGTACTTCGTATTCCACTAACACATGATTTTTCATATGAACTACAGAGGCATTGTCATAATACAGATTGTCTAACATAATTGATAACCCTGAAACTCTTGAATTCGGCTGAATGCATTATGTGATCTTTTTGGCAGCAGATTCATTTTCCTACCCTGCAGTGAAGGCAATTTTTCTAATGCCTCTTTAATAGGGAGATTTACAGAGGCATAAATAGCAGAAAAGAAACCCCAATGTGTAGCCACATTTTAGGAATTAAACCCACTAAGACAGAGCAAATGGAGGCCTGGTTATAAAACAAGGAGGCCTGCATTCCAAGCATTGTTTTGTCACTAATTTTCTGTTTCATCTTGGGCATCATGTACATGATCTACACCCCAATTTATTTAGAAAACTGAAAGATTTGCACAAGATAACTTATGAAGTCCTTTCCATTTTTAAAACCCTACATTATGAGCCATCAGGAGGAAGCATATGAACAAATATCATTATTACATAGAAAAAATCTTCGCTAATTGGGGCTGGGAGCCTGTAACATGCAGTCTAGGACCTGCCTTCTGAATTAGCCCCCTACCCTCATTGAAGGAACTTGATAAAATAGTCAGATTCTTGTTTGCTTCCGGTTACTGTTCATAAGACTTAGAGATCCCAACTTTCAAGTCATTTTAAAATATATCATCTTTTTGTATTTCATATCAACCCTTGAGTTTGGCATTACTATTTTAATAATTTTTAACGTATACGTTCCCTTTTACTGATAAGAAATCGAGGTTCAGAGAAGTTGAATTACTTTCTAATTGCCATACGCTAGTAAATCACTATGCCAAAGCCATCAACTGAAGTCCCAATGTCCTTTCTAATGTGACAGTACCTGATGGAGGTGATAACAGATCCTTTTATTAGATGGAGTCCTGGGTCCCTTCACACTTCAGCTATATATGACACTGTGTGATATACTGATTGAAAAGGTTTGGTTTTTGTTTTTTGCTACCTATTTATGCTTATAACTTTGAAGAATGGAAACAGAGGCTAAGCGAGGTGGCTTATGCCTGTAATTCTAGCGCTCTGGGAGGCCAAGATGGGAGGATCCCTTGAGGCCAGGAGTTTGAGACCAACCTGAGCAAGAGCGAGACCCCATCACTACAAAAAGTAGAAAAATTAGCCAGTCGTGGTGGCAAATGCCTATAGTCCCAGCTACTCGGGAGGCTGAGGCAGGAGGATCGCTTGAGCCCAAGAGTTTGAGGTTGCTGTGAACTATAATGATACCACTGCACTCTAGCCCAAGCAACAGAGAGACACGCTGTTTCAAAAAACAAAAAGAATGGAGACAGAGAGCAGGCTGGGACTGGAGGAGATGAAGAGAGGTTGGTCAATGGGTACAAAAATATGGTTAGATAGAAGGATTAAGTTCTAGTATTTAATAGCACAGCAGAGTGACTATAGTTAACAATAATTTATGGTGTATTTCAAAATAGCTAGAACAGAAGATCTGAAATGCTGTCAACACAAAGAAATGACAAATGTTTGAGGTGATGAATGACCTAATTACCCTGATTTAACTATTCCATGTTGTATGCCTGTATCAAAATATCACATGTACCCCATAAATATGTACAATGATTATGTATCACTAAAAATTATTTTTTAAAAAAAGAATAGGAAATAAAAATATTAAACAAGACTTCCTTCAGGTTGCCTATGATCTAATCAGGAAGGCGCGACCTATTGTTCCAAATTGATCAGTGTTACCTTCTGATTTCACCTGCAGCCTACATTCTTCCTCCCCATCTGAAAGGATTTCTCCAGCACCCATACATGTGTGAGGGTGAAAGGGCAACAGGCTAATTACAGTTCATTTGGAAATACTACCAGCAGGTGTACACTGGTCACCTGAGAATAAAAGTAGCAAATTGGCCCAGCACGTACCTTACTGTGCTGAGTGTCTGAACTCCATAAATAGGGGCATGCTCCCGCACAGAAGTTAGCATGGTACCCCCTGGGTTCATGTATCCATTTCCAGCCAAGATCTTTCTTGAAATCAATGTATAGTGGACGTAGGCAGCAATTTTCCTGCACATTTCTATTCAAAGTAAATAAAGAAAGAAAGAGCGGTGGAGATTTTAAAGCTGATTTACCAGGCCACCCCATCCCCACCTCACCCCAAACCAGAAAAATGACTCATTCATTTATTCAACAAGCATCTAAGGAGCAAATATCATGAACCAGATCTGAATGGTTTTATTGTAATCTCAAGTGACTTTCATGATGGGGTGTTGGGGTGATTTGCTGGGCTTCCTTCCCTTATCTGCCCTATGCCCTGACTCCCTCGTCTGTGACCTAGAAAGTCAAACCTTTACCCTCAAATGACTAGATACAAGCAGAGAGTGGCTGGGAGAGACCAAAGCCTTTCCAGTCAATGCCAGGCAGGTCTACCATCCAGCCTCTCTTGCCTTTTCAAAGATAACATTAATAAAGGACAATGGCAATTTTCAAAGAATCATTTTACTTTGAGAATAGATCCTTTATTTCACTGCATGTTCCTTTATTTAGAATGAACCAGAGATTAGGAAGTATGCAGTCTTGCTGAGTGCAGCCACTGGCTCTGGCCACCAAAAGCTGCCACTTTACTCATGACCTCTGACACTTTGAGCACTTTACCAGTGAGGACCCTGTGCTGCCCCACAACTCTCAAAATAAAGAAAAAGAGAAACCACACAGGAACATTCACACTCTCCCTCCATGAACTCCTGTGGCAATGGGAAATAAATTCTTCCTGCCTTGTTCTCCTACTTCTCTCACATCCTGTAGCTAAAGACTCGGCAGATGGCATCCTTCTGCTGTCTCATCTCTGCTACTATGAGAGAGGGACAACCATGGGCGCTCAGTAGTGGGGGGAAGGCTTCATATAGATGCTGGGTCTTCCTTAATTAAAGAGATGCCATCACACACCTCCAATAAACTTATATTTGTTCTGGGGAGCAGAGAGCTCATTTTCTTCTTCTGCACCAAGGCACTTCAGAGGGATTTGGGGGAAAAAATCAGGGGGTTAGTTTTCTCCCTTCACAGTTGGTTCATTGCTAAAGAGCTGATACACACAACACAGCAATAACTGTTTTAAGCCTCTGGGAAGAATGAGGTTATGAGATACAAGAGCTCCCCTGTACCATACCTGGCCTTAAACAATGAGCTCCATTCAGGTCATTATGTGATAGAAGAAAAGGAAAAGACAGTACAAGAGTTAACAGATGCAATCACTTTATTTTTACTTCCTTTACCTAAAGCAATAGGCTGCATCCAAAGCACGCTTCTTCCGCCGGTTGGTCTGATGTGACTCAAGTCTGTAGGAGGGCAATAACATTAGCAGGAGATGTGGGGTCTTCCCACTGTTTTTTTTCCTAGTGGACTTTATAGTTTTCTGATCACCACTGGTATATGTGGAGGTGCCATCAATACCTTGAAAAAATGCATTTGGGTAATAAACATTTAGCTTTACCTTCATCAAATATAATCAGCCATATATTTTTTTTTTCTTTTGTATATTGTCACAAATAGCAGTGATGACCACCACGGCAGCATCAGCTAGCTCTAGTCAGTCCCCGTGGAAATTGACATGGCACAACAGGACTACCGCACATGACAGCTAACGCTTCTAAATGGGGCTCTTGTCAGAAGGCAGTTCAGTGTCAAAGGCAGGGCTGTTGGTTATGAAAGTCACTACAGAAGAAGTCTTTGACCTATAGTCCAAGGGCAAGCTAGGTAGTTTATTTTAGTCAATCCTCAGTTTAGGCTGTGCTCAGACCCTCAACAACCGAACACATGGCAATAGATCATGCCTTGTTACCCACTGGTTCACACTCTTCTTAAGACTACTAAACTCAAAAGACTTTTCCTAATGAACATAAACTGAGACTTAGCTAAATTGCAGTGCATTAGGTTCAAGTGAAACAGAAGTCACCCTTACCTAATGCTATTTTGGGAAGCTGTGAAGAAAGGGCTTTTTCATTTATTTTATGGCATCCTCAACACTTTCCTGATTCCATCTGAGATTTAGAAACTTGAGCTCCCCGAAGCATGCTCCAGAGACTGCCAGTTTAAGCATTTAATCTCCACACTCCAGAGAATCCCGACTCGGTTAGAGACTTAAATAAATCTCTAGGCCTCTGGGAGTATTTTTCCATGAGTGAGGGCCACTGTAGCCTTCTGAAAGTGGATGGAGGTCCCGGATGATGTGAGCAGGGCAGGGAAACCAGCTCCCTGACCTGGCATTGCAGTCCCGTGAAGCACCAGCATATGGGCACAGACTTCCCTCTCGCCTCTCCTCATCCAGCGAGTCAGTATCTCATACCTGAAGTGACTTGTACTCTTGGCATCTCCTCATTCTCTCGGCCTTTTACCTAATTCACTTAAAGGTGTGCATGGGGGAAATTAGAACTTTTTAAATGTGTTTATAAACTAGCATAAAAGTCTGATAAGGAAGCCACTTGAACTGTTGGGTACAGGCTAGAAAAGGTGGAATGTTCCAGTACAAGGAAGGTTAGCTATGGAAGCCATGGAACAAGGGGATTCCTTTCCTCTGTGAAATATGGTTGTCAATTCCTGCCATCTGGTTTGGGGGATTATCAATGGATTTCCTTGAATGCATGCCATCTTCTTCTATAATATCAGCATAGATGGAAAGTTGGTTTGCTAAAATGAACAATAAAGGTCTCAATGGACTATTTAATAGTTTAGAGGGTTAATGAGTCAATGTTGACAGAGTCATCACCGGGTATCTTGCAGTATAAACTGGGAATCCATCCCTTTCTTCCAATCCTTTTTCCCTTCATATATCTTTATCCTATCATATCACTGTCCAAACAAATGTCCTCAGGCCTCACCAAACAATCCCATTTTCACATGCAAACCAATTTTATCCCCCATGACATTATCAACATAGGCCCTTCCCTGCCCCATCTCATATGACCAAGTTCAGTTACCTGCAAATCTTGCTTCTAGTTCTTCGCTTTTATTTGGGATGATGTAATTATTCGATGGCACAAAAGTGCAGCAGGGACAGTGTAAACTTATTTTAAATCCCAGGTTCCTGTCTGGAAAACATTAAGTCAAGGAGGTCATTTGTATGTGTGTCTGTACCCTTAAATCTGCAATCAGTTTACAGTAACTTAAAGCTACTGAACATCTAGGGAGGAAAAAAGAGAGTGATCTGTAACCTTTATGGTGAAGCCATTCATGAACGGCATCAGTCACATCAAAGGACAGCCACTCGCCTTCCGCTCTGGTTTTCACGACTTTGCTGTCGATGTAGCGCTGGGTTGGAGATGTCAAATCTTTGGATTTCAGAATCTAGAAGTGGAAAGAGCGAGAGAATAAAGCTCAGTTGGCATACTGACAGCATGACTAAACCAAAACCGTTGACAGTATTCCTATTCATTATCTAAGTTTAGCTCCACTGTAGTATATCCATGCATTGTTGTCGCAATAGCATGGCCACATGCATGAAAACATAACACCAGGCCATTTGCCATGAAAAATAGAGCTACTAAATCAGCTGCATGTTATGATAAAGGTGACAGGAACCATAAAGCCAAGTGCCTAAAAGAAAGTGACAGTAATTATTTTACTTTGCTGATGTAAGCTTTGTAAGATGTCAGCCATAAATTCTATGCTATTAAGTTAATGGTTTTGTTGTTCTGCTTCCCTACGTATTTAATTCGGGGAGCTGGGGTGTGGGGAGGGACAGGAGGAGAAGTCCAGTTCAGAGGACCATGCTCACCCTCCAAGGCTCTGTATTATAAATCTCCTTCTGATAAAGATAGAACGATCCTAACCTTGGTTCCTAAAGCCACTGACATTAAAATATGTGCCATTCCTCAGCTTTTGAGGTAAGCTGGGATTTTTACTCTCAGTGTGACTTGTTGTGATTTATAAAGATGTTCATATCCTGCAGACTAAGAATGAATTTGGGTGGGAGCAGTCTGGCACGGTGTATAGATGAGTGTCTCGAAGCAAAGCAGCCTACACACTGAGACTTTAGAAAGACGCATTTATTTCAAGTAAGTAAAGAGCAACTGTATCATATTCTTACGTTTCTGTAAGTGAACACTTTAGGTCGCTTTTTAAAAATTCTATATTGAGACAATAGTGTTTTATGAACCAAACCACAATCCTAAGTCTCCTAGAGCTATCGTAAATCCCTGTCCAAGCCCTGTATCCTGCCTTTCCTCAGTACTTGGGGGCTCAAGCCCTGTCATTTTATACTGTTCTTCCTGATATTAAGCCTAACTGTTTTGTGGTCATTTTATACATATGAATTTGGTCTCTCCAACAAGTTCATAAACTTCCCCAGGTCAGAGATCCTGTCTTCAATTTGATGTCATTTCAAAGCACAGCACTGAATTGAATGAATGTCTAGTAAATGATCATTTGACTATCTAGATTTATTAACTCTCCTTTAAAGCTTGTACAACAAAAATGCATAATCTTCTCACTGATTTTAAAATGTACTTTCCTTCCGTGTGCACATGATTTGTTTCAGGTAATTTGGCGACAAACACTTCCTGAAATATTTGGCATGATAGTAGACTTTTTTTCTGTATTAAGTACAGAAAAGGAAAGAGATTCATACAACTGGACTCTCAGGGCCCCTTGTGAATTTTAGACAAAGGATATTTTACAGACCCGCTCCTATGGTTCAAAGTACGGCACTAAAAGAAGAGAATGTAGAAGTAATCGGGATTCTATCATAGGTAAGAAATGCTCTTTGTGAATTAAAGAAAGCATTAAATAGACATGACTTGAGGGCTGGGCACTCTGGGTTCTGGGCTTGCCACACACTGTGTCCTTTAATTTAATGCTTAAAACATTTCTGTAGGGCAGATTAAGGAAACTAAAACTCAGGGAGGTTAAGTAACTTTTTCGAGGCCTCCCAGTGAACAAGTATGGAGAGGGGATTCGAAGCAACCCCAAGTCATCTTCCCACTCCAGTGTTGGATTTTTGAAGGCCAAAAAAGTTGTGGGAGTCAGAATTGGATCATGATTCACTCTTAACCCTTTCCAGATGGCAGAACATATCCAACGATAGAGGCAAAGATTTTTAAATAAGATGAAAACAAATATCAGTACAAGATGAAACTGTAATATGGTAGAATGCATACACAGGGAAGGCTGACACAGAGCTATAACTTTAAAGATACAGCTTAACAGCAGTTGATCCTCTGGGAATCAAACCTTGCCTTGAAGATACTCCTAGTTGGGCAAATAAGACATCACTTATCCAATTCAGAATAAATGGTATAATTAACCTAATATGGGATAACAATGATAAAAATAATGGTTGAGAAGAAGTTTTCAGGAATTTCCATCTGCTTCATTGGTTAAAAATTAATAACACTCACAGTACTCATTTTTCTGTCTTTCAGTTCTTCCTCTAGCTGATCTTCTATAATGATGCCATATTACATAATGCTCTACATATCTGCCATGCTCCCAAATAGTGTCTATCTTATTCATCTTCATACAGCTAACCCCTAGACACACTACGTAGAACAAAACATTACCTTCATTGTTGGATTAACTATATATAATACACATGTCGTACATCAAGTGTCTATGACATCTATATACACACATGTATGTATGTATATTCAGTCTCACTGAAGATACAGAATCTTTTAAAAAAAAATCATGACTGTATTAAACCAAATGGGCAGAAAAAACACAGACTATCAAATCTATGGAAATTCTTTACCTTATAGAAAAGGAGTAAATCTAGATCATCTTGCTTTAAAAAGAGACCAAAGGGAAGCAAAGAGACTCTGAAGCTTTTTCTCTATTATCTCACTGCAGCGGTCCGCAAACTTTTTGGCACCAGCGACTGGTTTCATGGAAGACCATTTGGGATGGGGCGGGGGTGGGGGGAGGCAGAGCTCAGGGGGTGCTGTGAGGCCCAGTTCCTAACAGGACGGGTACTGAGCCTAGGCAGGGAAGTTGGGGGGACCACAGCACTAGAGGACTTAGAGATAAGGGCTTTCTCAATCACAGAGCTCTGGTGGGCTCAGACAATGGACAACTTTATACTCTCACATGGGTAAAAGGTCCTGTAGATCTTTTTACCATTTTAACACATTGCCACACTAGAAAAAAAAATTTTTTTTTTCTTGGAGCAACAGTGTTTTATTATAAATATAGAATAAAAACTTCTAAAACAAAACGATCCTTTCAAATTTAATGAAAAATTTGTTATTTTTTTATTGTTTTCTGTGGATGAGTTATATGTAACTTGAAAAATAGTTCACGCAGTCCCAAGGTGAAGAGACTTTGAGTTACCTATGCTTCACGAGGCCCCGGGCTCAACACTAGCATGAGTTAAATACAACTCACATGACAGTTAATGTGTTAAGATTGAAGAACAGGGCACCCATAACCACCCAAGAAAGACAGTTAGTTAGCTACAGAATTCTGAAACAGAGAAGTGACTTCGTCTTGTGGTTTTGTCGTCTCAAACTTTATGGTCAAGGAGTTCTTAAACCCACTGGTTACAATTTAACCCTATTCTTCTTATCCAAGCCTTGCTGGAAACAGGAAACAGCTCCTTTCCATCCCTCAGAGAACGTCCTTCATACTCTTGGAGACTATTATTAAGTCCCCCTCAGTGTGCTTCCTTGCTCTCTCTAAGCTAAATAAACCTGGTTCTCCTTTAGACCATGTTTAGAGGGGCAATTTCGCAAACCTTCAATCACCTGGGTCACTAACAAGGATGATGCTATATAAAAGTATCCTCCTACCACTTCACGGATTTCACTTCAGAACTGTCTAGAAACCCTTCTAATCACATCTCAAAGTTTTGACTCTTAACTTGAAAGGTAGCTTCTTCCTAAGAATAGACACAACCTCCCTGGCTCCCTGTTTATCTCCCGTTTCTCACCCACACTCAAGTGAACTGTAAGCGAAGTCCTGGGAAATCGACCTGCTGCTAGTGTCCGTTAGTATTTTCTTCAACTGAAGAGTTTATATAAAAAGTTTGATCAGATCAGTCAACTTCCCATTCTATTTTAGCCTTTGCCGTCTGCCGTTCTCCAATCTCTGAACAATAAGGGTATTGAATGTTAACGGTTGGGGATATGCAGCTGTTTTTTTTCCCCTAGATCCACCAGTCATTTCCTTCTAAATTTCTTTATACATCTTATTATGGCAAAGATAAGTTGGTTGAATAGTAGAAGCTCTCGTAACAGGGCTCCACTTAACTGGCTGGGTGAACCATATTCAACATTCGTTCCATGCTTTGTGACACGTACTAGCCGATGCCCACAGCACACTGGGGATCCTTGCTGAAACTCACTCTCCAAGCACTTCTGGTCTTACTAGTTGAGCTGTATGCTTAGTAAACATCGATTGTATACATATGAAAACCTGTTTATGACACTTGGACTTGTTACTGCAATTATAAAAGATATTTAAATGGTTAAGAAACTGATGAAATACAGGACTAAAAGAGGACGTTTCTTCTGTTTTTTTTTCTGTAAAAACTAAGTTGAATGTCTTGCAAAGTCTTCATAAAGATGAGTTGCTACAAGAAGGAAATTGTTTTGGAAAACAGTTTGGCAGTTCCTCAAAAAGGTAAACATAAAATTACCATGTGATCCAGAAATTCCAGTCCTAGGTATATACCCCAAAGAACTGAAAATAGGGACTCAAACAGATACTTGTACATCAATGTTCATGGCAACATTATTCACAATAGTCAAAAGGTGGCAGAAACCTGTGTCTACCAACAGATGAATGCATAAACAAAATGTAATATATACATACTGTGGACTATTTCTCAGCCATAAAAAGAATACTATTCTGACACATGCTACAACTTGGATGAACCTTGAAGCCAGTCCCAAAAAGACAAATATCGTATGATTCCACTGACACGAGGTACCTAGAATAGGGAAATTCATAGATAGATAGCAGAATAGAAGTTACCAGAGATTGCGTGTAGAGAGTAATGGGGAGTTATAGTTTAATGGATACAGAGTTTCTGTATGGGATTAAAAAAAAATGTCCTGGAAATGAATAGCAGTGATAGCTGTACAATATCGTGAATGTATTTAATGCCACTGGATTGTATACTTAAAGAATGGTTAAAAGGTAATTTTTATGTTATGTATATTTTACCACGATAAAAAAGTTTTCTAATTTTAGGTGTGAGAGAGATAGCTATAAAAAAGAATATAAAAATCTAGAAGGATCCTGCACTCACATTGCTCAGCAATTGTCCTTAAACTCTTGCTATTTCAAAGAAAGTAAAAATTAGAAATCATAGATGATGTTTGGATGTGGTTTATGTAAAAAATATGACATGGATTGGCAACTGGCAAAGCCATGTCAAAGAAAAGTTCTTGGCCATTCATAAAGAATTCTGCCTCCGCGTGTGAATTTGTGTGTGTGTGTGTGTGTGTGTGTATACATACATACACATATATTTGTTGTAAGTTTAAAAAAATGTAAGGTTTGCATCTTTCTCTCTGTTTCTCTCTCATGTTTATACAATCCCCTGCTTTAACTGATTTTTTTCCTTTAAATAACTGATCAACAATTGAATTAAAAAGGAGGGCTTCTAAAGTATTGAAAATGAGATTTAGCTGTCTCTGGCTTAACAACCACCCACAGTGATGTTTGAATACCAGCTTCATTACTGATATATATACATTATACATAGTATGTGCAAAATACCCACATATCGCCTTTAGCAAGACTCTAAGCTCTTTACTGAATTACAAAACTCCCTACACAAAAGCATCCATTCATTTCTCTGCCTTTGGAAAGCAGCCAACCAGGGAGTGTATAAAGGTGAAAGTCACTGATGTTACCCAATAGTTTGAGGGGGGAAAACAAGTGGAAGTCTAGATGCAAAATTAGAGCCAGAGAAAATCTTAGTCTTAAAAGAATAAAGCTGTAAATCAACTCAGGATTTGGCTTAGACACTAAGAGCGACATCTCTTGCACTCCTATGAGACATTGCAAAGAGTTGTAAGAAAGTATTGAGAATCCAATGTTACTTTCCATATTCAGACATCAACAGACCTACAGGACAACCAAGGGACCAATTCAATCGGAGTTCTTCCAGAGGAAAGGGAATTTAACTATAGGGCTGTAGAGAAAAACGGACACCAGGTTAACTAGTGTGGGCCCATCTTATTTTCAAATGCATTTAGTGCTTTTACTGCTTTAATTGCATTTAATGTTGAACTGTATTTAAATGTGTTAAATGTTTGCAGTGACTCTCAAGAAGTGATTAATAAATGCTGCATCAAACATTCACTCTGCTGGCTCTGAGCATGATTCTCTCAGCTCTGCTTGACCCCGTGTCATTAACTTAAGTATTTTGAAATACTAGCATTGGAAAGGCACTTAGAGGCCATCTGCTTCAACCTGATACAATTCATTCTCTAACAGCTCTCTGTCTAAAGACCTCTCATGACATTGACACCACTGCTTTATGAGAAAGGTCACCACACTTTTGCACAATTCATATTGTTGGGATTTGTCTTTATCTTGAACTTAAAATTTCCATCAATAGTCTTAGCTAATAGTACCACTGTCTCATATTTGTACAGTCATTGCAGATTTTCAAATATTTAAACATTTTTTCCTTTCATGTTCTTTAGTCTTCACCAAATGTCTGTGGAGTAAATATCATGGCCTTGATTATCTACACTCTGTAGCTAAATGAAAAGAAGCCTGAAGCACTTAGATGTGTTACCAAAGCCCTGTAGGAAGAGTGTGGACTACTGTCTTGCCCTCTTAATTACCACTGGAGAAGGCTTTCCAATATTGTATTTTGCTCTCTTGGAGAAGGTGTAAAATTCTTTCTTTTCCATGTCAGATCTCACTCACAAGAGGTGGCTTCTCTCAAATGTTCCCTTTAGGACAAGGTTCAAGGTGCTTCACCATCCTTGTCAAGCCCCTTTTCAATGTCCCTCTTCAAATTAGTTCCTCGACAAACTCCAGATATGGTCTAGCAAAATATGGAGAATATACAGAACGTGTTGAACATGGAGAGGGGAGTAGCTACTGCCACCCTGTTCTGGTCACTACTTTTAATGCAAACTACTTTGGGCAGCAGCCACATCATATATTGAGTCATAGTAAATTTTTTGTAAAGTAAAACCTTTGTTCTTATACACAAACTATTGTTAAGTCAGATTTTCCATGCCAAATCCTTTCTGGAATAAGGTGGAATAAAAAGAAAGAAAGGAAGGAAAGCAAAAAGGGAGGGCAGGTTGGTTTTTCTAGCCCAGTGGTCTCCAGTGTTAGCCTGCATCAGAAACATCTGGAAGGCTCGTTAACGCAGACTGCTGAGCCCTCTCCCCAGAGTTTCTGATTTAATAGGATGAGGTTAAGGCCCAAGAATTTGCATTTCTAACATGTCCCCAGGTGATGCAGAAGCCACTAACCAGGGACAATGCTGAGAACCATTGCTGTAGTCTATGTTTATATAATTCATTCTTTGAACATAAATGCAAATTGCACATGTATATATCTGTTAATTATGAACTTTATTATTCAATCCAGGTTTTAGCCTTTTGGAATCTAAATCTTAAGTTTGCTATTCAAAGTATAAGCTATTCTTCCAAGCTACATAGTACCAAAAACAGTGCATCCGATGTCTTCATCAAGCTGGTGATAACAATGTTATGTATCATAGGGCCAAACCCAGAACTTGTTGCTAGATCCTTAGTTACTTCCTTCCTGCTTGGCCATTTCTTTAATTAACACTCTGTGCTATGCTGTATACAGTAGAAAAAAGTGGAATTTCACTAGTTCAGGTGAGCTATGAGGCCCAGTTTAGGCCAGGAGTCCTGCCTGTCTGGGCCAACTGACAATCCATGCCATTTCTTCAGTGGTCACTTAGGGTTCTTTGAAGAAGCCTAAGGGCTGTGCCAAGTACCTTTGAAAACCATTAGTGTAGTGAAAATGTCCAGAGGCTTTGGAGTCAGATAAACTCAAACTATTGCTCACTGGGTCTATGATTTTCTCATTTAGAAAAAGGGAAACTAAAACCCATCTTGTATGCTTGTTGAGAGCATTAAGTGTCACAGAGTAGGAAAAGCACCAATCACATTGCCTGGTATTCAATAAATGTGAATCATTATTATAATGATGTTCCTTACCTGTTCAAAAACTTTTAGAGGCTTCTAACGTCTCGTGAATAAACTCTAGATGCCTTAGTTTGGTATTTAAGACACAACGTGCTACCAGCCTATCATCCTAGACTCATGCTTCATCCCTGGTAGCCTAATCTACATTTAGATATTTCTCTAAAACCTGTAATATGTATTCCAAACTCTGTCTTTAGATTAGTAACTCTGCCAGAATACCTTCCCCCTTCTATAATTAGATAAATAAATAAATAAATAAAACAGAAAACCCCCCTCCATTCTTCAAATCCAAACTCGAAGTCCAGCTTTTCAATGAAATGCTTACTTTCATGCTAAAGTCAGACTTCTTTCCCCAGTTCCCGTGCAATTACGGGTAGGCTGAGCATGTGGCCCCTTGCACACAGCAGATTCAAGGGGAACCCTGGATGCATGGAAATGTCCATGTCCTCCAATGGGATAATAAGCTTCTAAAAGATAGAGGGAAACATAAACTTATTTACATCTCCACAAACTCTAGGATTCTAGTTTGATGACACTCGTCACTGAAGGAATACATAGTCACTGATTAATTTTGGAGGAATCAGACTCTCTGGGTTGAAATCCTGATAATACCACTACTTTGTCTCAGGCAGACAGATGCACAGAGCACACTCCTGAGAACGTTTCTTGGCTTATCCACAGGAGGAACTGATTCTCCAACAGATCACTCCAACATTCACACTCTGGAAGGCTTTCCTGGACTATGGAGGGGCCTTTTCCCCTTCATGCCAAAAAATAATAATACTAATAACTAGTGGCATTGAAATACTTAATATGATCAGTTAACTTGTTTAGTCTTTCACATATTCATTGAATAATTGCTGAGCATCTTGTATGCAGCTAAGTCCCCATTTATCCATTTGTTTGAATTTCTTTTATAGCTCACTTCCTCTAGTTTAGTTCAACAAACATTAGCACTGGCTGTGAGCAAAGCATTACACTTACATCCCAGGACAATAAGATGGTCCCTGTTCTTAAAGGAGTTCTTTGCATAAGAAGGGAATACAGACATCTAGACAAAAACTTCAAAAGATCTGTTCATGGGGCACAATGAGGTGACAGAGGCAGGACATCTACCCTAGCCCAATGACATCAGGGAAGGTTTCCTGGAGAAAGGAGAGGGTAGAAAAATAACTACAAACATCTGAAAAAACAGCAAGGACACTGGGCATTGAGGGAACACAGGCCAGGTCATAGGGACATGCTGGCTTGTTGGAAAGAAGAACAAATAAATGCACCCTCCTTTCTAAACTCCACATACTTGGATTTGTGGAGAGTTGACAGGCATATTGGTTTCCTAGAACTGCAGTAGCAAAGTACCACGAATTGGATGGCTTAAAACAACACAGATTTATTCTCTCACTGATCTGGAGGCTAGAAGCCTGAAATCAAAGTGTTGGCCAGACCACGTTCTCCCTGAAGCCTCTAGTGGAGGCTCCTTCCTCGCCTCTTCCAGCTCCTGGTGGTTTGCTGGTGATCTTCGGTGCTCCTTGGGGACAGCTGCATGACTTCAATTTCTGCCTTTGTCTTCACATGGCATGGTCCCTGTGTTTTGATGTCTTTACATAGCTGTCTTCTTATAGGAAACACCAGTCATATTGAATTAGAGACACCTCCCCGCCTCCAGGATGACCTCATCTTAACTAATTATATCTGCAATGTCCCTATTTCCAAAGATCTCAGTCTGAGGTACTGGGGATTAGAATTTCAACATTATCTTTTATTGGTGGGTGGAACACGATTCAACTTACCACAGTAGGTGTTCATTAATTATACTGTGTCGAGCATCTTCTAAACGCTGAATCTAACTATGAGGTCCTTCAGCGCAAAGAATGTTCTTTCTCTTTCTTATTGCTACCCTCCCACCCCCCGAGTCTTCTCCACGGCAGCTTACACAATCCCTACTTGGTAAATCGTATTAACCAACAGACTTCATCAGAAAGACACATTTGATCAAGTAACAAATCAGTCCCTGAATAGTAAGTCTTTTATAGTGACAGACAAAACCCACTTCTTGGAATTTTATACACACCCACAAACCCACCACAGAGATTATATATATGAAAAAGGACAGAAAATGCATCAGTGTAAGCAATTTTATACCGCATTTTACACTTTCTGCGTAATATATTTCATTCTGGGGATGAAAACAAGGGAGAGAAAGCAAGAAACAGAATTTCCAAGTCATAGCAAATGGAGCATTCTAGAGAATCCGAACCGGGTAAAATGGCTTTTATGTCACTGAGGCGCAAATGGAGTCCACTCTCCTATTTAACTGCAGCCTGCTTGATCACACTGGGTCACTTCAGGGGTGCCTAGCACACCGACACACTGCATGATTATCCTTCAGAAGTGGCTTAGCAGACCCCGTACTTATCTTGTTTCTGCCATGACCATGTCCTGTAATTGCCATGGCTCCTTTGTAATTGCATCTTTGTAAGAGGTTGTGAGTCATGTGTACCTGGCAAGAGTCTCGCGAGAGCCTGCAGAGTCGGCTCCCGAGGAATACACATCAGCTTCAGAAGAAAGATGCGCATGAAAATGCATTCTCTTTTCAGCTCAGATAGTTACATTATCATGCCCCTGTATTAACTCTTTCTTTTTATGCTACATAGTAGTGTGCAGTGATATGTGCCTATATAACACACACTCATGTGCAATTATGATCAAGTATGGCATACGTAGATCTTTGGTGACCTTTATGGAAATGTCACTGGAGATGCCTTCAGCTAAACACATACACACACACACACACACACACACACACACGCGCGCGTGCACGAAAGTCTCTCCTCTGTGATGAAAACACCTTATAAGTCTCTATTGTTTCCTTCATTTTTTTTTTACCTTCTACAGATGGACCTTTGTGCTGACTGCACATGTGCATAAACAAGTAAATTCATTTCTGCAGGTCTAAGGGATGAAGGAGCCCTTTGTGTGAACGGGAAGTCTTTCAGATGCTGCAGCTCAATCGCATTCATGAGACCATCAGGCATAAATCACACAACAGAGCAGAGGATTCAGCTGGACCAAAGTCACATCAGCTCGGACCAGGAGAGAGATAGGTGCGGTATGACATTTAACAGCAGAATTTGGAGGAAAATGAAGTCAAGACCATAATATCTTTTTCTGGGCTGAATTCCTTCAGTCCCTGAGGCTGCACCATGTAGCCTGCTACTATGGATCTTGACAAGTGTCCAGTTGTTTCCTGCCATGGGAAGGGTGGAAAGAGTCTCCACAACAAGACTGTGAACTCTCTGGGGCTGCATCTTCTGATTTTCTTATTTGATCTCCCTCTTCCAATTCCACTCTGACCTCACACTAACACATGTGTACTTGGGGAATGCACTTCTAACACGCTTTTCCTGCCTCCTGGCACCTGCAACGCATAAAGGCTATAATATAATGTAAGTCCCTACCTATATTCAGCTGAGCACTTTAATTTAGGGCATGTGACTATACAGTAATGGGTCTAAATAAATAAAAGTAATAAATTAATGAGCGAACCTAGTTTTCCTAAAAACAAAAAATTTATGGGTTACCCAAGAATATCAGTTTCATTAATTTATTATATAGCTTTATATTTTCTAACCTACATGGTTATTATCTGCTTCACCAGAATGAGCTCTGAATAAATCACAGAAAATGGGTTGATAAATACATTTCTTCCTTCATAAATATTTAGACAGATATGTTTAAAACAACTGTAGCAGAATTTCCAAATCCAAATAAATGAATGTTTCTGAGAAGAATCCTCTCATGAAGTCACATACTTATTTTAACAGTGTTCCTTGCACTTGGATCTTATTTTGACACTTTTCTTCAATTCATTCAAGAGCATTTATTGAGCACCCACTGTGCACCCGGCACTGTCCCAGGAGTTGGTCTCTAGAGGTGGAGATAAGATCACAAACAGCATAAAGATGGAGCAGGTCAAGCGTGGCAGATGACCAAGAGTCTCAAGGAGAAAAGTGCAGTCGACATTGGGGCCGAGGACATGCTGGGAAGAAGGACCCTGAGATGTTAGGCAGGGTGGCCAGGGAAGGCCTCCCTGAGAGGTGACATTTGAGGAAAGACCTAAAGGAATGAAGGGAGTTGAGCCTTATGGATAGCTGGGAAGAGCATTGTGGGTGGAGGGAACAGCGGCCACAGGCCTCAGGAGGGAGAGGGCGCAGAGCGTTCGAGGAACAGCACAGAGGTCAGCATGGGGGAGCCACATGCTTGAGGGGCAAGTTATGGCTGAGGGGTGGGTGCGGGAGGCACAGGTCAGAGCCAGCGTCATAGGCATGGTAAAGAGTTTAGCTCCTCCTGGAATGAGGTAAGAAGCCATTGTAGGGCTTTAAACAGGGGATTCTGAGCTAACCAACATCTTATCAGGGATCACTCTGACCGCTCTATTGCCAATAGCCTCTAATGGGACCAGGTGGGACAGGGAGACCAGCTAGGAAGCCACCGCCAGAGCCAGAGCCAGAGGTAAGAACTGCTTGGGCCAGGACAGGAGCAGCAGAGATGGGGGTGGTTGGCTTTTGGATATATCATAAAAACTAGAAAGCCAAATGAATTACTTATTTTTCTCTTCTCTAGAACTTTAGCAGTTTCTAAAAATCAGCACTACCTTTTGCAAATCCAGATCTGTCCCCATTGAAGGAATTCTTAAGTAGATGTGATAGGCCTGACCACAGTTCTAGAACAGGAGTTCCAAAGAGTATTCTCAACCCTGCTGCTGGCATCGGGAAATAAACATGCATCCTTCCTTGAAACAGTTTTTGTCCTAGTGGAAGTTACGGAAGAGTTGGCATACTCAACATTTACAACATGATAAAAATGGAATCTTATTAAAAATCAATTCAGGGGCAGGCGCAGTGGCTCACACCTATAATCCTAGCACTCTGGGAGGCTAAGGAGCGAGGCTCGCTTGAGGCTAAAAGTTTGAGACCAGCCTGAGAAAGGGCAAGATCCCAGTCTCTACAAAAAAATAGAAAAATTATCCAGGAGTGGTGGCATGCGCCTGTAGTCCCAGCTACTCGGGAGGCTGAGGCAGGAGGATCGCTTGAGCCCAGGAGCTTGACGTTGCAGTGAGCTAGGCTGACGCCACGGCACTCTAGCCCCATCAATAGAGCAAGACCCAGTCTCGAAAACAAAAACAAAACCAAAACCACAACAACAACAACAACAACAACAACAAATCAATATTCAGGAAGCATATATCAAGACGATTAGTGTGGTGATGGAGCAGGGAGAGGGAGTAATGGGGTGGGGGATGAGATAAAAAGACACCCCCATTGGGGTCAGTCACTCTATAATCATTCTCCAAAAAGAGAAGCAAGGCACAGGGCAGCCCCCAGCCCACCACCGCTGCCCTTACAGTCTTGATAAGGCAAATACACAGCTGTAAAACGGTGACTGCCCCATCACCCTGCTCCGTCCCACTGATGACAGGAAACAGGTCAGACCTCATGCAACCAGAGATGACTGACACCATCATGGAGTGGTTCTATAATCACAGGCCCACTCTAGGGGCAATACGGACCATGTCCCAGATGACAAAAAGAACCCTGATAATAATCTGCTCCTTCTGCATCTAACTCACCAGACACTCAACATATGTGTTCTCCCCACAGTAACTCATTAGACAAGAGCTGCTATCCCATTTCATGATGAAAAACTGAGGCTCAGAGAGAGGAGTGATTTGGAAGACCAGAAAGCTAGTAAGTAAAGAAGGTGGGAGGTGGACCCAGGGCCGACTGGCTGCACCTCTTCCATGCTGACGTGCTCATCAGCAAGCAATAGAGACCACTGCAAGGAGAGGGGGAGGTAAATATTCTTGAAGGAAGTTGAGAAGCAAACTCCGGGCACAGCAACCAAGGACCGAGACTCTGGGGCAACAAGGGGAAGGGATGGCTTTCATTTTGAAGAGATTTCGAGTGTGTCATAAATTGAAGAGAGTGTTCCTTTTAAAGGTTCAAACTCAATACTTTGGAAACTATAATGATAATAATCGTAACTGTTGAGGAGACAGTGTGCTAGGAGTTTGCATTATCTCTACGTCTTGCAAAACCTTTTCCAAGTGCGTGCTTTTATCTGCATTTTACTAACGTGGAAACAGCCTCAGTGACATGACTTCCTCAGACTCCCCAAACGGACAAAGCCATGCCTTGAACTCAACTCCAAAGTCTGTGTTCTTTCTGCTAGGATGGTAACATAGTCACAGGCACAGCCCCCGGGGCCAGGCTGCCTGGGTTCAAATCCTGGCTCTGCCTCTTCCTGGCTTTGTGGCCTGGTCACTGTGGTCCAGTTTCCCCATTTGTAAAATAAGGATAATACTAGTACCCACCCATACCGTTGTTATAAGGATTAAACGAATCCATATACAAAGCATTTAAAATAGTGCCTAGCACACAGTAAACACTGCATGTTTTAGCAATAATTATCAATATTGTTACTGAGTCACATTACAAAAAAAAAAGAACAATAGAATTATTAGTTGCTATTGCATAATCATTAACATTTCTTTGCATACCGTGGGGAAGGACCACTATTCACACTATTTTTGGGGGTGGCCCTGTCTGCTCACGTGGTTAACAGACTCTGGGCAATGTCACAACCTAATGTAAATGATAACAATACATTTTCCTTGTGAGGCGAGCACGCCACTCGATCGGTCTGAAAAAACCTGAGATATTAATAGTCTTGTGCAAACAAAGTGTTTATTATACCTCATGGCTTTCTTTTTTTCTAGGTGGGTTACTATGCCATGTACGTCTCCAATGCGGCGCCGGGGCTAGGATCAGTATTAAGGAGGTTGTATGCTGTAAAATTCTGTACAACAGGAGCACAGTATAACATTTTTTTTTTGCAGTAGCACTTTTTGCAAGTCTAATTTAACAGACAGTCAGTTTTTTTGGCTGACCTCTTTTTATTTTACACCCCCTTGGGCAATATGAGAAATGAAAGCTGAACTCTGTGTGTGTGTGTGTGTGTGTGTGTGTGTGTGTGTGAGAGAGAGAGAGAGAGAGAGAGAGAACACACAAATGCAAGCACACACATGTGTTTAGGGTTAGGAAAAAGGGGCAATTTTCATTAACCCCATTAGTGCTGTGTTCCCTGCTACGATAGGAATCCCACCTTTCAGTTTTCAGCATTAGGATCCCTTAAAAAGTAGGCCTACGCTGTCTACCTTGAACTTTCACTACAAAGCCCCAGGGATGTATGTTTTAAGACCTTTTGCAGAAAGGCAAAATGTCCATTAAATGTAGCTGATGATTCACTCTTTCTTACCAAAATCTTTGCTTACTTATTTTGCTCCATAAACATCAATTCACCCTACCATCCTCAAATCGGAAAAAGCATTTAATATTTACTATACAGCTTGAAGCCAAAAATAAATGGATATAAATGACTTAGGATTTAGCCACTATTTTATACACACACACACACACACACACACACACATATTCTTGCAAATGATCTCCTCTAGAAATGAGATTTCACCACATTTAACAAGCTGGTTACTGTTTAAAAGAAAATTCAGCTAGGCATTAAAACCCAAGTATTAAAGAAAGATGTCAGAGAAAGCAAGAGGATAGATTTTATTTTACAAATGCTCCTCCACTTATGATGGGATTCTGTCCTGATATTGTACATATGGACATAGCCCCATGGTAAGTCCAGGAGCATACTGAATGCTATCACTTTTGCATGATCGTAGTGGAAAAATCATTAAGTCAGGATCATCTGTACTCTAATTTGTCAAAGTTCTGATAGAGTATTCTGTAAAGAGGGGAGTTCCGTTGCCAAGCTAGTGGTGGCTTCCCTGAAGCTGGGTGCCCTAACTCTTTATAAAGAATATGTACAGTGTCAGCGCCATCTAAGGCCACAGTTACAAAATCTAAGGTTTCCTTTAAATCCACTGAGCTTATTCCATCTCAGCACATTGATCTTCCACTGATTAACAGGGACCCCTCAGCAGATTGTACTCCACCAAGCTAGCCAGCACCAACATTTGTGGCCTCACACTCATGTTAGTGCCAAGAGAGAAGGCAAGATTTTAGTGGCTTCTTCCTTCTGCCTCTGTCTCTTTCATTTTTTCAGAGACATGGTCTCACTCTGTCTCCCCAGGCTGCTCTCAAACTCTTGGCCTCAAGTGATCCTCCTGCCTCAGTTTCCCAAAGTGCTGGGATTACAGGTGTGAGCCACCGCACCTGGCTTGGTGGCTTTTCCTCCTGATGCTGTCTGATGTATAAACCTAGTACATCACTCTGCTTCCCCAGGGAGTTGTTTTTGTATGATTTTATTGAGTAGCCTAAAGCTAATAATTTAATCTTTTTTTTTTTTTTTTTGAGACAGAGTCTCACTCTGTTGCCCAGGCTAGAGTGAGTGCCGTGGCGTTAGCCTAGCTCACAGCAACCTCAAACTCCTGAGCTCAAGCGATCCTCCTGTCTCAGCCTCCCAAGTAGCTGGGACTACAGGCATGCACCACCATGCCCGGCTAATTTTTTCTATATATATTTTTAGCTGTCCATATAATTTCTTTCTATTTTTAGTAGAGATGGGGTCTCGCTCTTGCTCAGGCTGGTCTCGAACTCCTGAGCTCAAACGATCCGCCCACCTCGGCCTCCCAGAGTGCTAGGATTACAGGCGTGAGCCACCGCGCCCGGCCTAATAATTTAATCTTAAAAATAACCTGGCAATTGACTTTCATAGGTAACTCAGTGGAGGGCTCTTCCCCTTGGAGGAATCAGAGACATAGAAGGAAGGGAACTAACATACGTTGAATACCCACTCTCCACCTGGCACTTACACATACTGTTTCATTTTACCATCACAATAAACACCAAGTGAATCAGGAAATATTAAGAAAACTTAGGTCACCATGGCCATACCATTGAACCTATGCCCTGAGGCCTCATAAAAGTGAATAGGAAATACAGACGTAGTCACCAAATCCCAGGATATTAGTGCACATATTAAAACACAGTGCAGGTAGTTCTAACATAATACCATGTATACCAACTAACCAAATTCACCCTATCTCAATCTCCTCTATCCAGATATTCCTGCAACAAATATTACTGGGCTCGAAGGAATCTCTTGATTCAGGCAGATGGCTCAGTCCCTTGGAATTATGTGTCTGCCCTCTAAAAGAGCCCAATGAAGATGGCGGGTTGCCCCCAAATTCTCACAACTCCTTCTTTGGCAGGAGTGAGTGCTGAGGCATTTTTCTGGATTTTCCAGATTTTGCTGTAAGAGTTCCTTGGTATATCTCTATGAGTGGAAAGAAACTGCTTATATGCATGTTCCTCCACCAGACCCTGAGTAACTGCAAGGCAGAGGCTGTTTCTGTTCCCCTCTAGATGGCTGGCACCACGGATGGTGCCAACACTAGGAGGTGCTCACCTAGAGTTTGCTGACTGTAACTCTACTTTACATGGTGGGTTAGTGTGGCACGTGGCTGCAAATTCTTTGACACACCTCTTATTGAAATATGGGGTCTGCTTCCTTTGCCTTTAAAGCTGGGCTGCGCTGTAGCTCATTTGATCAATAGAGTAACATGGAAGTGATGCTGTGTCAGTCTGGGCCTAGTTTTTAAGAGAACTGGAAGCTTCTACCTTGGACCCTTGGGCCCCTGAGTCTCCATGTAAGAAATCTGGCTACTCCTCTGGGAAGACCCGGTGCAGACAACTGTGACAATCTGGAGAGGGAGAGGGGCCCAGTGGAGCCCAGCCTTCTAGTCATCCTGCTAAAGCTCTGAGCATATGAGCAAAGTCATCATAGGTCCTCCAGACCAGCCCAACCGCTCTGTGACTGAAGACTATCGGGACCTCCAAATGGCAGCTGAAGGCAAATGGAATGCTAGAGAACAAGCCAAAAATGAGACTCGAGATAAAGAGGCCAGAAGCAGAAGTCAGAAGCCAGGTAGGGAGCCAAGGAGATAAATAGTGGGGTCAACTATAAACAGGGTAAGATTTGGGAAAAGTGTCCACAACAGGCATGGCTTCTATGACTTGATTTTCTGGGCTAACATCACTGTGGTGCACTGGCAAAAAATCTCTAGCCTAAAGGACCATCTGTTGCCGTCAGGATGTGTTCCTCTAGCCTTCTCCTTCTAATTTGGTGCTTCTAACTTTTTGTGGTCCAACTCAGAGGGGTAAAGGGCTGAAGGCTGCCTTTCGGATGCTTTGGCTTCTCTTGTCTTCTCTTGGGGTGTTGAGGGATCTCTTTGACTTGCTTCCTGGACCTTGGCTGTGTTTCAGGAAGTGAAATTGCTGCATAGCTGAGCTCCAGATAGATAAGGAGGTGCTATTCTTCCTTATTTTTCTGCTAGAACTTTCCAGATAGTGAATATGCCCAGGCTTCTCCAACCTAAATGCTTCCATCCTGGGCTGTACCTTTGCCAACTGAGGGACCAATCCATGCAGATCTTGTTACTTGTGTCATGGAGCAGCCAGTGCTGCAGAAATCTCTAAGACGGACACACACACACCAAGAACTCACTAAAGTCCTGTGAGTTACCAGCACCATGGGGCACATCCCTTCCTGGAGATGAGGTTGCCTCTGGGAGGAAGAGAAGTTATCAGTACATCTGCTGGCAGAGGCCAGTCCTCAGAGAACAAGGTCAAGGAGTCACACAATAGCAGTGATTTAGTAGCTCACATTACAGGCAGCAAGACCTAAGAGACCTTGCCTTTGATTTACTGAAGCTGTGTAACTAAAACAGGGCCTAAGAGAACAGCCCATGATGCTATTGTCAGGACAGAAATAAATGTGATTTAATTGGGGAAAAAAAAAAAAGAAAGAAAGAAAAAAAGATGTAGGAGATGCAATCATGTTTGTTTGTTTATTTAAATCACCTTGCAATTTATTTGGCTATGCTTTATCTGGCTTCTTTTTATAGGGACCAGTCATTGCTTTCCCTGCAAATCACTCCACCCTCTGGCCTAGTTTTTCTTATTTCTCTTCTATCCTGGCTGATATGGAAGGACAGAGAAGGGAAAATCTGCTATGAACAGCATAGTACATGGCGAAGAACAGGAGGGACTTGGGACTCAGAGCTGGATTCACATCCCAGCCCTGCCACTGTCTAGCTGTGTGACCCTGGCTAAATTACTTAACTTCTCTGGGATCTGGCACCATTCTCTGTAAAATGGAGAGAGAATATAGCAGTAGAAAGGATACCCCACAGTGCAAATTTCATAGCATCACTGCACCACCTCAAGCACTATTTCTGAAGTGCTTAGCATTGTGTGGTACACATATACAGGCGCCCTCTCTATCTGACACTGCGGGGTGACAGAAGCAATGGAGGTCCCCATTGGTGCCACCCTCACAGTGCTCTCAGAACACGAGTTACGACGTAAAGTTTCCTGTATACGACCCCTGATGGCTAAATTTGACTGGCTTAAAAAAAAAAAAAGATTAAAAAATTTCTAAGTAGCAGTTTTGAGGACTCATTTTAACAAGTAAGAATTAATCTGCACGAACATGCGTAAACTAGTACATTAAAACTACTTTAAAAATGTTAAACTTATTCTTGAGATCCACATACAACACCTATTTGTATGTAATTCTCCATTTTCATGATGAAGACAAGGAAAATTCTTATCCCAATTATCAAAATTTCCAAATAATTAGAATCTCCAACTGGAGGTCTCTTCATACCTACGCCAATTTCTATTTTTTTCTCAAGTAACCCACTTTTTAATCATACTGTCATACATATCTACTTCTTAATATTGGGGTTCCCAGGGGTCTGTCCTCAATCGTCTTAGTCTCCCTCTACACCCTCTCTCTGGAGAGCCACCTCCTCCCAAGTCTCTCCTTACCTCCAGACACTGAGCGCCATGTCCCAGATGCCCCCAACAAGCCGGTTCAAGACTCTGTCTTTGAGCAGTTTGCTCTTTCTGCCAAGAATGACCACCCCTCATCTTGTTTTAACAGATACTTCTTGAGGCCCTGCTCCAATGTCAGGTCTCTGGTGAAATCTCCCTAACTACACCCTACATGCCGGCACACACGGTTCGTAGGACGCGATGAGGTATTTAAGTTGTTTATTTACGTGGCTACCCCTTGCACCAGACTCAAGGCTTTTTGAGCAGTGCTTTCTTGTGCATAAGCATGAGCTGGGAATCTCGTTCAAATGTAGATTCTGATCCAGTAAGTCTGGGATGGGGCCTAAGATTGTGCACCTCTCACAGCTCCTAGATGATGCCGATGCTCCTGCCCTGTAGACCCCACTTGAGTAATAAGCTTTGAAGAACATCTCTGAAATCTCAGTTACTCAGCACTTCATCATCATCGCCACTTTTTTGACACAGCTGCCCACCAACTCTACCAGGAAATGAGCAAGAGGAGATGTCAAGGCTGCTCAAGTCATGGCGGACAGAGGTGGACAGGGGATGTGTGGGTGTGTTGGCGGGGTGGATTGGAGAGACTGGGTAGAATTAGAAAGGAAAGGAAACAGGATGAGGTTAATGAAAAGAGAGGAGGTAGTAAAAAGTGAGAAAGACAGGGAGAGAGAATACAATGGGAAGGAAGAGAAAAGGAAAGAAAAGGAGAAAAGGACAGCCATAGGGTGAGAACAGGAAGGACGGCTCAGGATGGAATCAGGCCTACAGCATCTGACTTTTCAGATTAAGGGCTTGACTTCTGGACTAACCCTCTCCCAAGGCTGGATACTCCAACCATTCATGCCACTCAAGAAGTCTGCTCATAGCTTCAATGCTTCATTCAAAAGTGTTCTTCCTTCCTGGGTGATTAGGAACGAGCTATTACTATAATGGTAGTAACAAATTGGGAATTAGATCATGATTGTGAATGTGTAGAATGGCTGATACCAGCTAAGAAATCGAAGACAGTAGAACTCTCTTACTCTTTCACCTCAACTGCCCATTAAAACCATCCAGATGGAAGTTACCTGATACAGCTCAATCCGTTGTTCATGCACTCTGGCTTTTGGATTCTGCATACGAAAGACTCTGAACTCTGCTTTCACCAAATTGGAAGCATTCTTCTCCATGGCTGAGACGTCAAATCGGACAATTCTGAAGTAGGGTCTGTAGAAAGTGGGCGGGATGGCATCTGTAAAAAGTTAAGGCAATCATTGAAAATGATAAAATCCATTGTGCTCTCAAAAGAGACTGTGAGATAATCCCGAGAAACCATAAGGGAATTATCTACAGAATGATTTAGTTTCCAATGGCCAATTTAATACCATTAACAATTTAACCAGAAAAAAAATTAAAATAAAATAACCATGTGCATTTGGTTATAGGAGTAGCAGAAAATAGAGATTAACAAACCACTTTCAACTCCATTTGAGGACATGCAGTTAACCCTGTCCTTTGAAGGTTGACAGAATGGTGGAAAATCCTGGATGGTTATGAATTGGAACAAGTTTATGACAGTTGATGCCTGGAGAGAGCCATTGGGTTTGCACACACTTTAATCAGATGTGCCAAGAAAATGGTTCCTAATGGCAAGCAGTTTGCCCATGTGTTTTTTTTTTTTCTTGAAAGTTTGGCATCTGAATAATCTTCTTTTATCCAGACTCATGTATTGCATCTTTTTTGGCTTCAATATTTTGTTTTTTCACACACATATGACCAAAGGCACTCCCTAGGCAAGTTATGGTGAGGAAATCTGAATAAACAAAACTATATGCACATACTGGCTATATATACCACATCTAGTCTTAAAATTCATGATTCAGGATAATGTCTGTTGGTGGGAGGTAATCCTAGCTAATGGGGAGAAAGAATCAGCACAGATTCCGTCAGTTCTGAACCACGTAAAATACAGAGTTGCTGATCATTTAACACATTGACCGCCACACTAGAAAAAAATTTCTTTTCCTTGGGGCTACAGTGTTTAATTATGAAAATACAATAAAAACTTTGGAAACAAAATGATCCTTTCTAATGTAATGAAATTATTTGTTATTTTTTATTGTTTTTCTGTGCATGAGTTATATGCAATTAAATCGTCAATATTAACTGTAACAATAAGAACATCAACAAGTAAGGTTTTCACGAACCAACTGCAGGGTTTTGCCCAGGGGGCCACCCATCACGTAACATGTGTGCTACAGCATGGCAGCGTGAGTTGACTGCATACCATGTGGCTCCCAAGGTAAAGAGACGTGTGAGTTACATATGCTGCACGAGGCCCCAGGCTCAAAAGTAGCATGAGTTCAATCCAACTCACATGACAGTGTGTTTAGAGCTCGTAGGTTGCTCAGGGTTTTGCTGCTATTGTTTAGTAATCTGTCTTTCAATACACAACCAAGGCAACACAAAGACCAAAGCAGGTCCTATTCTCTCCCCTGTGCTTTCAAATACAACGTTCACTCACCGAGCACCTGCACTGGGCACACCATGTGTTGTTACAGGTATGTTTTCTACAATCTTCTTCCAAAACCCCCTGCAAACTTTCTTCCCCCCTTCCAGAGTGCTCCACCCACCTCCGGGGGCTGCCTTTCTTGCTACCGTCTCTTTAATTATCTGACTTCATGACAACATAATCATTCGCAGTTGTTTATGTGTCTTTACAAATGTTTTCATTACTTCTACATTATGTTTGTTGATTTTGTTTTCCCCCATGAAATTTTAAGAATCTTGAGGGCAGAGACTGCATCTGCCAGGCCTTTCTTCTCTCCCACATCTCTAGGACAAGGCTCTGCCCACGCGGAGTTTACCAAGTCCCCGCTGTTTGCATAGTTGGTCATCAGCGGGAGTCTTGAAAGACACAGGCATCTGGTTATTGGCAACACTAACTTCTTGTTAAATAAACGAGCCATCTCGCCAATCTTAAAATAGAAATAAATACCTTTCGTGATTTCTTGGGAAATCCATGCCCTGACGATTACACTGAAAAAAAACAAAAATGCTAGGAACACACCAATATTTTCTCATCTTAAGGGCCCTGAATTTTTTCCCTCATGGGGACTTTCCCTCCCATTCCTTTCCCTTTCCCTGTGTACTTGTGACTCTCAGAAAGCAGGCTCGTGGAGAAGTGGGGAATTCTAAGCCATGCCTTGCGCCATGCTGGTTCATGAAGGGACTGCGTGAATGGAGGCTTTGTAGCCCATGAACCAGAAGTCTCAGAAACAAACAAACAAACAAACAAACAACCCCAAAAATCCAAAGCATCCAGGTTTCAGAGACAAGGAAGCATTCATGCAGATGTAATGCTGACCTGCTACACCACCGCTGTGAAGTAGTTAGCGGGCAGTTTTTGGGCCGGCAAACCCTGGTACACGCAGAAAGGTGTTTGGAGCCCCCTAGCATAGCAATTGGAAAAGGTAGCTGCTGAGAAGAAAACAGATCTTTTTCTCTTCTGGAATATGCCCACCCCAAGTGATTGGCAAGGCTGGTACTAGCCTGACGAGCTCAGCGGAAAACAGGGCCATCGGATGCCCAGACAGAGGAGCCCGAGCAGGGCTGGGGCCAGGCGCTCTGGCTTTGCACGTGCATTTGGCCAGAACCTTCCGCAAGCGGATGGCTGCATTCATCTTCACATAGCCTCCGCATTAGACAGCGAAAGCTTCCAACATCCTTTGCAAGAGCATCCTGGAAGAGCAAAGCTAATGTAGTGCGTTTCCTGTCATTAGGAAGAGTAAACATCTCGTTCATTTTTCCTCTTCTTCAGTGGAAACCCCACAGGCCTCTTCCCCGTCCACAAACACGCATCTTTCACACCCACTCGCCTCAATCTCATCCTTCCATCAAGTTTGTAAATAAGTGCTCTGGAGATTTATTTTTATTCTCTTTTGTGTTTATTAAACTTTGAACGATTTTTTTTCCCCTCTTTCTGGTCCTCTGCCCATCCATGCTCTTTCTTTTTATGGCTGCCTCTCGGACCGTGAGGTTAATTTTGTTTCTTCTTCTTCTAAGCAAATCCTCCAATGATCCTGTCCCAGGCTTTTGAGCTTTGAAGGGGCATTTGCAAATATTTACAGGAGTAGCTTGCTAGTTAAGCACAGTTGTTCTGCTCTGCGGCCTATACGTTGGCAAACAGCCCTCCTCCCCCTCTGACTCTTATAACCATTTGGGGCTGTTTATATTTCAACTGCCTGATAACACGAACGTGCATTTGGGGTTCTTGTCTCGTAAGCAGAAGCAGTTCATGCACGAGGTGAAAGGACGGGTGAGCGGCCCCCTCCGGCGACTCTGCTCTGGTCTGGTGACCACAGCAAAGCCCCAGGCCAGGGGGAACCAGCAGCCTTCCCTGTGCTTCTGCTCCGGCACTCAAGAGCAAGTAAAAACTGTTGACCGAAGAACAGACTGCTGCTTGCGAGGGTCGGTGCCAGCTGTCCCCTGCTGTCATCCGCTATGGGTCACAAGCCCCCTGCCTGGCTGAGGAACTTGAGCAATTTGCCAAATGTCTCCTCATTTGGAAAAACAAAAATCGCTGTAAATTGCTCTGGCCTAGTCTGTGACCCAGGCCTTACTTCCTAAATGCATCTAGATGCACCGTACAGGGGACCAAAAGGGGCCCTTCTACGCCCAGCCCGGGACACGGCGGCTCACTCCCTCAGCTCAGGGAGCGCAGGGTAGGTGTTTAATGGCTTGAGCAGCCCTGATCCACCCACTTAGTCTTGGAGGGATGGAGCTTTTTCCTCTGCTTCCTCCAAGAACTCATTTCCCCCTTTGGAATGGGAATTCTCTCTAAAGTCCTCTGTAATTCCCATCCCAGTTCCTGGTCCGTTGCCAGGTGGTCAGGTACTTGCGCTTGACCTCTGCCAGCTTACCCACACTCACATCCTGGCCCGCTCCATCCTCTCGATTTCTGACCTACTTTTTTGGTTCAATCAAATCGATTTTCCTTCAGCCCCGTGGCTCTCACACCAGCCGGCTGATTCGGCTCCTCCCCACGGGCTTTCTCATGCGCCTTCCTTGCAGGGAAAATCTTGCACACAGAAGATTCCAGTATATCATCTAGTGAGTGGTGTCCCCCTCACCACAACCCTGGCCACACATCCCTGCTAAATCATATTTTGGGGAACGGAGGTGGGGAGGAAACCAAGGAAATCTAACTAGTCATTAATTTCCATCAGTGTAGAGAAAGCCCACACACAGCACTTAGTCACATACTACTTTACAAACTTGTATCTGTTACATGTTGACTTGTATCTGTTCCAAATCACTTATTAACTTATTTCATATTATTTTCTCTCTATGTAAGCACCGTGAGCTCAGAAATCTTTCTTTATGAGTTTTTCTCTGGGGCGCAGGGCTGGCTTCACGGCTGTGTGACCAGAGCAGGAGCACAGGGTCCCCATGCTCAGAAAGGCCTCCCACGTGAGTTTAATGCTGTGTGATCACTATCCTGGAATCCTCAATAATTTTATCTTTGAATTTGTGTTTTGTAAGTGAAGCCTTACGGGATAACAGAGCATGCACAGAGGGCTGGGACCCTCGGCTTCTGTGCCGTCCCACCTCCTGTTACCTGTCCACTTCCCCAGGACGCTCCAATGTCCCCAGTCTCACCCAGCCTTCTCTGGCCCACCCTGTGACCACTGTTGTCCTCTGCCCCTGGGCGAGTGGGGTCAGGCACATAACCCGGGCCATTTCAGGGGGCCTGGTGGCAGCTGTTCCTACCCCAAGCTGAGAGTGCCACAGCATGTTCAATGAGCAACACAGGTGGAGCATGGCTCTCACCCACTCTTAATCCAGGTGCCAAGCACATCCCAGAGCGGGACTTGTAATCCTACGACGGGTTGGAGCGGCAGTCCCACAGGAAGGGAGATACCTGCCTCAACGTGGCATCACTCTGGGGGCTGGTGGCAGGGGAACCCCAGCAGCAGGCAGGCTGCATGCTCCAAGTTGCAGGGCAGGGCCCCAGGTGCCTGAGAGAGCCTGTTGTCACTGGTAGTAGGTCCGTGCCCAAGCAAGTACAATATCAAATAGCACATTTAAAAACCCACCATGACAGCTGGAGAAAGAAAGCGAGCCATGGAACAAAGGGAAAAGCTTTATATTTTAGACTTTTCAGCAGTAATTTTTTCTTGCTTTTTGAACAAGAGGCCCCACATTTCCATTTTGAAAAAGGGTTCTGCAAATTCTGTGGCTTGTCCTGCCACAGCCCCATCTAGTTACAGGACCTTAATGCACTGAAGGACCTTCAGGGCTCTCAGAATTCTAATCCCAAATCAACCAGTTCCTAGCTGTGTGGCAACAGGGACATTATCTGTTTCTTCATCTACATAATGAAGTAGATAGTTTCCGACCTCATATGTATTGGACTGTGCTGTTAGGATCACATAAGGAAGGAGATGGAAAGTTGGAGCCCTGGGTCTAGCACAAATTTCCACTCAGTTCCCTCCCTGCCTCTCTTCCCATCTTGCAACAAAGCTGCCAAGCGGTCACTGGGCCTTCCATGAATGCCCCCAGCCCCCAGAGAGCTCTTACTGCCAGACAGGCTTGATGAGGAGACGAGAGAAAGAACAGGAGTAGCTGAGTGTCCTGGGGCAGTTTATAAACGACTCTAAATACTCTAATTCCTCTCCCCCGCAAAGGGAGGAATTACAGTCACCAAAGTTCCCACAGACTCCCCAACACCATCCTTTGCTATTTCACCTGTTTGCCTGACCATCGCAAAAGGGAACAAGAGAATTTTATTTTCCCCCTGAACATCTCTGCATCAAGCAAAAAATTCCACCTCCCACTACAACGCTCATAGTAGGATTACTTAAGAAAAAAAAAGGTTAGTGAAGAAAGGACTTATAACATCACCCACGTGTGACGAGCTATGATACGGAGTGTAGATTTGGAGCCTGCAAGAAATGCCCTAAGGATGTCCAGAGCTCAGCCCCTAGGGAGGGCAGTGCTTCAAACAGCTATCGTTCATTCTCTGTTAGGTTGGTTACACCACAAAATTGGCAGGGAAAAAAAGTGTGTGACATGTTGAAATGCTTGGGCTCGGGACTTCCAGGTATTTGCTGCATTTGCTAAAGCAGTGGTTCCCAAAATGGGGTTCCAGACCTACAGCATCAGCCTCACCTGAGAATCTGTGATAAATACTAATACGAATTATCTACGGGAGTCCGATACACCATCTCGTCAGTTTGAGAACCACTGTGAGAAAGATACCGGTTGACTTCTAGCTGGTGAAACTTGTGCTAGTTAACAACAAGCGGATTAGCAGAGTCGAGGGGATGAGAAGAGACCTTAGTATATTAACAGTAGCTTTCTTGCTTTCAGCACTGACCGGAACCCCCAAGGGAAACCTGGCACTTGGGGTTTCCAAGATAAGCCAGAAAGATCAGTAGTTCAAAGTGAAACACAGAAGGCGTTGGTGTGAAAGGAATCATCAGTGGCCTGGGCGTTTTCTTTGTCCCCTGCCTGGGGTAGTCATCATTTACCTGAACTTCCAATCCAAGCTAGTCCCCCTCCTAGGAGAAAAGTTTCAAAAGGCTTACAAAGCAGTGCCATTTCCTGTGACTGCAGTGGGCACATGGATCCTACGCAGCGATGCTGCTCAAAGACCGGAGGTGCTGGGCTACACTTTAGCAAACTCCTTGGGTGATGCTTATGGACCCTAATGTTTGAGAACCACTGAAATAAAGGACAGAAGAAAAGAAATCCACAAAGAAGGACAGAAAGATCAGGCCTTATACATAGGAAAAAAAAAAAAAAAAAAAGAGTAAGACAGAGAAAAGAGGAAATTGCAGCAACACAAGAGCTATGAAGCTCTGGAAAATGGAAAAACAGAATTTTTCTGTGATTAGCACTAGTGGTCTGCCTGGATTGCACACTTCCATGCACCGGGGAACTTGGAGAATCCCGATGCCTGAGTCAGACCCCCTAAGAGTCTGGTTAATTGGACTGGGGTGGACTTAGTTCTAAGTGCCTCAGATGATTTTCATGCACAGCCAGGACTGAGAACCTCCCCAGTGAAACAAACTGGTAACAGCCTGGAAAAGAGAAGACTTGGGGATACCAAATCCTTTAAGGGATTTTAAATATTTCAGGGGCTTGCATATAGAAAGTTCTTACTTTCTGTGGAGCCAGAGAGTCGTATTTTGGCTCTCTCTATATAAAGAACTTTCTAATAATTTTGAAGAGTGAAGGAAAATCAAGAAACTCACTCTCAAGGTTGTGAGCTCCCCCCTCACCAGAAGAAATCATGTATTAACAAGATTCACTCTGTCTCAAAGGAATCAGGGGCTTCCTGGATCTGGGGGCAGGACGGGCTAGATGGCCTCCCAGCTCACTTCTGGTTCCACAATTACATCATTTTCTCCCCTAAATCCCACTCTGTTAGTTACCTGCTCACGCCCCACCTGCATCAGAATCACCTGGGGGACTCAGTGATATGTTGGTTACTTGGCTCCACCCTAGACCTAGCAGGTGAGTATCGGTGATTCTTTTTCACATTCAAGTTTAAGAACTTCTACTCTACACTATGATGGTTTAATCACAATGAATTTGGTCAGGCTTCTGTTGAGGTTACTTGGTGTCATGAACTAGCTAGGGATAAATAAAATATGTCCATCCCACCATCCTCACCCTAAAAAGAATGCCCTGATCTCAACTGCAGACTCCGAATTCTACTTCATGACCTCTTTCCCCTTTTATAATAGCTTTACATACTCCATCTCTGCCAAGAAGGTGTTTTTAATGCCCATTTCACAGATAAAGAAATTAGGAACAAGGAAAGTGAAATAACATTTGGCTAAGGTCAAGGAGAGGTTGGCCTTTAAATCAAAAGCCCATGGCTTTTCGCTACAATATCCTGCCTCTGTGCAAAGGAGCCCCCTGAGTCGAAGGCATGAATATCACCCCAGGCAGAAATACCAACACATGCATGAGAGCAAGGTTGCAAAAAAAGACACACACACACACAGAATACAAAGAAGTGGATCCTCCTGTATTAGAAATCAGCTTGACCTTGTAATAAAGCTTGAAAAATGTTAATGCAAAGCTTGCTATTTTCACTGATACTCCTTAACAAAATGGCCCTGATTTGGAGACCGGGGAGCTCACAGTGTGAAAGCTCCCCCACAGAAGGTATTTTGCTCATACCAGTGTTGCCCAAGGTCTTTCAGACCCTGTATATTTGTGCCTAGTGCCCCTGCCCATCCCAGTGGCATCCCCTGGCCCTTATCCCCAAGCTCCTCAAATAAACAGAACAAACTCCCCGCTTCCCTTTCCAGAAATGACTACACTCTCCCTGCAGCTCAGCAGTGATTGCTGTGGACTTTTGACACGCTTAATGAGTGTGTCGTGGCCCCTCATTCCTGACATCCCCAGCTTGGAGGGAAGTAGTTTGGGGTTCATTAGACATCCCCCAGGGTGCAGCAAGACAAGCAACCCACCGAATGGTTGGAGGGTAATAAACTAGCTACTATTTGTGTGTGCACAGACTCAGCCAGCAAGAAACCAAGACAATTGTGTTTTGGGGTTTTCTGAAATTTGTCTTGGCACACGGGCTATGGATTTTATTCCACTACCACATCCCAAACACCGCTGACATTCAAGTCACAGCAATTTAACTCCAAATGACTGAGAAATAAACAGCGCATCAGCAGTGGTTTCTGCTTTTCTCTCTGGCCATCCCACCTATTAAATGTAACAGAGCACCAGAGCATCTGCAACGTAAAGTGGGGGTCTCCAAGAAGGGGATGGTGTCAAACTTGACAAGCTGTTGGCAACGGTGAGTCTAATTGTGTCAGCATCAGCTTATGTGACTTGGCCTTCAGCTAACTGCTATTTGAGACTGTGCGTACTGTCAGCACGAGTGTTTGGGCCCCCACTTACACGGTGCAAAAAAAGTAAAATAACAGTGGTGCCGGCCCATGGTGTTTGGTTTTCTTGAACTGTGTCAGACATGGGGTTTCTAGTTTCTATTCCAAAGTTTCCAGCATCCCCATAAAACCCCATCTACATGGAGACACCTATTTTGCTTCAGTTCTTCTACAGTTCTCATCAAGCTCAGGGCTGTGTAGATGATTTGTAAAGGGCTGTACTGGGTTTTGGCAGTAAAAGCTTTGGGTAGGCTAACTGCTGCTGTTGAGAGGCCGATGGCTAACTTGGAGAAGTCACAGAGACAAAGAGCATGGAAAGTGTATGGCCGGACCCACTTTTGTGGGCAGGTGACCTGTGAATGTGACATACCCCTTCCCAATGACCTCACAGTGGCAGGCTGCCCTCGAGGTTGGAATAGGCCATTGAAGGAGCTCTTCTCTGCCACAATCTCATTCTGGAAAGCAAATAAATATCTCTCTCTTTTTTTTTTTCTCTCTCCCTTCTTATCCTCTTTCCTTCCCTTGCTCCATTTTCTTTCTCTCCTCTTTGTCTTACTTCCCTCCAATCTGTGCTTTTGTTTTCTAGGATTTCCAGGGTCAAAGCAGTCATGTTTTTGCTCCACTGATGGCTTTTAAAGAGGCCAAGAAGCCCATGACATAGTTATCCATACACTATTCTAGAATTCAGCAGTAGCTCCAAATGAGGTCAACAGAAGGAAGCCAGTCTGTGTTGATCTCTTTAATGAATCAAACTTGGAAATTTTGGATCTCTCCTTGATCTCTTAATAGATTAGAAGCACACTTTATTTTTATCCCCTTTTATAGACTAAGAAGCCGAAAAGTAAATCTGAGCAAGATTACACCAAGCATTGGCAAAATAGGGCTTAAAAAACACACAGCCCTGAACATTCTTGCTCAGTGTTGGACATTCTTGCTCATCCTTGCAAAGAAAGTGTTCTTATCCCAGAACAAACTCCGACATTCCCTTTTGCAGAAACTAATGCACTTTCCCTGCAGCTCTGCGATGACTGGTGTGGACTTTTGACGTGCTTAATGGGTGTAGTGGCTCCTTATTAGCCTGAAAATCTTTCTCTAATCTTCCCAAAATTATAGCAGTGATGCATATAATGGCCAATGGGTGTCTTGTACGTGAGCTTTTCTTTGTGTTTTCTGTAAGCTTCTTGCTTGTGGCCTAATTTTCTTGTAAGGCAATCACCTAATTACTTTGAGGCACTGCGCTGATTTCTTGCTCTGCCCTAAAGCTTAAGCTAATAAGTGGCAGGGCACACCCTGCTAGGATTGCAAGCTGTTTACCAACTTAACCAAGTGGCATGGGCTGTTATTAACTAATGTATTAAATTCATGGCTTGGGAGTGAGTAAATATGAAGAGAAATGGATGGTCTGAATTATCCAGTTTGAGAGAAGTAAGCAAATACAGCTGACATTCAGTCTCTCTGCAATTAGAAATGTTTCATTGCAATTAGAAATGATAGCACATGAAGGGATTGCCTGGCACCCATTAGATACTCTCTCCATGTTATTGGTATCTAACTCCGCTTACTGCAATTTTCTCTACAAGACAAGACAAGACAGTCTCTCCCAGAACTCTTTCAGTGACAGAGAACTCAGAACTCAGATGACCCCCTCCATCCAGCCTCTGACAGTTCCAACTTTACAGGAGTCCTTCCCTACCCTGGGCTGAGAGCTGCTTTTTACAAGAGCTACACAATGGGTCTAGTTCTGCCACACAAGATGATCTATTCCCTTTCTATTCCACCCTACTTAGAAATTTTGAAGGCAGTTTTCATGTTTTCTCTTTCTCATCTCTTTCCCCTATTTCCTTTCATTGTTTGTCATGAAAGCCATTCATCTGTTCTGGTTGTTCTCTACTTTCCTCCAATCTAAAATTGGAACCTTAAATCCGAACATAATTCTTAAGGCAGAATAGGATAGAACTATCACCTCCCTTATTGTGGAACTTATGCTTTTATTAATGAATCCCAACAGTGAATTATTCTCTCTCTCTCTCTCTCTCTTTTTGACCTTTGCACTCAAGTCCTATTTTCTATATGCTTTGAATGCCTAATAAATTACAAGCATTTGGTCTTTCCCATGCAAACCATTTTACAAATATCATCTTATGCTTACACCCTGAGGCTTCTTTGTGTGAGATTTACAACATACCCCTGTTCAGTGTGTATTTATTTGATTTGATTCCTCATTTCAAATATGCTAAAAAGGATTTGAAGTCTGACATGGTAAACCTGTGCATTCACTTTTTAAATGATATCGTAGGGGACAGACTCACAAAATCAGAAGGATCCTTAGTATGTATTTCAATCCCCTAAGTTCACAGATAAGGAACAAAGTTTCCAGAGTTTGTTTAGGTGGATACCGACTTGGATCCCCACTAGAACTTCCTTTTTTCTGAAGTGCTTTCACTGCACCAGGCACTGCCCAAGGTGCTGCTTGACTTCAGGGGGCACAGCCAAGGCTACCAGCAGGGGGGCCTGGAGCTATGCAGGCACACGCTGCCACCACGATGAGATTTCTGCAGGCCACCTGTGTCCTCCTGCGAATCATCAAGGAAAATGGCCAATGGGACAGGGCTGAGGAAGGTTCCAGAAACCACTTCACCCCAGAATGCCCATCCTTTCCTAATCAGCACCCTGAGGGATTGGTTTCAAAACACAGCTTCCTTGAAAAGCTGAATGGAAAGTCTGAATTTTTCTTTATGCCAAATGGTAGCCCTCTATCTTGAATCTAAAGACAGCAGGGAGTAAGAATTGCTGGGAAGCAATGTTTGGTTAGCAGATATCCGTTTTAGCATGTCAGTAGATGGCCGTGTAGTGTCTTACGAAGAATATCAGAGTTTCAATGGATGGTGCTTTCTTAGGGCTGGTAGATGTGTTCATTAAGGGTGTGCACTCTTCCCTCATCCTGTTTGTACTGGCAACACAGCTACGGGCAATTAAGATACGGGAACATACAGGAATTGGAGGAATCCAGATGAACTGTGGCATGAACGGATTCTGGAACGGAGCCAGGGGTGCTATGCTTGTTCTAAGTAATCGTGTTCATTTGGGTGCTAAGCGGCTTTCTGTTAAGGTTGGGCCACCATTTGAGAGAGAAGAAAAAACAGTCTTTAAAATTAAGAATCTCCACTGCAGAACTACTCCATGGCTAAGCACTTTACAATGTTGGAGTGTGTGTTATTTTTATTCAGTTGAACTAGCGCAGAGCAAGCCCTACAATTTCACTTCAATCTCATTATTTTCGCGTATAGGGGCTATAAAATGTCCACATTTAAATCTGCTCTCAGGACACTGGAAGAGAAAACTGACTGGGAAATAGCACGCACGGTGTCCGAAGAGTTAATCCAACCAGTCCCAATGTAACAGAAGGCACTATAATTTGGAGAATTCTTTAAAAAAAAAAAAAAAAGGCCGGGCGCGGTGGCTCACGCCTGTAATCCTAGCACTCTGGGAGGCCGAGGTGGGAGGATCGTTTGAGCTCAGGAGTTCGAGACCAGCCTGAGCAAGAGCGAGACCCCATCTCTACTAAAAATAGAAAGAAATTATACAGACAGCTAAATATATATATAGGAAAAAATAGCCAGGCATAGTGGCGCATGCCTGTAGTCCCAGCTACTCGGGAGGCTGAGGCAGGAGGATTGCTTAAGCCCAGGAGTTTGAGGTTGCTGTGAGCTAGGCTGACGCCACGGCACTCACGCTAGCCTGGGCAACAGAGTGAGACTCTGTCTCAAAAAAAAAAAAAAAAAATTAGTTTTTTTCTCTTTGGGGAAGTTAAGATCTTTCCTATGGCTGTCTCCGTTTTCTTTAGGATCTTTCAAGAAGTCTTTGTGACAGGGGTCAAAACTCAGGTGGTTTCTGAAGACTTCCCTGTTCTCCCTTCTTGCGGGCAGTTGTATAAACGGGACTTGACAAATGCCTTTATTTAGTCCCAAGTCAATGGCTCCCCGATGCTTCTTAAGAAAACATGTACTAAGTCCTCCTTAAAGAAGAGTTCTTTGGATAAAGCCGGTGCTTTGTAAATGTGTGCGGGTGAAAGCCATAGTGGAGAATCAAATAAACAGCAAATGAAGGTACGGAGGTGGAAAATTTACACAAAGCTAACATAAGGCTCATCTACAGGGACTCAAGACTACCTTAAAGTCAGTGGAGTAACTTTTAGAACGTCAGGGAACGTGAGTGATGTCACTGAAGATGTTCATTTCTCGAGTATTACATTGGTTTCATTAGACTATTTTTAAAGGCTATGCAATATATCTGAAAGATTCCCTGGTGTCCGAAAAGTGAGAAAATACCCTGTTCTATAATGTCATCCGAATAAATTTAGCTGTTCTGTGTGCAGTGCATGAAAGGTTACCAATAAAGAACATATCTTCCTCCAATAGTTGATTGGTGCCCATACACACTGCACAACAGAGCGCCCATAAGATACTGTCCTGAGTACACTTACTGGACAGAGGAGTCGTGACCAGGGAAACTTGATAATGCCTCTCAATTCTTTTCTAGGGCTCTTAAACACCCGAGAATTCTCTCTAGCCCGGATTGAGTTATGCTACTACTTGGCTATAGGCCTGGATTAGAGATCGCTGAGGGCCAGGAAGAGGTCTGCGTCACCCTCGAGCTCCCTTTGACACCCTCCCGCCCAGGACGTGCCTGGGACCAGTCCTGGGAGTGCGGGTTCTGCACTGCGCAATGCACAACGGCGCCTTTGCAAATTTCATGAGCACAGATGCCGAATCTGCCATCTTCCCATTCCCGTGTCCTAGCTCCAAGCCCAGGACAAGGCCTCTTAGTATACAACAGGTGCTCAATAAATATCACAAAGCAAAAAGAAATTAATCCTTCTTCTCAAACAGCTAAGCCACATGACAATGATGAATGTTAACCATAATCGCTCAGGTCTGCACAGGACATTAGGTTTCACGAAGCACGTCCACATACACTATGTCATCCTAGGCTGATAATCCCGTAAGCCAGGCCATAGGATGCCCATTTTGCTGTTGAGGAAACCACAGTTCAGAGGCCAGGTGGACTGATTTAAGTGATTCCCTGGACTTCTCAGTGCTAACCCAAAGCTCTTCTAACAACAGGCTCGGGAATAGGCTCCCCTGTAAGACACAAAGCAGCCGGTGGAAGAGCACAACCCTTAGGGCATTCTAAAAGGGGACACATGGTAGGCTGAGAAGGCTAATTTTGAGACCGTTGTCGTATCCCAACTTGAAGAGAAACAGCAACACTAAACCAAACAAGCCGCCTTTCCGACTGGCTCTGACACTCTGGTGAAAGCGGGTTTTCTCTTCATTAGGATCATGACTAGTTCACTTCTAGTGCCAAGAGCAGAAGCATCTTCCCGAAACGCACAGCAGCCTGTGAGTGACAATGCCTGGAAGGGACCAGGATGGAGAAAGTGATGTACGTTCAGGCGCCACCTCGGGGATCAGCTACTCAGTGGCTCCCGCATGACACACGGTGACCTTCTCTGTAAATGGTACCTTGGGAATGACCTGGACATGAGAATCAGAGAGGGAGGAGCAGTGACAGTGCCGGGTCCCCCACATGTCAGCAGGGATAAAGATGCTGCAGAACAGCCTGTCCTTGGGGGAGACTGTTGCTCAGGCAGGTGCGGCAGTGGCATGGCAGAGACTCAGGGGAGCCATCAGCCTCAGTGACGAAATCACTCTTTAGTGCTCAAAGCCATCCATAATCGCCCAGCGATTTACTGTACCTTTTAAACCTCCCTCTGGATGTGGGGAACCAGCTGTGACCTCTCTTCCTTCAAGATGGACTCACACATGTCAGTCTGCCTTGGACAGGCAATCAGTGCGGCCCAAACACAGACAGACTTGCAAAAACTCCAGTTGACCCCTTTGCTTCCTTTTATTGAAACCAACTGACCGTACATTACCCTATTTTACTGTAGGAAGGAAGCCAGGGAGCTCCAAGAGCTGAATGTGGCTTCTCTATCGCTGTGCTATAATTACACACTCTGTCTAATTCCATGGCCATTCCTCTGTGGGTGCACAGGTCCTCTAACCATAGCTTCTATTCTTGCAGAGGACACAGATGTGTGCTCTCGCTCTCCGTGGGCCCTCCAGGTTGCATTCATCTCCATGTAGAATAACACCAGGAGGGTGGGGTGACACAGACAGAGATATGAACTTCATGGCATGTTTAGCACCTTAAAATATCTCACAGAAGGATCCCAGAATCCTAAAAACATTTTATGAATCTAATATATTAATATAAAGATAGTCAACACTGAATCAATTCTATTTCCCTAGCCTTCAATCAGACCACCTTTTCTTCCAAGTCTAGTGTGGGTCTGCCTCTGCTTCTCAGTTTGTAACTATTTGTATCGAGAACGTGTGGGCAGGTATGAGCTTGACTCAGTGGCCATATCTTAGAAAAACACTCTTGGAGCCACTAGATTTTGTTGACCCATTGGATTACTTGATAAACCAGGTATACATGGAGACTTCTAGTAGTTTTACTATGAGCAGTACCCACATTGGAAAACAGTTTACAAAGTGCTTTCCTGTACATAATCTCATTTTTAACCTTAGTGACATCTGGCTGTCTCATATACATGCTATCCTATTGACAGTGCCTGCTAGGTGTGCCAGAGAATTCCTAACCCCCACCACTCCCATTGTATGAATGAAAAGACTGAGGTTTTCAGTAGTTGAGTCACTTGTGCAAACAGCATAAAAGAAAAGACACTGGAAACTGCAAACCAAGTCTCCCTGACCCCAAGTCTGCACTCTTTCCACCGTGCCATGTCCCCTCCCCTCCCCTCCCCTCCCCTCCTGGCAAAGGTTTGTTCTGCAGTACTTCAAGGACCAGGGGGTGGAAAATCCCAGAACGAACCAAGCTCAGTACAATGAAGAGCCTTCTTACAGAGCTACTCACAAAAGCAGCTAGCGACATCCCTGTGAGTAGCCAAGGTCTTATGACAAGATTCAGGGAGAAATGACAGAACTAGATGGCCTTTAAAATGCAATCACCGTGACCACCTGCGACACTGTACTGAGGCTTATTAGACAAGTCTCATTCTAATAATTTGCATCTTCCATTTTCCTCTAAGAGGAAGGATGGGGAAGGAGCCAGGCAGCATTCAGAATTCTGAGACTGAGCTCATGAAAAGTCTAATTTAGGTTTTGAAGGAGACACTACAAGGTCCCCATTGCCACTCCTTCTCATCAGCCCCGCTCCAGCCAGGGACACACTTTGTGAGTCTCTGGCTCCTGATCCAGCGCTGTCTGGTGCAGCTAAGTGAGGAGACTTTCATCTTAGTCTTTGCCATGCAGTCATGTTAAAACCCTTCAGTAAAAATCTCCCCAATCTCACGGTTAAAGGGATAAAGGGTTTATGCAAAGGACTGACACTTCTGAATAAAGGTTCCCGTTTGCCTCTGGTCACGTTATTCTGGGAAAGGCCCATAACCTCTTTGTGCCTTGTGAACTGGTGATCGCTTCACAGGGCTCCAGTCAGGCTCAGATACGATGATGCGTGCCAAGGTGCTTTTGCTAACGCAAAATGATAAATAAGTGCAAGGTAGCATTGCTGTATTAAACCTACTCCTAACCGTCACTGAATAAAAATATGCTGTCCACGCATTCCCAGAGCACATTCAGTGATAACAAGCATTTGCTTACATTATCTTATCTAATTCTACCCCATCTCCAAAACACCTTTTGAGATAGATCTCCCACTTTACAGATAAGGAAACTGAGACTCGGAGCCAATAACAAGAAAGTACTAGTAAGTGGGGGAAAAATAAAGTCAAGCCCAGATCCTAACTCCTAACAGGTGTTCTTCCCACTCACCATATCCACCCCAAACATGAGAAAGGCCCATTCGGATTTCAATGCATATAACCCAAGTCACGCTCAGGATGGCTACGTGAGATCACCGCGACGTCAGCACTATGAATGACAGCTGCACGCGGCTGCAATGTGCTCTTGGGCAGCCTCTGATGCTCCTGCAGCCAGTGTGTCCTCAATGGTCAGATACGTCCTGGCTTCACTGACCTTCCCTCTCCTCCCCTCCCCCCACGAGTCATCCTCCAGGTTTCATGTAAACCATCCATTCTTAGCGGATTCGAGTTTTGCCTTCTGTCCCTTTTTGGCCAGACCCTAAGGTGTGAATGAACTGTCCACAGCCCCTGAGCTTAAGGAGAAATGAGATGAAGCAAATGCATGTTAAATCCGCTGCCTGCAAAGCCAGGCTTTCAATACGCGAGGAGCCAATAATATTACAATAACAGCAGCTCGGGCTTGCCCGGATTATCTTGTTTAAGCCTCACAAGAACTGTACAAGGTAGATGCTATCTTCATTTCCATTTTACAGATGAGGAGACTACGGTTTAGGAGGATTAAATTATTTCCCTAAGGTCACAGTTAGTAAGTGATAGACCCAGAATGGAAGTAATTTATAATAGACTATTTTTAGTACTTTACTTCAAAAGGTCAGATAGACCCTTACTATATTAAAACATAATCTTCTTTATAACACATAATAGTATAGACGGCATTTGATGTACTTGCTTTTCTAAGCCTTTCAAATATCCCATATATCTGCTAATGTTTATTTCCACCATGATATTCCCAAATTATTCCAATTCTATGTCAATATACCTAGCTACTTTGATTATCTACCTGAAAAATACTGTAATTTCTAATCCCATAAAATAATGAGGGACAAGATAGAGTCATTAAAAAGAAGACACATACCCAATGCATTAAAAATACTTATGCTATTTAGTTACTTTTTCTTTTTCTTTTCAATGAATCTAGTTGTTCTGGAACAGGAGGGGGAAATATACTGTTTATTATTTTATATTATTTAAATAAACTTTTTCTATATCTCATTTTTACAGAACTGTTACAACAACCACAAGATCGTCAAAAATGACAAACTGTGATGTGGAAAGGAAGGAACGGGAGGAGGGGTAGCATTTTTGTGTCATTTCACAATTATTTTCGGGATCTAGAATGTGGTACTTTTTTGTCAGTACATGTTTATTCTCTACCTTTCTAGATGGGGAAATCCAAAGCCAATGTTTCTTGCTCGAAAATGCCTTTCATGGAAAGTTCTTTGGAAGCCTGCAGTTGATTTTGTTGCAACTTCCAACCCCTTGAAACCTGACTCATGGGCTATGTCACCAAATCTTGCAAGTCCTCTGACACGTAGCTGTGTGCAAACTCTTCAGTAAAAATCTCCCAAACATTGTGGCTGAAGGGATGAAGGGCTTATGCAAGGACTGCCACTTCTTGGTAAGAATTCCTATTTGCCTGGGAAGCCAACAGGGGCCTGTGTGACATTGAAGGCCTGTAGACACTACAGGTCACTTGTAAATCCCATAGGATTACGCACTGACATAGAGAGGCTTCAGATTCTGACTAAATGTGCGTCCATGCATGCTCACAGTCTTCTAATGACAACCCTGATTACAGCACAAACCCAGAACTAGGGTTTTCCTGTAATATCCAACAGGCAGAAGCCAAAAGTTTAAGACTCTATTGCAAAATTTTCTTTCCTCCTGGTTGGAAATTGCCTTTCTTTTTGCCTTTTATTCTCCCTTGAAACCTTTCTTCATCACCTAGTGTTTAATTCAAAAACCCAATTATTTTCAAAAAGACTCTAAAGACAATTTATAGTAGGCTTGTGTCCCATAATGACCTCCCCACCCCCACGAACACTTATTTTCAACAGTTGAGATGAGTAGCCAAAAGAGAAACAGCACCTCACTCCTCCACACACCATCAGCGCGTGGAAAGCCACGTCCATTACAGATTAGAGCTCCGAAGGAAACTAGAGGTGGCATCTGAAGATGGCCTTAGCATCATCGTGTTGGGAACAGGAGTTGGTGACTTTGGTCCTCATTTCCTAATCGTGACTCCTTTACCCAGACGCTGGCTAGTTCATTACAAGCAAGTTACTTCTCCTGTCTTCCACTTGACGATTTCAAGTGATAAAACATCACCCTGTGGGCCGGTTGTGGTGGCTCACACCTATAATCCTAGCACTCTGGGAGGCCGAGGCGGGTGGATCACTCCAGGTCAGGAGTTCGAGATCAGCCTGAGCAAGAGTGAGACCCTGTCTCTACTAAAAAAAAAAAAAAAAAAAAAGAAAGAAAGAAATTATCTGGCCAACTAAAAATATATATAGAAAAAATTAGCCGGGCATGGTGGCACATGCCTGTAGTCCCAGCTACTCGGGAGGCTGAGGCAGGAGGATTGCTTGAGCCCAGGAGTTTGAGGTTGCTGTGAGCTAGGCCGATGCCATGGCACTCACTCTAGCCCGGGCAACAGAGCAAGACTCTGTCTCAAAAAACAAACAAAAACCAAAAACAAACAAACAAAAAAAATCACCCTGTGGATTCACTTCCTGTCCCCAAATGTCCAACATGACACAGTGCCACTGTGAAGCCAGCAGAGAAGCATCTGACTTTCCACAGAGAAAGAACCTGACTACCCACTTTAATAGGGAAGTATGACCAACGGCTGCCCACCAGTCACTTTATCAGTCCCACATCAGCAAGCACCTTGAGCAACAAGTGGCCCTGCTCAAGTGTGAATGTGTGTCTTGGAGCACAGACGCTCAACGCTGGGGACGGTTTTTCACCCACGGACAACATTCACCAAAGAGCTTCACTTCACACCTTTGCTTTTATAATTTTCCACCTTCAGCCAAAGGTGGAAAATTGGGACTCAACCAAAGCATAGTCACCCGAAGCCAAGGGACCAGTAGCTAAATAAGGGTCCTTACAATGAGGGGGCTTAGGGCAAGAAGGTTCATCTGTTTATATCTCCAGCTTCCTTGGAACACAGCCTTGAGCACCGTGAGGCGGGGGGTGGAGAGAGGGGCCTTTAGAAGTTGTGGGAGAGCTGTTTCCAATGCTATGGCTTAATTTGCACAAAGACACTTCAAAATAAACTTTTTTTTCAGATGAGTTGAGGGGGTTCGACGGGTGACCCCCATCTGGTAAGCACAGGAAAGAACTGGAGCCAAACCTCGCTGTGTGTTTTTGCTGACCTGCGGGAATCCCTCTAACAGTCACTCGTCAGATGAGGTGATGATGAAAGTAAAACATGGGACGTGGCACATGTGCTTCTCTGGCCACTTCTAATTTCTTCAATTTGAAAATAATTCATCCCTGCTCCAGACCGAGCTTGCCCCACTACGAGCATGTGTACAAACACACACACACACACACTCTCTCTCTTCTAGTAACACCATCTCATTTACTAGCTCTGTTGATTGACATACAAAGTTCAGTACCGTCTGGAACTCTGCCTCCATCCCCCTCTCCTTTAGGAACACCATGGAGAGCTGAGCTTTCGCAGAGTTAGGGTTTGGTTTTGTTTGTGATCTTGTCACTGGCACCTAATTATGACATCATGTTTTAACACAAAGAGACTTGAGATTTAGGATGCAGCAGACCCAGATTCTACCCCTGGCTCTGCCACATCAAAGTGTGGCCCTTGGCAAATGCCTTAAGCTCTTCGGCCCCCAGTTTCCTCATCTGTAAAATGTGAACACCACCTAACTTGCAGGGCAGTTGGGAAGATCAGAGAAAGTGAGCAGCAGCAGAAGACATGGGAAGTGCCTTGGATCATTTGGGCTTTACTTGATGCACTATCATTCCTTGCTCTAGGACGGTTTTACCAAAGTAACAATCAAGAGAGACCCTGGAACAGAACAGAACGGAGATTGGACGATCCACCGAACTCTCTAAGCTGGGCTTTCCCCACCTGTAAAATGGGGATAATAATAGCATCTACCTCATAGAAACGTGAGGATAAAACAGGATGGAGAAAGTAAAACATTTAGCACTGTGCCTGGCCCCCGGTAAGCACCTCGACATGTCAGCCTCCTGTACTTTTTCCTAGACTCCAAGTTGCCAGCCAAAGAGCTGTTCCCGGCAAATCTTTGTTCCCCGTCCCAGCTCCCCACTCATTCAGGGATTCCTCCGAACGCTGAGCTCCTTTCCCAGCAGCCTGGCCTGCCCCCACTCTATTCAGCTCTGCTCTCCATCTCTAGATGAAGCAAAAATCTGGTAAATATTACACTTACAAGGTAACAGGTCTGGAATGCTTGGCATCCCAGGCGGAGTGCAGTTGCTTCTTGGCACCCAGACACATACACTCTGCAGCCTAGGGCCAAACTACATTTGGCCGCTGTGTGCAATTCAAATAAAGATATTAAAAATCCTCCAACTCTATAAACATTTGTACTGTTTGCTAATCAAAGGGGTTAGCTTTAAAGAAAAAAAAAACCATCTAAAAGGAACTTAGCATGCTGAATACTCTCCCCAGGTTCAGATCTTAAGGAACACGACATACATGTGTACCACGTAGGTGTCTAACTTGGTATGATAGCACAGTGATTTACATATTTTAGGCTAGGTGGAAGCTACTTCTAGAATGGAATGCCTGGCCCCAAACATACAGACCTAGGTCATTTTCATTCTGGAGCTTGTGCCTTTAACCATTATACCACAGCACTGCTCTGGGGTCACGTGGTTGGTAATCGACTTGAACCTCTAATTAATGAAAGCAATGATGACAGTGGCAGCTTTGGTGGGTGGGTGTTCCAGCTCTACCACTTAATGGCTTGGGCAAGTTATTTAAGCTCTCTCTGCCTTGGTTTCCTCATGTGTGAAATGAGAAGAATGATACTATTATTGCCAGGATCAAATAATTCAGTATCTCCAAAAATGCTTACAAGAGTACCTGGAGTATATGAAGCACTACGTAAGTATTATCATTAATGACGTTCTTGTTGTTATTGGCCAAATAACAAATATAAATGAAAGGAACTAAAACACGGGTACTTCCCAAAGGGTAACTAACTCCTTAAGGAAAAGAAGTTAAATGCAATTGGACATTTTTAGACCTATCTTTCTCCATTAACTAAAAGCATATAAAGAAAAATGGTAAAATGAGATTATATCACAGCCAGTGGACTTAAACTTGATCTTCCCTGACTCAGATGTCAGGATTCACTGAATTTTTCTCGGGCATAAGAACGGAAAAAAGATACCATTTTTAACTGGCTTCATCTGACCTTCCAGATATTTAAGCTCAGAACTTTTAAATAAAACCTCTCTCTAAATGGCAACCTTGAGAAAAAAACATGAAAGCTGAGTTTGAGCATTAGGTACAACATTTTCATAAGGTTAAAGAAAAGGTACCACATTCTCTTGGTCTGCTTTTATAACGAAGGTACTAAGGAGGCCAGATTTCTCCTGTGGGTGGCAGACGGTCATGTTTCTAGGACTGCTGGGACGACACTTAGAATCTGCTGGCAGGCACCCTCCTGGACTTAGCTGGCCTGGGAAGGTCTGCTCGGGAGGGTGACGGCCACAGACCCAAAGAGGAGGCTACTTTCACGCCATCTCCACACCTCTTCCTATTACCTTCCTTTCCTCTCTTTTCCTCCCTCTGTGTGCACTCACAGCTCCTGCTGTGGCCTCGGCTCCCTTCTGTGCAAGAAAAATTAAAAACAAAACACTACTAAATAATGATTAAAACTAAGGAGGGGCGGCCAATGGGAGGCTTCATCTCAGGATCTTGCTCATTTTAAAGAAGATACAGCAAGAGGCCAGAATTAGTAAGAGACAAGAATAGTTTTCTCACTCAGTGAGGCCTTCTGGGACCTCAGATGGCATTCTTCAGAAGCATCTATCCTGCCTCCCAGTGAAACTGGGCAGAGTTTCTCTCCAGCCACAGCCCCCCAGGGTGCAGGCAGGATTGGCTTTTCCCGGGATCCGGGCTGGGACAAGGCTGAGCAGCAGAGGGGCAGGTGACCAGCAGAAGAGCAGGCCTGTTTGCACTTCACAGAGCATAAGTATTTCCCAATGTAAAGTGCATTGTGGGAGGAGCACTAAACTGAATGAATCACAGTGCTGATTGGGGGTGAGGAGGGATGTCCCTGTGGTTAACCACATTTTACGGGGGTTTTTTTATTGATTGCAGTTGTATTGAAAGAGACATGACTCACACATACCATATTCCAAGCCACGTAAAGTGCTAGGTTCTAATGGAATTTCAATGTATGAAAATGTCATGAACTATACTACAAAATCTGAAAAGTTTTGCTATCAACATAGATATCATTTGCTTCTATCCTCAAATAGCTAAAGAAGAGGCTGATTTTTCTATTTCCCCTTTTTAGTTTAAGCCTGTGGCTATTCACTGCTCCGGATACACATTGTTTTGTGTGTATTAGGGATCGCTTCTCCTAAAAGCTGGTTTGATTAGCCAACCACCTTCTTAAGTGTTCTGATTGCACTTGGCTTGTAAATGCCATCCAGTGATTTTTTTTTTTTTTTTTCTGCTTTGTGTAGGGTAGTTTACAAATCTGTCTCCACAAATGGGCTATAAACTACTGGAGGGCAGGGATAATATAATAACAACAATAAAAACAATAAGAATAACAACAACAAAAGCAGCGTCCCATTTAGATAGGGGATAAGAAACAGAGGCTTAAAGAGCTATGTAACCAGAAAGAGTAACACCTCTACTTAAACCTAGTCATGTGACCTGAGTTCCTTCCCTCTGGGCTGCTGGTGCCGATCCTTCCAGAAGGAATCCATCCCTTACTTATCTCCTTTTTATCCACCTGCATAATTCAGCCATCAAGCCCTGGAGGCAATATATGCTCAGTGAATATTAACTGAATTACATGGAATAAAACAAAATTTTCCAGGTCATTGTCTTCAGGAAGCACCCAGGCAGAGCTTAAAGTGAGATGACAAGGAATCAAGATGGTTGCTGTACCATCCCTTTGTAGAAATAGTTACTAACACACATAGTCCTCTTAGGCTAATTCGGAGGGAGTTTCTGGCTCTCCTAAAAGACCAAGAATGCCATACTGTCTTGTTTACTTCTACCATTTTTTTTAATTTTATTTTGTGGTAAGAACACTTCACATGAGACCTACCCCCTTAACAAATTTTTTAAGTGTATGATATATTATTGTTGACTGCAGGTACAACATTGTACGATAGATCTCTAGAGTTTATTCATCTTGCTTAACTGAAACTTATGCCTGTTTATTAGTAACTCCCCATTTCCCCCTCCCCCCAGCCCTGGCAACCACCATTCCCCTTTTTGATTCTATGAATTTGCCTACTATTATAGATACCTCATATTTTTTAAAAAACTATCTCCAGTATTATTTTCCTCTCACAGAAATTGGTATTACTTTATATTATTTTTAGACTTTGGAAAAAAAAAAATCACTCACTGTTCTCAATGTATGCCAACATGACATTAAAAACATGGACTGGAATTTCTAGTTTTTCTATGGTTCTCAGAATAGAAAAGCAAAAAATTTAAAAGCTTCAAGGATCACCTTAAAATGAATAAACGAATGAATGACAATGTATTCAGCTCCTACCATGTGAAAAACATTTTTATGTTTAGATAATTCTTTCTTTAAAGAACCATTAAGGATTAGGGTTGGGTTTTTTTTTTTTTTTTTTTTAACTAATTCTCATTTTTCAGAAAAAAAAAAAAAAAACGAGGTTCAGAAAAGGTAAATGACTTGCCCAGTGTTACATAGTCAGCATTTTACCCAGGTCTCCTTTATGCAAAGCCTGTATTTTCTTTCTACTATAGGATAGACTAATTGTCACCCTCAAAAGTCATTGTTGGCTCACATGTGAGTCACTTTCTTGGCTTATCAACAGCAGGTTGGGATCAAAAAAACCAAAGGTTGACATCTTCACAAAGTTTAAAGGAAGGGACCACCGTCTGTTACACAAAGCAAAAGGAACAGAAAGGCCCATTATATGAACTCGTCTGTCTAGACAGATGACTAAACAGGGGTCCCTCCAGGGTTAGACTTGAATTTCCTCCATTCAGCCTGCTGGATATTTAGCAATAAAAAAAAAGAATTAAAAAAAAAATGTTTAAAGGCTGTAGTACTAATCCAACCCCTCCTACACTACCCAGAGAGTAGTTTAAAAGTATTTCAGGGAAACCTACATGTGCTAAAATTTTAAGCAGAAATCAAATTGAGACAAGAAAAGCCCTAAAATACTTGTGCTGTCTGGCTACAGACCCAAGAGCACAGGCCTAAACGTCCTTTTATAACTCCAGTGACAGCAGTTTGAACTCACAGAGGGAACAGGGTCTCATCCAGGTGTCCCTGTAGTAGGGGACAAGAATGCATCCAAGTTGGGCTTCTCATCTTTCACGTGGGCTGGCAATCAGCTTCTCTCCCGTTCCTTATGTGCCCTGGGGATGCTGAACTTTTTCTAACTTATAATATGAAAAATGCTACTTAGCGTGGAGAAAACATCAGCGTCCTTTCATCAAGGCTGAGAGATATAAATGGAGGCTGGTGATGATACGATTTCTCTTACAAGCCTACTAATATTGCTATGCTGAGTATACAAAAAGCTCCTCCAGGTAGGCAATTAGGAGTTGGCTAGCAGACCACAGGGCGCCCTGGAGAAACTGGAAGCACGCCAGTTGACTAAGACTGCTTTCATTTCCCAAGAAGGCCTTAGCAGTATGCAGGGCGCTATTGCTATTATGGCCCATATTTGCAAAATTTCATTCACTCCCTCATTTGACAAATACTTATTAGATGCCTCAATAGGCAAGCTTCCTTCAAGAATATAAGGACTGACAGGGTGCTGCCAGGAATGGGCTATGGAATTTCTAGGGTCCTGCCCACTGTTAGATGCTGATACCATTCTAATCTTTTAACGGGCATTAGAGAATTAACATGGTCGTTTAAGTAAGAAGTACTCAGATTTACCAGCCTGCACAAAACAACAACAACAAAATCAGTTGTCCTATTCAGGAACACAATTAAAAACCATGAGGGTTTTATATTGCACACTCTAATTATCACCCAGCCTGGGCAAGAGGAGAACTGCAAGTATGCACTCATCCTCTGTATACATTCATATGAGAAGAAACTACTTCCATTCTGCAAATGGGGAACACAAAGAACATGCATGAGCTAAGCTCAGAGGCCCCTGCTTAATTCCAGGACCAACCAGTCTTCAAGCCTGTGGGTTCTGCAGCCTGCCTTAAACTTTCACAGGATTGTAGGAGAAAAAATACTGCACTTAAGAGAAAAAAGAAACACATCCAAACCTATCTTTTTCATTTATGAGAAAAGAAGAATGATTCCCTAATGTATGTAGATACATATGATTCTCACTCAAAAAAGGATTCTCCTTTTTTGACATCTCATTCCTTCATCCACATTTTTCTTATTTAAATTTAAATGTATCATCTTCAGGGAGTGATTAATAGGATGAGTTTTGGAGTCAGACAGACTGAGTTCAAGTTCTGGCTCTGGCACTTATTAGCTGTGTGACTATAGGGAAATCACACATGATGTCTGTACAGCTTAGTAACAATATTGATAAAATGGAGAATAATAATAGCGTTTATGTATAGTGCTAATATGGGGATTGTCCCAGAGCCTAATATAACCATTCAGTAACTGATGGTTAGCGTTACTATTAATCATATTACCATTAAAGACAAAAACCACCCTCCCCATCCATCAACAACCCGACCCAAACAGATGCCTTTTCTTCATGCAGAAATTCACTCAGAGTATAACATGGATAGCCAGACAGAGCCACACAGTTTTACTGAGAACTATGTAAGCCCCCAAAACAGAGGTTCTCAACTCTGGCTGCACATTAGAATCTCTTGGGGAACTTTCTAAAGCTAAAGATGCCAGGTCCCACTCCAGATCAGCTGAGTCAGAATTCCTGGAGGTGGGCCCCAGCCTAAGTAACACAAGTAATACGTTAAATGCTCCTCAGGTGATTGTGATGAATAGAGAAGTTGAGAACCTCTGCCCTACAGCTCTCAAACAGAAACCACAGCCCTGACAGTCAAAGCTCCCAACCAAGGACCTAAGCAGTTTGATATCTGAAGCCTAAGTCCAAGTTTTTGCCATGGGGTTAGCTGCTAAGCGTTGCCTAGTAGGTTAGCTGTTCTTGGTGTTTCACCTGTTCCCTTCCTAACAATGTCACTAGAGTTAATGATCCTTGCAGTCACAGTGGCCGCAGTACCTTCCTGGTCTCGTGAGCATGGACAACGGACAAGATAAGTAGCAGTCTTGGGAAAACAAGCAACGAGAACCAGAAAAACAGAGAAGCAACCCCTGCTGCAGATGTGAACACATACGAAGTCAGCTCCACTTCGGAACAAAGATACAATCCAACTGAATATTAGAAAAATATGGTCTGACCATTTAGATTTCAGAAGGATCCAAAACCAATTTAGACTCCAGCCGGTGGACAAAGTTCACATTCAGCAAAACAGCTCCAGCAGTTGCATCATACACACAACAGGGCAATTCAGAAATACAGATGTCCAGCCATGTGCAAAACAATGCTTTCATTTTTTTTTCTTCTCTTTCCCACCACTGACCCTGAGAGCAGGCTGGAAAAGCTCAGCATCTGTTGCTACTAAGAATAGGCTGTAGAGATGACTATTTATGAACTTGCAAGCACCAAGCTACCTAGCACACTCAGGGGCGGTCAGAGTGGATCGCTGTCACTATGTTGAGAGTCACACAGCAGATGTCCCATGCCAGGCAGGGTTCCTTTCCAGTTTGTTCACAGGATACAACAGGTAGGAGCACGACTCTAAACAGACTACCTGCTGGGCCACTGTCAGGAGACCAAGGTTCAGGTTCGGCAGGTCGAGGGAACTACAAGGCACACATTGTTTACACTGGCATGGAACTCACACAAGAGAGCTAAGAAACAGGAAAGTCATGCTCCTTCTAGCAAATAGTTAAGCATCTACAGACTCTCATGGAAACTTAGCCTGAATCCTTACTGTGGACAACATCTACCAGACACTGCTGGGCAGGCAAGGACCACGCTGGCAACCTAGGACTCTAAGGCTCAGGGATGTCACTACACGTTTCAGAGGTAAGCCTGAGTTTCGGAGTTTCCCTGACAGATGTAAACTTCATCTAACACATCAGAACTTGCTTTAGAAACTTGGTACTCCCAACTGTACCTTTTACACCAGATAAACCTGTCTCCATTAGAGGAGTATGCCACTGATAAAAATGGGGAGAAATAACATTTATGTCTGTCTTATAAAATCAGCCTACTAAGTATTCAGCAAATATCCACGATAAAGCCCTCCATGTTTCCACAGTGACAGCAATAGCGTGGACCCAATCATGTCATGCCCACAACACAGAAAGTTTTTAACCTGGGTGAAATCTTTCTCTCTTTCCCCTCTCCCTTGTGCCCCCTTCCTGCCCTACTGAGATGAGGCATGGTCAAGTGACTTGCTTTGGCCAGTGGAAGGTAGAGGAGGGTGACTGCTATGTCTCCCGGTTCTGCTATGAAGTCAGTATTGCCCGGGTCCCGGAAAGGAGAGCTCACAGAGCAGAGCCACAGCCAGCCCACGAGGCCATCTAATACGAACGAGAGATAAACCTTTGCTGTATGCCATTGAGATGGAGACAAAAGCTCTATATGGCACTCTTGAGTTTATAAATCAATGCCATATTGCACAAAGTCCCATTTATACCACAGCACATCATTACATGGATGTTTATATACAACAGATCCACGATGTCTTCTGAATGCATCAACTTTGACTGATAAATACTTGATATGACAATATTGTCCTATTCTCCTGACTCAGCATTTCTAAGCAATTCTCTTATAAGAAGATATCAATTTTTTCAAAGGCCACACTCGCATTTCTTGCTGTTTTGCAATTCATTGAACTGGTAGTCATGCAAGCTCACAAAAGAAGAACCAACATGAAAGGGGAAAATCTTCTCCTTCCAGAAAACATAAATAACTTCCTATTGCTGCTAGACGACTGCCAAACAACAATCTCAAAGGTTATCTTTTAAGTGGCAAATATCATCTCTCAATGAGGTTTCCTTCACCTCTCTGGGCCAAGCTAAGCAACTCTTATTCTGGCCTCTCAGATACCTTCCTTGTAATCAACCACATGGTGTTGGCTTTTTGTTTTCGTTTGGTTGGTTTGGTCTGCCTGATTTCCTAAGTCACAGGCTCCCTGAGACAGGATCTCTGCCCTCTTCTTACAATTACCACCTAGCACATAGTAGATACAATTGATATTTCTTGTAGAGATGGATGAAGGAATAAAATCAACATACCAGTGTAAAGCCTTGCTATTCAAAACTGAAGAGTTAGAAAGCAAACTCTGGTCCAACTGAAATGCTTTTTGAATGATAAGAGACATAGCTTTAAAAATTCTATTATGACCTCATTTCAAAGTTTAGGCAAACGTCCTTCTATTTCATGCACAAGGCACAGCTGGACAGATCCACAGATCCTTCCAAGTCTGACTGTCTGTTTCACACAGGCAAAGGTAGTTTGTCCTCCTCCTAAGGCCAAAGCATGGCCACCTATGAGTTTAGTGCCATATGTTCCTGGCCACCGAGTTGAAGAGGGTCATGATGAGGCATCATAGCAACTACAAACTCCAACAGCCGCCATTCCACACGTGTCCACACAACATGGGAGACCCAAGGGGCTATTTTCACACACAGAAGGGTGCAGAGCTGCCTTGTTTTCAGAAAGGAAGGGGATGAGTTGCCAATAACTCAGGACTACTCATTAAAAACAATCAAACAGAAAAACATATTCTACATATAAAACCCACTGTAACCTGCCTAGCAAACTATTTGCTAAAGAAGAAACTCAGCACAAGGCAAGTCTGTTTGAGATTCTTGTTATGGTGCAGTGTCACCTGGAAATGCAGTTGCGAAGTGCCATTCCAGCGCATTACAAAGACCTCCTCACTGGACTTCCTGCTCCTACCTTAGCCAACCTACATATGTACCCTACATTCTCAACAGCCACAGCGATCCCTTGGCTTAAACCACCCTTCTCTCCATTTTCTTTAGAGGAAAAGCCACAGACCTTACAAGGGGCTACAAAGCCCCACATCACCCATCCCTAATTATTTCTCTAATCTCCTCCCCTAGGACACTTGTGACAATCCTTGAACATGCCAGTAACAGCACTAGCTGTTCCCTCTGCCAGAATAGAATAGAATAGAACAGAATGCCCTTCCCTAGACAGCCCCGGATTACTCTGACCTACTTCAAGTCTCTGCTTAAATGCCACCTTCTAAATGAATTCTTCCATGCCCAGCTTATTTAAAATTGCACCTCCTCTCCCCATCCCCCTGACCAATCTCTTTTTTCCCTCCTTAACATTTATAAAATTATACCGTTCTCATTTAATCTTTATTATTAATTGTCTACCTTACACCACCAGAATGTAAGCTCCCCAAGGGCAAAGATTTTTGCTATTTGATTCACTGATGATATCACCAGAGGCTAGAATGTGCCTGATGCAAGCTGATAAGCCATAAATACTAGTGAATGAACTAATATATTATAAGAATATCCCCTCTTTACCTTTGTCTTCCCAGGATCTCTGCATGCATTTGACTTTTATTTTAAAATTATATCTATATTTATAGTTAATGTAGCAATCTTTTAACTGAAGGATTTGCAGGAAATAAGATTAACACTATCCAGTCATTCTCATATGTCAATAGCCATGTGGGCTGTTTAGTGATGCAGAACATGTAGGAGAACTAGGTATTTCCCTCAATAGTTCAATGGCCAAAACCACGACAGTGTTACAGACTATGGTCAGATTCAAAATATTGGGCAGTTCAAAAATAACATCAGGAAACCAGGAGGCATAGGGTTGCACAAAGAAAATACCAAGCAATTTATCATTCACTTTACTTTTTAATAGCTTGGTCAGATTCTCACCTGCTCCAATGCCTCTTGAGAAAAACACTATTTAGAAAGAGAAACCTGCAGTTACCCGAAGCTGAGTTTGGCTGAGATAGTAGAGTTTACATTCCTTTGTTGGCCGGGTCCTTACCCCGTGGAATGTCACAGGATGGGATTCAGGCCATGAGGAGGTCAGTAGTGCTTTGACCAAGCGCTACTTCAGGGGATTCTACACTACCTTATACATTCTATGACATACGCTACTTACACATTAAACATCAGCTTCGAAACCCCCTCCCACTCCACAGTTGCCCTTGAGTGCAGGAATTCACTCCCATCTGTAACTTCTAGACTAGGCATCTGCCACCCACCCCGACGTGATTAATTCACTTCCTTGCACACTCATTGTCCTCCTCCGAGGTGAACAGTGAGCAGGGGCTATGCGTGATGCTCTTAACGACAAGTGTACCTCAATATTTACATGCATTTGGGAAACTGGAACGCACGGGGCATAAACCGCACTGGGGCTGTGGGCTCAGGGACCCGCACTTGGAGGACCAGCTGAGCAAACAGGCCCCACTGGATCTGAACCGCTCCGCGCGGGCTGGCCGAGTAAACAGACCCGCATCATCAGAGCATCCGCGGCCTCGCGCAGCCGCGAACTGCAGCGAGGTCAGACGCACCTGCCTGCGGCGCCTGTGTCAAGCGTGCAGACCCCTCGGCTCCACCCAGCCGGGCGGTTCTGACCCGGCAGGTCTCAGGGAGGGCAGGGAACCTGCGAGACGTCTCGGGAGACACAAATGCAGACCACACTTGGAGGAGCACCATCTCTGACTCTTAACCGATCTACTTAAAAGCCTCTTACTCAGGAAATCCTTTTTTAAAAAATGAAATTCACCTTCATGACTGTTAATCCATGCCATCCTAGAGAGGCTGTCTCCATTGCTCATCCTCCGGCTTCTTACATCTCATTAGCATAACGTGTAGGCAGGCTAAGCTCCTCTTAACCGATATCATTGGGGATAAATGAATTTAAAAAGAGAAAAAGTGGGCTGTGAGGAGCATGGGCTATTTCATGCTCCAGGGTATTGGATTTGACGCTGATGAAGCATCGGCCGCTGCCAGTCCAATCACTGGCGTCGGAACACGTCGTTATCAACACCGCCCAGGTTAGACAGCGAGAAAAAGCAAGAGGCGCCACGGGCCTCACGCTCCCTCCAACCGCTCCCAACATCTCCTTGGAATGGAGAGGCGGTTCACGCAAGGTGACAGGGATGGCCCCGGAGCTGCTTGGCACCGGCTGACTCCACTTAACGAGTGCTCAGAATCACACTCAGCACGGAGAAATTCACCCTGACCCTGGACGTCTGCCCCCTGGCATACGCTCACTTACATTTTTACTCAATTACTATTTCTAAGAACAGAGACAAAAAAAAAAAAAAAAAAAAAAAATGCAGAGCCCCACTGCTCAGCAGCCTTGCGTGGAAGGTCTGCAGGGGTCTGCAGGGGTTTCACGCAGCCCGGCGGCGGGGTGGGGTGGGAGAGCCTCCCGCTGCATGGGAATCTGCGTGGAGCCTGTGCCTTACCTCCCCTTCCACACCCTCGGAGACACTCCTGATTTTCCCAGGCTCGCTGAGGAGCAGGGTGGGTTCCCAGTGTTTTTTCACCAAAGGAAGAGAGAAGCTCGCAGCGATGAAGTGACCGAAAATAACCCTGAGCGAGAAGGAGTGTCTGCAAAGAAAAACCACCCGAAGAACCAGGGGCGGCCTCTCCATTTGCTTATTTCTATGGGAGGAAAAGATGAAAAGGAAATGAAAGGAGTAGGTAAGAAAGTTATAAAATGAATGGGAGAGGATTCCAAAGGAAAAGCAAAAAAAAAAAAAAAAAAAATGGGGGGTCTCAGGGGTCTGTGGTCCAAGCCAGATCTGAATTCAGAATTTTGCTCTGCCCCTACCTAGCTCTGAGACCAAGGACAAGGTATTTACCTCTCCAAACCACAAGTTCCTGAAAAATGGAGATCATCCTCTTGGCCCTCCAGATCAACCAACGTGGGGAAAATAAGGATGAGGTGTCTTAAGTGCCAGGGACATATGGGGTATTTAATAAATGTTTTCCTTCTCTCTTTCTCTTCTCTTTTCCTTTCCAAATAGCCAGTCAGCGAGTGGGAAAATATCGGAGATTGACCTCCTTGGTTTAGATAGTGAAATCAAATTAACATTTAGAGCTTAAGAACAAAACTATAAGGTCTCACAAAAAGGAGCTTTGAAAGTATGGGTTAAACCTTTCACTCTTGATTCCCATTGCAGCTACTAGCCACTTTGAGGCTTTCTGTGCTAAAATAAATGTCTACTCTCAATAGAATCAGTCCTTTTTGAGGAAACCCCAGCTTAGCTGACTGTAAATAAGTTATACTGATTTCTAAGAAGCAATGTCAGGCACAGTAAATTGCAGAATAGGACATCCAGCTTCTCCTAGGATAATAAAAAAATTCCCTTTGTCTCTGTCCAGGACCTCCACCCAAATTTAGAATCGACATAATCCAAACCTTCTCAGAGCCTCAAAAATATGTAGTGAACCCATGCCAGGATTACAAGTCTGTTTCCTTTCTTCCTGAGCATGGTTCAGGGCAACTTTAGCCACTGAATTCCTTGAGTGTCAGGATCAAGGAGACTCTTTGATCCTGTTCTTTCTGTGGACTCATTGCCCAGCATACAGCAGGCATTCGTCAATGCTGGCTGAATTGATCAATGTTCCAAATTAGACAGGGGTGGAGACCTCTGGCTTTGGTGCCCCTCAGTCTAACATGTGGTGCTGGCTCTGAGGAGCTTGCACTTGGTCTGAGGGTCAGGACTAAGTGGGTTGAGCAAGTGGTAAGCTGCCAGGTGTAGTCAGCTGAGGGCCCGACCCATGACAGTCCATTTCCTCATGCAACCCAGGCATGTCAATACGAAGGTCACAAACAATGGCATCAGCATAACTATGCCAAGAGTCTCCCTCTAGATTCTAGAACCTTAAAGGAGAGAAAATCTCCTTTCACTTTAGTTCAATACAGAATACATTAACTGAGCAACTACTATGTGTCAGAAATAAGAATATAGACACAAATAAGACATAAAAAAAAGGAACATTCCCTTGACATTCAGGCCATACTGGTCAACCCTCCAGAGAGTAGCCTCTGCGAGGGTCAGGAAATCAATATTTCAAATCATTCTGTGACTCCTGGAACACATAGCTCATTCCCCCCATCATTCTTTCACATACTGCAATCAAATGAATTGTATTACTTCAAAGCTCTTCATCAGTTTTGCTCATATAAACTCCAACTAGAAAATTCCAGGCACCTTTGTGCTGGCTCAGCTACAAGGCTGCATGTTAGAATCCTATTTTGCCTTTGACAAGTTCCCCACAGGAGACAAATACTAAAGATGGACTCGATACAACTATGTCAAACGAGGAATAAAGCAGACAAGTGTACTCACCAAGGTACCCACAGAGCACCTGGGACTGTCTGGTGCACAAGCTGCCCACTGAGCCAGAGGGTGTTGTAACAACTGGGCAGACAGCTAGGAGTTTTAAAAAGCACAGTCATTAGCTATTTTACTGAAGAGATGCCTGGCACAGAACTATACAAAGATTCAAAGCAGAAGAGGGACTCACTGAACGTTCTTATCATTCCCCCAGAAATCTAAGGTGCCTGCTACCTGGGGCCAGGGGATTAGACACCAAGGACCAATGGAGGATTCTGGATTCTAGTCCCAGAATTTCTGGAATCCCTTAGTCAGCAGTCAGACTTCTGAATTCGGTTTTCCCTTTAGCATGCTCTAGGGTTAAAATAACAATGTACAATTCATATACTGAAATGGTAAAATAAATACCTTGATTTATATTCGAGATGAATAAGAAAGGCCATGCCCTCCTTTGACAAAAGACAGCCTACCTATTAAGAATAAAACTTTGTTTTTCGTTTGGCTGGCCTATCAGTGTTCTTAAAACCACCTGTCATCATTTCCAACCTGCACATGAAAACTCCTTCTCAAATGAGTCAAAAATACAAGTGCATATTGGTTGGAGGCTACTTAGCTATAGTTTAAAGAGGTGGAGCTCTTTGAAATGGATTAAACATATCTTCCATAATAATTCTGATATCCAGAAATCCTGACCTTTGCTTTCTTTAAAGTAACACCAACCCAATGTGTATATTGCCCACCATATTCTTAGAAAAGAAAATACACAAAAAAATACTTCAAATTGAAGAGAAAATACGCTGAGTGTTCAAAGGCTTTCCTATCTATGGTAGGGTCAATAAATACAGGATTTTTGCATGAGAAGATGGGGATTAAAACTCCCATTCTGTCATTGGTTTCCGGTAAGTCCTTGGACAAGTCCCTGAACTTGCCCAAGCCTCTGTGTCTAGAAGGTGAAGCAGACACAATGCTAACCCAGAGACTTGTTATAAAAGTGAAACGAGATGATATATTTAAAAGAGACTGACAAATAAAAGGTGATCAAGGAATGTAATCATATTAGTTATCTAATGTATGTGATAAAAGAAGCCCTGATTGCCTTCTAATCCTGTCAAGAATATAGTTCTTTCCTAGCTACTTACATAAATTTAGAATCCATGCACTTTCTAGTCATATATATAGATAGAACGTGTCTTCTAGGAGTAACATTGCCACTGTTCAGACCTGACTTGACAACTTCTTTTGACAAAAGACAAAGGCCATATGGACTCCTCTCTCAATTTTTTTTTTTTTTTTTTTGCCAGATTTGTGCCTGCCACTTAATTTTAAAATGGATAATGAAGGCCTTTTCCACACCCTGGAACTCACCATCTCCACCATTCAGCCCACTGACAAGATCCCAGTGACACAGACTTGTCATACATGTGTGGATCACACCTTCTAGTCAGAATGCTCTTTAATTGAGATACGGGGCTCTGAAGGGCTGGCGTGGCACGGAAGACGAAGAGACCCAACACCGGGGCTCTATAAGTACACGCTGCTGTCATGTTGGCACCATATGCTGGTTCCAGCTGACATCTGCTCACATATGTCCCCACCAATAAGCAACCATGTTGTTTATTTTTAGAGCCTTCTCCACAGTCTTACAGGAAGAAATCCCCTCAAATAACCAGTCAGCAAAGACAGGAAGCGACACGGGATATAAACTGTTTGTCACAAGATTAGCAAGTCAAACAAAGTTTGCTCCTTCCTACCTGACCTTTAAAAAGAGATGCTGAAAGTGATCGTACATAAAAATCTCACAGACTACAACCAGGGAAAGGCAGGCTAGGCAGAGCAAATCACTGGGTTAGCAATACTTTTTCTTCACACTATGGCCCTATGCATTTCTTGGGGGGATTTAAGTCCTTTTCCTGGGAAACAGCACCTTCTTCAGGCCAGTGTATGCCGTGGTGCAGAAGAGGGACAATTCCATTCAACAGATTTCAGATCTCTGAAATTGCCCAAGGTCACCCAGGTCCTAGGAGTTCATGTGAGAACAAGGTGATGTAACTATTGTCATTTGCCATTTCCAGCATGCAGCCCTCAAGTAGGCACCTTTGGTTTGCTTTCACTCTGCTCTAAAGTTGCAGTATTAAAATCCTTTCTTTTCTTTCTTTCTCTTTCTTTTTTCTTTTTAAGCAAGGCCCAAGGACAGGGAGCTCTGGTGCTAAGGCAATGCCTCAGAAGTTAAGACCATGAATTGGATGGAGATATCAGGTTTCTAACGGTGATTGTTCAGGCCACAGAAAGTAGTCCCTAGTTTTAAATAATCAATTTTCAATAATCTACTTGATTGAAGTGGCACTGTGGTATGGATACACTTTATTTAGAACAGTGAGGCTTTCGATATATATGAAAATGCTTGTAAAATATAACCCATTATGAAAATCGGAGACATTTATAGTCTCAGAAACATAATATTTTTTAGAAGAACTTGGGCACTCACTAATTGATAATGGGGAACTATAGGTCACACAAGTCGTAAGGTAGAAATCAGAGCTAGAATTAAATTTCACATGGGTAATTTACAAAATAAGTGACTACGAAGTTAACTATAAAAGTGTTGGGGTTCATTTTTGACACAGCTAAGAAATAAAGCAACAAAATAAACACACACAGTGTTTCCAGAGTATGTTTCTGAACTACCCATGTGAGAATCACCTGGCCTTCTTGTTAAGACGTAGGTTTCTGAAGCCCACCTTAAAACTACTGAATAATTATCTAGATGGAGGTGAGGGATAAAGGCTTGGGAATCTACCTTTATAAAAGTACTACAGGTAATTCTTCTGCATGGTAAAATTTGAAAACCACTCGTACAGGCCTTTGTGACTTACAGGTTAGAAAGGAGCTTTACAAAACCTCCTTTGATCTCAAAACCATCCAACTAGGTGGATCAAGGAAAAATTATCCCCTCATCAGGGTGATTTGTTCTGAGTAAGTAGTTGTTTTGTGTACTGTGTAGGTGTCTGTATGACAGAGATAAAGCCACTCTTGTTGCAGTGATATTTTAAGCAGAATTAGATGTCATTAAAAACAAAGTTAACTATAAAAGTATTTAGTTTCAACTAAACTCCATATCAAATAAACTCCTGCCTGCCCCAATCCCTCCAACCCTTCTGCAAAGATATACAATGCATCTCTACTATAATACAGCAATTCTATAAGTGGGTACTATCACTCCTCCCAACACTAAACTACAATGAGTTTCTACTCTTCTCTAGAGAATTCCCAGCAAATGTTACTGAGAAAGGGCAAACTGATCCAAATGTATAATGATTTGGGGTCAGCTTGGATCAAGATCCTGTTTTGAGAATCCGAGTGCTTGTGACAAAGAGTTAATGAAATTAGACATGACTCTACACACATAGTTTCGTTATTGATGGTGATATTTCCTGACAGTGGAATTCTTCTGAAATATCTCTGTCTCCAAAACAAATTAGCACCAGTCGCCTCATTCTATGGAGAAGAAAAGCACATGTTTAATAGGTGGAACAGTGGCAGTCCAGGAGTTCCTTCATAGATCTGACCAGTGACTTTAGTTAATACACTACAACCTAAGGCTTAATACTATGAAGAGGTACTAGGGAGTGACTAAATTACTATTCCAATCAATTTGATTTTTAAAAAATGCCTGAAGATGTCTCAGATATAAAACAGGGTGGAGAGAGAGAATAGCAGCCCAACGTGGTAGAGTTTAACAGACGTCTCTAAAGGTAGGACCAGCTGTTCCAGAACTTGGGGTGATGGCTATAATTCAGCTTTGGTTCTGCCCAGCTGCTTTCAGGTAAGGGCCAGGAGGTTTGGAGCACTTCTTCCTCTATCTTCCCCTCCTTACCCTACAGAACCCAAAATGTCAAGGGATGAACTTGGACGTAGAAACATTTGCCCACAGAAAGCCCTCACTGACCTCCGAGGAGATAGTTCCTTGACCAAATCACCCATCCTCTGCCAAGAAATGTTCTTGGTCTGTGATTATTTTTTTCTCCTTGTAAAGTAGAATCAGAATAAGTCATCCACACCCTTTTTGGACTTTCTGAGCTAAATTACAAGACTTCATTATAAAGCAAGTAGAAAGAACTTTAGCCGCATTGCCATGAAGATGTCAAGGCAAAAGTGAAAATGAGATTAAGCCAACAGACAGGGAAATAATGACTACATAAAAAAGAAACCCCCCAATGGAGGGAAAAGCAAAGTTACTGCTACATCTGGTGTAGACAGAACAATTCCTGATAAATTTGGTCTAAGCAGCATTGAAATTACCACCACTGAAATGAATCCAAAACTTCAAAATTAAATTGTATTTCCCAGAAAATTCCCATTTATGTTTTGGCAACAATAAATATTTTAGTGGTTTGAAAGTCCGCTAAAAAGTACACAGTAATCTTTTTCAGATAGAGAGATCTACAAAGACCAGTGGACTTGTGGTCATTTCAGTGTGTCTCTCAGAACCAAACTCTGCATTCTTGTTCACAGGATGAAGTAACAAATAAGGATTCTGACAACAGCCTAAAGTTATGAATGGATAGTTATTTGCGAACCAGCTTGTCAAGACAGATGTGGTATTTGTCAGTGCAGTGTGGGCTAGATAGGAAAAGCCAAATGAACAGAGCCAAGGTCTAAGTCACAACATTTTTCTTTTTCTTTCATGAGACCAAAAAGATGCTACAGTACTTCCTGAACAAACAACAACTCCAAAAGGGCAGGCTTCTTCTCAAATCGCTACCCCATGACTTTTCTTTCAGAAACAGTGCCTTTCTTCAGGAATAACCTGCTTCGTAATTACCAACACGTAGGTAGCTAGGAAGGCCTGAGGGAACAGGGATGCCCTCCCTGTGTGCAAAGAGGTGTGGAACATGCTGGTGTGAGAGAGACCACAGCTGCCCGTGGAGGGATGGAAATGCATTCAAACTCTTTCCAGAAGTCTTGAGCTTCCCAACATCCAGAAATCATTTTTCATTTGCCTGAAGTTCCTCAAGTCACTGTGGTTACAGGAACATCTAAGGCAAACCTTTCTGACTTATCAAGCAGCAGCAAACCCAAGTATTCATTTGAGAGAATGAAGGGGTGGTCCTGGTCCACAGCTTTCTCAGCTCCACGAGGCTTTCTCTGCTTCTAACAGATGCTAAATCCAGTAAACCCAATTCCTCTTGGAAGGCAGTATCTTCTCACACCAATGGTGTCACTGGGTTGTCCCAGGAAAGCCAGGATGTCACCTCACTGAGAGAACATCTTCCACTGTTAACCAGGACCCAAGGCCTTAGCATGGCTTCTCCTCTCTGTTTTCATTTCTACCCCTTAAGCACTTTGCGGTGACTCCTGATCAGTCCCTCCTCTTCATCTCATCCACCTTCTCCACCGGGACTTCTACTGCCTAATGCGATTCCATCATTGAAACCTTTTTATAAATGATCCACCTGACAGCTAAGAGGCTGCCGCGGCCAGTGCATGGTTACGGCGATGAAATGTGCTCTACCTGAGTCCCACCACCGCTGCCTGACCTGCCTCTGCCTTGACTTCCAACATCCTGGCTTCTTTCTCAGTCTGTCAATCACTGGGGTAGGTAATAAGGGACAGGGCACCTGTAAGGAGAGGTGGCACCAGGCCCAAAAGCACATTGCACAGAAGCCTACTCTGCACCTTAGCTTTTTTTGAAACCCCCCCTTGGTCCTTTGTTTGATTTCAGACTTTGTGACCCGAGAAGATAAAGAGGCAGGTGCTATGGACTCATGCGCACATTTGGAGAGATCAATGAAAATAATTTAAACATTTTTTTCCCTAAAAATTTACATAGCCTTTGAAACAGCTGGTAACATCTTAGCTGTCAAAAAAAAAAAAAAAATCAAAACCGGAAATTTTTCATTTTCAAGACTCTCTGGCTGGGAGGAGCATATCACGTGGACCTCCTGCTTCCTGTTCCCCAGGCAGACAGAACCAGGTGGAGGCTCCTGAGATTCACTAAACTGAAAAAGATTCTGAGGGTACATGTCACGCCTCCACTTAATTTTCCATGTGTTTCCAGTGCAGCTTCCGAACCATGTGTATACACATTGCTATTCTTTCATTCCACACATATTTAAGTGATTTCACTGACTCTACATATTTTTCACATTTTAGTATCTCTAAAAATCCAGGTCCTCTCTTATAATCAATGGCACAGGAGAGTTAATTGGTAGTGATGTCTCTTTCTTAGTGGCACATAAAATAACAGTGCATTTTAAAGTCAGTGGCGTCTGAGATTCCATGAATAATAGCTGCGGTGCAAAGAAGGCCTACTAATTGCCAAAGACAGCCACATTAAGTGCTTCACACACCTCATTCCTTTACAACACCCAAGGAGGCAGGTGTTAATTTCTCCATCTTTACAAATAAAGAAATGAAGGCCAGGTTTCAAACCCAGCCACAAAAAGCCAATAATGGCAGAGCCAAGATCTGAATCCAGTAGGAAGCAACTTAAATGTCAATGAGGCAGTTTTTAATAACTTGCATTGAGAGAGCTAAGTTGCTAACCAAAACAGGACCACTTTTTAACAATTGACACAGGCCTGGAGTAGGACTTCTTGTCTTTGATGCTACTGCTTCCCTTTCAGCCTCTGAGATTCCTTTGGTGCAATTCCCTTTTATTTATTCTCTTTCCTTTACTTATTGGGTCTGTTTGGCTCCAAAGTCCATGCTCATTGTACAACACCATCTTGCCTTCCCAAATAAATTAATCCTCTGAAAGAGACAAGAAGACTGCCCTATCCATCAAATTCATCCCAACTTTTGTAAAGAAAATGGTTGCAGTCAAAAGCCAAAGCTAGGGACTTGAGATATCACAATTTTTGTATCAACCAAGTGCAGAGAGAAAAGATGAATGTGTTAGAGGCAAGAAAAAAGATTCAAGGTTGTGTGCAAGACTTCAGAGTTATATTTCCTTTTCTGCAAAAAGAATTCAGAGTTTGTAAATGTAATTTTTGGTAGCAGAGGAGGTTTACCTTTCTCTTGTGGATGTACTACATCGTTTTTCAAGAGGGCAAGAAAAGTCATGTTCTGTATTTCCCGGGCTTGGTACTAGGGCTCTATTATCCGTGGTGACTGAAAGCCTTATTTCAATAAGACATCACTGATAGAAAGAGCTATATCCATGTCCTCAGATGTCAAAGGGAAAATATTAGTACTGACTTTATAGGATTGCTTGTGAGGATTAAAGAGTATATATATGTAAAATATCTAAAACTATGCTAGGCATATAGTAAGTGCCCAATAAAGTTTAGCTTTCATCATCATCATTATCATCATCATTTTCATGATTATCAGAAAAACCGGAAACAAGAAATGTGTGACTGTCTTAGCATAGCGATATGAGCCATCAGGGACATTTTCCCTGATAATGAAGGTGAAGAGATTTCATCTCTCCACATCTCTACACCTCCTTGAACTCACAGATCTTCCTTCCAGTGGTTCGATTTTACTCTCTAAAGAGAATGCTCATTCATCTGTCAAACATGTATTGAGCAAATACAATGTGCTAGGTCCCATAAGACTATAAATAAGTTAGATTCGGTTTCTGTTCTGAGGAAGTTTACAAACCAGTGAAGAAGACAGCCCGGAATAGAGCTACATGTTACTACCACTAGCAAAAGAGAATAGGCAGAGATAGTAGAGACAAACATCAGTATAGTGAGAGTGCAAATTAAATGAGACTAGGAAAATCAAGAAAGGTTTCTTAAGGAGGTAGTATCTGACTAAGCCTAGAAAAATTTTTAAAGGTGTCAAAAGATAGAACTCCAAGTGGAGTAAAAAGCATAAACAAAGGCCCAGAGGCATGAAAATTAATTGTCTAGTTGGGTAAAGGCAAAAAGGGTGATGTGACCAGAGTGCAGTTTTCATGCAGGGACTTCGTGATAGGAGGGGCTGAGCAAGGAGGAGAAGCCAGACCCTGAAAAGTCTGACTCAAAGAAGCCTAAACTCTCAGGGCCTTTTCATAGGACCAGATGGAAACATGGCAAATGACTGGCCTTGCCCTGAAGTGACAAAGGCCACCTAAGGAACAATCTGAGTGTGCAAGGGAAATAGATCCATTGAGTGGAACTACAAAGTAAAGAATGAGACAAGACATCCCAGGCTAGTGAAAATTGTTCACAGGGCATCACTTTAAATCGAATTTTCATATCTCTAAAAGCCAGACTCTGTTATAATCAATGGCACATTGGAGTTACTTGGCAGTGATATTTCTTTCTTAGCGGCACATAAAATAATGGTGCATCTTAAAGTCAATGGTGTTTGAGACCCAGTGAGTTAACAGCTGCCAATCCAAAGAAGGCCTACTAAGGGCCAGAAGCAGCTGCATTAGGTGTGTCTTCATACATATGATTGTCACCCTTTATATCCCTAGGAAGGAAGTGTTATAATCTTCATCTTTACAAGTGAAGAAACTGAGGCCTGGTTAAGTGAAGGGGCTCCTGTCTCCCGCACACTCAGCAGACTATTGAATGGGGACATGACGTGTGAGGCTTCGACCACCATATATGCAGAGAGTGCATCACAGTGAAGGGCAAGAAGGTACTTCAGAGATTGCAGGGAAGAGGTCAAGGGGCAGTTTTCTTCAGGGTCAAGGCCACCGAACCAATCCAGGAAGCAAAGTGGTGGTTTAAGTGCAGTGCGGTTAAACACCTACTTCTGGATATCTGAGGTTAGAAAAGAAACAAAACAAACAACCACCAAAAGCGCATGATGCAAATGTCTTCTAAACAGATGATGGAAGCAAACTTTCCAGTCTAAACAAACCCGTCCATGAATCCCTAACATGTTATTAAATTTAAAATAAAATACCTGGACAACATTGAATCCCTAAGTTAAAAACTATCTTTGTTTTTAAAGGATATTAAAAAAAAACCCAAAAATCAAAAAATGAAAGCACACCATATGCTTTCAAAATGACAATGGAAACAATTGTTTATCTCAGCCAGAGCCACATTTCATCAAGCTGTTCAGAATCTGCAAAGTGGAATACACCCTTGAGCAGAAGAGCTGCTGAAGTAGAGCAAGCACATCTGGCAAATCCAAATCCTCTCTCCAGGATCCTGGCAGCACCGGAAATGCTACATCGGGCTGGCTGGAAGGGCGATTTGCAGAGCTCTTCCGTGCAATCTCTTGCTTACCGCTCACCTTACCCCTGAACATATGGTGGAGGACAGAAGTAGAGGTGGGCCTGCACACTTCTCCCTCGGCCAGGCTCCTCCACTCTATTTTCCCGAACCTTCTAAAAAAGCAGCCTGAAGTGTGTTGTAATTTCTGGGCAAAGGCCTAGGAGTCAGTGACCTCCTTGGTTCTAACCCAGATTTGATGTGGGTTTAACACTGAGTCATTAGCTCTTTTTTTACATCTCCGTTTCCTCTAGGAAAAATGATCTGTCATTCTTTCATATCTTTATATGAAAGATGCTGCGACTAGGTTACATCAGCATCTTTTCACCAGGGAGAAGTCTTAATTCAAAAAATGCAGCTCCTTGAGTGGACCACAGGGGTCGCTGTAGAGACATGGAGGGCTCCCCCGCCCGCTTCCTTCTGGGAGGTCAAGTGGTCCCCAACTGCCCCTCAAGATTCGCAAAGCCCAGCCTCTACTAGGTGGTGAGGAGGGGTGTCCTCAGGAGAGGAATAAAGCAGGCTGGCCTCAGTTGGCAACAAAGACTCCTGAACTGCTTCAGTTATAAACAGTCTATTTCTTTGAGAATTTTTTCTCGTCTTTGAAAAGTAACAAAAAAAAAAAAAAAAAAAGGAAATCCTGAAGGAAGAGCATGTGGCCCAACTTAAATGTAACCACAATTAGGCACTAGAATTAGAACAAGCAATGATGCAATAAAAAGGGGGGAATTAAAGTTTGGTCTGTTGTGTATTAATAACTCAAATCATTCTGGAAGTCAAGGAGTTCAAGTCTGTCTTTGCTCAATCTCTCTCTTTCTCTCTCTGTCTGTCTCTCTCATACACCCACATACAAACAAACACACACAGAGAATCTTAAAAAATAAAGTAAAGCAAAGTACTTCTATGATCCAGCAATTGCTAATATTTTCCTCCACTGGGCAACTCGTCAATAGACCAGCAATTGGTATATAGAAAGACATATTCATGAATTGAATGCTAAATCACATTTCCCCAAACCATAGTGTCATTGGTATGCCATTCTACATTCCACAATGTCACTTGGAAAATTACAGAGGAAATAGAAAAGGAGATTGCTTGGTATTCAATATTTCACATCCATGTGAAACAATTACAAAAGAAATCTCATTGTGATTTTTCAGTCTGTATGTTTTAGTTTTATCCAATTCAATATGGTAGAATAAACCAACATGATTATTTACTTTCTTCTGTTGCCTAGCTTGGAGATTCCACTCTTCATTAACACAAACTGCTTATTTTCACTGCAAGGAAAACCCAAGATAATTCCTCACTTCTTTTTTCTCTGTTCTAACATCACACTGCTGCTGACTGAAGCTACTAATGGATGGGTCAACACCATTAGCCACACTAAATAAATGGGAAGTTTTGATGTCTCTAATTTAGGTGATTTAAGATTGCAATAATAAAGAATATACCATACAAAATGGTCTAATCCATACTCCATTTAATTAAGATAACCTTCGAATTATCCTCCTATTTAATGCTCTCATTTTAATATCCTTTGTTCAAAAAGATATTTTATTTTTATTATTACTTTTGAAATAATATTACTAACAGAATTCAGTTACACAAAATAAATACCAGAGCTATCAGGGCTTCTCAAGATTGGCATTACTGACATTTTGGTCTGGGTGATTCCTTGATGGGGGAGGGGAGGTCTGTCCTGTGCATTATAGAATGGTTAGAAACATCCCTGGCTTCTGCCCACTAAATGCCAATAGCACCCCTCTACCCCCCAGTCAACCAAAAATGTCTCCAGACTTTGCCAAATGTTCCAGTGGGAGTGGAGGGAGAAGAAGGGCATACCAAATCACCAGGGTTAGAACCACAACATGTGCTGATTGTTATAATGAAACAGGGAGAGGAAAGAAAGAAAATGAAACTTTTTGTCTCTTCCATTTTTGATTGTCCAAGCCACTACAGATTTTGCAAGTCAATTATTTGGATTCTTTCTGCATTTAAAGTAATCACTCTTTCTAAATTTCTAAAACTTCATGCAGTGTCTTTTGAATAGATATGCCTTGAACATCAAGTGGACTGTCAAACTACTAGAAGTCCACTAATTCCCAGTGGGCAAACTATCGGTAAACCTTAGCATAACTCCACTTTGAGCCTTAAACTAACAGCATGTGAAAAGATCAATATGAATAAATTCAAAACTAATCAGACCCCTTCTTTAAATGTTGACACAGTATTATTTATATCCCAGAAATACATTCTTGACTAAAATTCATCCTAGAAGACTGGCACCTGGCCAGTTCTATTCATATTTACTGTATTTATATAGTACACTTGGCCAAGGATAATATTTAAGACAAAATATTCCTGAGGGCATATACAATATCTCTTATATTTTTACTTTTAAATCTCCACATTGCTAAAAATATTTAGTCTGAACTTTATAAAATGTCCCATAAAGGGCTATCAGCAATCTGTAATGATATATAGCTCATTGAGTATAATTAGAGCATATTTGTAATACTTGAGCTGAAGTCACTCCCCGAACACTAATAAGTTGGTGGTAAAAAATGAACCAGTGATCTTTCCCATGCCTTCATCTCTGGGGCTTATGACCCTTGCCGGATTCACTGCAAGAAATGACAGGCACACTCCCTCAGTGACAGCCGAGTTAAAAGTTAAGCAGAAAAGTCCTAAAGAGGGAAAGTTGGTATATAAGCCAATGCTGTACTTTCAATTTGCTTTTTTAAAAATATGGGTTTTTTTCTTTTCTTCCTTTTCTTTGGAAGGATTCGCTATATTCCAGTATAACTAGAAAGTGCTGGAAAATCAGTTAACCTACTTTCTATAAAATTATCCACAGTCCTTGCACAGTAGTATCGAACCTGCTATTAATATGGCTTTCTGCTCCTAAACTTAAAGCCTGTATTTTCTGTATGAAAACTGGTAGTATATATTTTATCCTGGACTTACCAGAAATTTTAATTTATTTGGCAGCTAGGGATGAAAGGGAGAAGAGAATGCACACAATGATCTTAGATGCCATATTCTGAAACCCTCCTAATAATCTAGGAATTTTTCTAATTTGTTGATGACTGTGATGCTGGGTTGGACCATCTCAGCTCTTCAGACCAAAGTGTGCTTGAGAGAACAAAAAATTAACGCCCTCTTGGGTTACTTGCTCTCTCCATACCTATACAATAATAAGATCAGATCTCCTCTCTGTGTTATAAAAGTACTAGTGGTTTATTAGAGCTTCTGCATGTACACATTGAAGGATGAGTTATTTCAAGTTCTGCATAACATACTTGCCTGTCTGCCCAAATACCAGTAGAACCGATGCACGTGCTAGAGAAAGCAAACTGACTCAACTCCCTGCTCCAACTCAATGGTTTTGGACTAATTACAATGAACTTGCTCTCCTAATATCTCCTTGGCTCCACCCCAGATAGAAAGCTTTACTTCCCCAGGGGGATAACCAGGGTGGAGTATATTTATCACCATTGCTGTGGATAGTGCCATAATTACAATAATAAAATCATCCTGCTTGCCAGAATTCCCTGCCTCTGTTCTGCTATTGAACAAGAAGAGCAGAACCTGCAGCAAAATAAAGGTCACCAGAACGACTGGGGTTAGATGCATGGGCTGACATTCTGAGACCATCAAGTACAAGACATGGCAAGTCACAGGGCCAGGACTTGTCCAACTAAAAATAAATATTAACAAAGAAAAGCACCACCCTGCAATTAGAATCTCTAGGATAAAATTACCAAGATGGCTGTATTATCTATTTAGGCAAGACACAGAGATGTTGCAAAGGCAGCCAGCAAGTATATAGGGCATGGAAAGGGGAGGAGAGGAATGAGCAACCAATGAAAAGTTTACAACTTGGGATTTGGAATACACAAATGTACAAGTGATTTTTTTTTTCCTTTTCTTTTGCTTCTTCCTGGTATTTAACCCTCTCAGGTATCATAAGTTAACTGCTTCTCTGTCTCTGTCTCACTCTTTTTTTTGTTTTGTTTTGTTTTGTTTTAAGAACTCTGAAATAATTCTATGCTAACTGTCCTCTCCCTTGCCCCAAAAGAGCTCCACAATAAATCATTTCACTCCCATTGCTACTGTATGCCAGCTGGTTTTGAGGACACTGTTCTCAGAGACGCCAGAAGCCAGTTTAAAAAAAAAAAAAAAAAAAAAAATCCGGCTGTCTTCTACTCTGAGTTTTAGGAATGCACCGAAGTAACTATAGAAAGCCTATGAAAAGGCAGGAGCACGGTGCTCAAGGTTGAACAAGACCAACAATAAGCCCCTAAGAAAAATGAAAAATGATCTGCTACACCGGAGATTTTAAGAAGGCAGGTTTGGGTGAATTCTGAAAAATAACGTAAACTGAAACCTTTTTAAACGCAGTCAGAAACGAAGTTGTCCTTTCTGTCACTCCAGGTGAAGTCAAAAGGGGACGTGGTTACGAGAGTTTGCCATTGGGTAATTACACGCCCAGGGATGGCAATAGATACATCACGGATTGAGGGTTTCGAGGTAGGTTTCTCGAGGGGTCTCCACACCGGGTTTTGTTTCCGCGATGCTGACATTTTTTTAGGGGAGTTGGAGACAATAGGGAAGGCTTGGGGAACCAGCTGATAGGTCAGCACGGAAAGGGGGCGCCTTCCGGAGAGGCTAGTTTTGAGCCTCTTTTTTTTTTAACCCTTGCTGCACCAGTTCGGCGCGCTCCACGTCAATCGGAGCAAAGAAAACAAACCTACCAAGATTTCCCGGTTTAACTCTGCCCCAGGGAGCGCCTCTGGTTTGACAGGGGAGGGCTGACTCCAGGCTGGTGGCCGAGTAAAGAATTTCAGGGACGAGAAAAAGAGCGTAACGTCTTAGACAGGACTGAGGCGTTGGGGGAAGGGAGAGATGGAGAAAATAAAGCAGAAAGTTCACGTTTCAAAACCTGACGGTCTCAAGCACGCAAGTGGAAAGGAGGTGGACGGGAGACCGGGAAAAGAGCGACGGGCAAGCGGGGGAGGGAAGGGCGATCCCCGGGGCTGCTGCGGGTTTGCGAGCTCCCGGGCAGCGCTAAACCTCGGGGGATGGAAGCGAAGATCGGTACTTACTTTCGGAGGGGAAGAAGGGCGGCATGTCTATTTTGTAAACCTCCTTGGCGTAGTACTCCTCGTCGCTCCGCTCGCGCTCGCAGGCGGCCGCCCTCCGGCTCGCCTTCTCCTGGAGCAAGTCCCTGGTGCTGTTGTAGATGGAAATCACCTCCGGGGGGACTTCCTCGGGCTCAGGATAGTCTTCTGGGGGGCTGGTGAGCTTCAGCTTGCTCAGGATCTGCCCGCGGATCGCCTCGATCCTCTTGCGCATGAACTGGTCCATATCGAGTGTGCTGCAGGTAGACAGGCTGAGCGCGACCGTGACCAGATGCAGGAGCAGAAAAGCGCTCAGGACACAGTAGTGCATTTTTTAAAAAGGTGGAAAAAAGTTTTGGTTTTTTTTGTTTCTGTTTTTACAAAAAGTAAGAAGAAGAAAACAAAGAAACGAACAATTCTCTAAGTACAGACCAGGGAGAGTTGTTTGTTTGTTTGTTTTTAATGCGAAACTTTTGCAAACAATCGAAAGTCAGTGCCCAATAGAAAAATGTATCTTGCTTGATTCCTTTAAAAAAAAAAAAAAAAAAAAAAGGAAGGAAGAAAAAAGAAAAGAAAAGGCAAGGAGTTCCCAAAGTGAAAATATTAATACGGGATGGGCAGGGGGAACCCTGACTTTGGGGAGTAAGAAAAATTTTTCTTGGAGCAACCAGACGTGGGGGAAAAAAATAGACGAGTGGCTATTTAGCAGAAATAAATGTAGGAGGAGGAAATGGAGTTCAGTGTGTCAGTCTCGGGTGCGGAGTGGCGGATCTGAACTCGGCTCCTCCGGCCAAAAGGGAAGAGATGAAAAGGTCCCGGGGCTGGCAGCTGGCGAACTGACGGGAGGGGCGCCGGGCGCTCTGCAAGGGGGGCCGCCGAGGCTGAGCCTGGCAGTAATTTATATATTTAAAGAAGGAGCGGTTCGGCCCTGCCTTCCACTGCGGCGCTGGGAGCAGGAGCAGCAGCAGCTCGGGAGCGGAGAGGCGCACACGTGTGTGTGTGTGTGTGTGTGTGTGTGTGTGCGTGCGCGGGTGTGCGCGCGCTGGGGGCGAGCCCGGCGCGCCGCGGGGAGGCGGGTGCGCTTCGCACGGCGCTGGGCGCTCAGGACTCGGTCGGGTGCCGCGGAGGCCGCAGAGGCTGCGACGATCCTGCTCCGGGAGCTGCGCGCTGGGGCCTACACCCGGGCGGTGCGCGGACCCGCTGGGTTACTCCACGTTGCTGCTGCCGCCGCCGCCGCCGCCGCTGCTGCTGCTGGCAAACGCGTCCACTCTCCGGCTCCCTCCTTCTCCCGCTCCTCCTCTCGCTCGAAACGCCAACCCCGCCGCCGATCGGCCGCCGCAGCCGTTGCTCTCACCCCCTGCGGACCACAACGGCAGCCCCTGGGATGCGATGGGTGGGGAGTTTTATTCCTAAGGGGGTTGCGTAAGGGCTCCCCTGGACTCCCACCCTTTCCCAGCCTCTCCTGTTTTCTCCCCCACGTGGACTGTCTCCCTTAGGGCAGGTAGGCACTTGCCACCCAGAAATAGACCCTCTCTTTCTCCTCTTTTCTGCAGCCGGGCAGCCCGAGTTTGTTCCTGAATGACTCCCTAGACCGTTATACTAACGTTCTCCATCCCTCTCCCCCTGCCTCTTTCACTTGCTCTCTTGCTCTGCTACCTCTCTCTCTCTCTCTCAGTCTCTCTCTCTCTCTCTCTCTCTTTGGGAGCTTCTGGAGCCCCGATCAGAGCGAACCTTCTGCTGCCAGCAGATAACATCACGATCTTGCCGGGGAGGAGAGATTTATAAGTTCTCTCTGAACCACGTGTTTGCCTTCAACAAAGTGACGTGCTAGGATTACAGTCAGAAGTCCTCTCGTTACTTAGACCACGAGCTCTCCCCAAACCGTTGAGGGGGTGTGGAAATGAGGACGGCTGCGGGGAAGGGAGGAAGGAGGTGGAATGTGCGCCCTGACAACGGTGATTTACGGTATTTACTTTCTACGGTCATTTTGGACAGGTCTGTTGAAGGACAAGCTATCAAGTCTCCCGTTTTTACTTAGTGTGCCTCATTCACGGTCCCCCAGATTGAATCCCTGGCTCCGGAATGGGAGTGTTCCCTCCTGTGTCATGTGTACACGCGCACACGCACCTATGGAGGGAGCACCAGTCTACTCTGGGCCAGGCCAGTCCTGAAGTCATGCCTTCCAAGCTAGGATTCATGTCCTACCTTTTTAATTCTTCTGGGATTCCATAACAGGTTGCCATTCTAGAGCTTCTTATATTTGTTTGTTGTTTACAGTCTAATTCTCTGTGAACTGCTGGGAAACAGATCTTTTTTTTTTTTTTTAACCTAAAGAATAAGGCATATTTCTTTGTTTTACTGTTTTGAATGAATGAGTGGTCATCTTTATAATTTGCTGCCTAAGCCATTTCTTACATGGTTTTGTCTTCACCTTCTTCCTAGGCTGGACATTATCAACCAACTTCATTGTTTCCATAGCATTTATCCAGGAAGCTGGAATTTTAAGTGTTTGATGTCTACTATTATACACTCCTCAGAACTTGACATTTTTCTATTTCAACCAAGTCCAAATTAGATGAACACAAGAATAATTCTTACCACTGTTCAATTTTCCCTTTTTATTTTACCTTTACTCAAAGTCAACATTTTCATTTCAGCATGACTCTCTAGCCATACTGACCAGGCAGATGATTTAAACTGGAAACTCTGTTGAGCTTCCCCCAAACTCAAGGTCTTTGTATTATTCCCTAGTTCAGATGTTCCCTAGTTTTGACTTTTCACAAAAAAACTTTCTACAACTTTTAGAACTTACCCTTTAGATGTGTATGGAGCCTATATCATTAGTAAATAGAGGGCTGAATAAATAGTAATAACAATAGCTAACATATACTATAGTTAGTGATATTGTATATATATATATATATATATACACAATGATTTAATCTTCACAACCACCCTATAATGTAGGTATCATTATTATCCATATTTAGCAGACAAGGAGACTGAGGTACAAAGAAGTACTTTGTTTTGCAATCTGGATCCATTGCCTATGTTCCTACCTACTATATACTGCTAAGAAACCCAGGTCCCAGAATATGTTCTAACAAACAGGGCTTCTGGGGTCAAGTAAGTCTGGGAGATACTGGGTACTCTATTGCCATCTTACAGATGCGTAATTCCCATTATCATGTTAAAGGCTCTGGGAATCCTGCAGAAAACTTTTTAGCTTTTTTAACCCAGCATTTTCTCAATTCCCTTGAACATGCAATTGTTTTCCCCTATTAACATACATTAAAAAAATCTGGAATAAAGGAATTGTTCCAACTCATTTCTGAATAATTCTGAAAATTATGTATAACTCAGCATCAGCAGGTTCCTTTCCTTGAGGCCAGTTTTGAATTGAAGCAACTTGAAACGAGTTAGACCACCAGCTACCATCCCAATAACCAAAGCAAAATAAAATCACGAGGGCTACTGTCAGACTAGTAGTTCCACCAAGTTAAGTTATCCCTTTGAGTTCTGTTGGAGAACTGCAGTAATCTAGCTCTACAGAAAGGACAAAAGGACATTCCTACACCTGGGGCAATTATAGAACATAGAGCAAAAGGTACAAAGGAGAGCTACTGAGTGAAGGTGTTGCTTTGAAATATGGCTGGTTACCTGAGTTAGCTATTGCCATATTTGACATAGGTTCAACTTCCCCACAAGCCAGTGAGTATCTCTCAGTGTTCACAGACTACCTTCTCGGTATACACACAGATACATCTTAGGCTAAAAAGATTCATATTCAAATGTAGACTGAGCAGCAAAAGTCCACTTACATCACTTCTAGGAAAACAACTTAAGCCGTAAATTCTTCTGATGATCATCCTCCTTCCCAACATAAACACTGTTGTTCATAGTACTCAGTCTGTTGAACACTTACTGTTTACTTACCAACCCCTTAGACCTGAGACCCCTGACCTATGCATAAGAGGATACTTTATGGGTAAGTATAGTAGCATGAGTATATCCAGAGAGGAGGAGCATCTTTCCACCTCTCAGGTGAGCAGTTCTCTGAAGATGTAATAGGTAAGACTGCAAGAGCTGTCACCCTGGTAACCAAAAGTGAGTCCTTTCTTCTATTAAATAATGCTTTTAAGGCCTTTCCATCTCTATATTGAAGAAACATTCACTACATAGAGATTTTATTATATGCTAGGAACTCTTTACACTCTTCGTGGTAAAAAGGTATTTAAACTAATATACCTACACTATCTTGATTACCTCAAGGAGACAGGGGAGCACAGTGGTCAAAAGGGCAGGCTCCAAAATCAAGACCTCTCTCCTATTCAAATTCCTATCACTTTCTGGCTTTGTAATCCTAACCAAGTTACTCTGTATTAGTTTCTTCATCTATGAAACAAGGGATAATAACATAGTAACAACCATGTAAGATTATTGTGAGGATTAAATTACACAAGGTACAGAAGGCACTTATAACTAAACCTGGCACTTAGTATATGCTGATTAAATGTCACTTACCATTATCTTATCCTACCACTTGTTCATTTCCGGTAAGGAATCTATAATAAAGCATATCTGGTCTCTACTCTTTCTCAAATAGAATTTAAAAACCAGGGAAGACCCCAAGAAGAATTTGCTTTTGGTCATGCCTCCTAGCAGTTTCTGTAGGTACATGTTTATTATTTTAAACATTATGGTATTATGCTCCCCCAGTAATTGCAGGAGGAAAGGACAAGAAAACACACTTTGGGTAAATAAAACACTAAATGACTACCCAAGTTCAGTTAAGCATTCAAGATTAAGGTCCCTTATTATTTAACACCCTCAAATGAATTCTTTGTTTCCAGATTAGTGAGGCAGAGAGTGCCTGCATTACAGCCATTAGCCATTCTATACTCATTAATGGGTCTATTCACGTAAGTAACATGTAATTCCTATAAGAGGCTGAACAAAACAGAACTATCATCCCCACCCTGGAATTTTACCCCTGTGGATCCTCAGCACAAGCTTACGATCTAATAGGTCTTTCCTAATTCTGATTAAAGAATAACTTCATTTGTAACAATTTCGAAAGCCTCCCCAATTATTTCAAGCATGAAAAACAAGGTGAGGAAAAGAAATAAATAGAATTCCTGTAATTGATTACATTTTTCTCCAAATAATGACAATAAATGCAAAATAACCCTTTAATATGAAAATATACCAAAAAGCCTTTTAAGTTCTTACTTACAATTTTATCTTTGATACCACAATTCAAAAACAATGTTTGGTGTATATTTTGTCTCATGTTCTGTACATATTTCTATAGATAAATTTATGTGCTTAGAATAATGAAATGGAAAGGTTAGTGATTTCCTCATGAAAAGTAACCCAATTATTGTTTTCTATCTATCAATTAATCTAAGGAAAGAGTGATAATGAAAAAGGAAGGAAGAATGGGCAGAGAGGAAAATAGGAAGAGGAGAGAGAATAAGGGCTTAAAGAGATTAGAGTTGGTAAAAGACAAAGGGGTAAATGCAAGAGAGAGGTAGGGCCAAGAAAAAGCAGAGCATATGCAGCTTTAAAGAGATAAACTCATCACACTCTAATGATACACCGTGGGAAGATTATCTCACCCTTTGGAATTATGATTAGCTGATTGGTTACTGCCTGTGGCTTCTGGGCCACTCATATCTCTACATTTTCAGCTCTGGGTGAGACTTCCAACAAGAGGAAAATCTTTCTTTGGGAGGCAGTCTCACAGTGGTCTGGGCAATGTCATCCCCAAGATCTACTGAAATTAGTTACAGCCTCTGGTTTCTCGCCCCTGGTGAAATTCATCCATTAAGATAGCATTTAGGGACTGATATAAATAAATGAATATATGGCAATAGTTAGCATATAGCAAAACAGTATGGATATGTGCTTAATAAAATGCTGTTAGAAAAAGAAGCCAGCAGGAGAATTTTCCTTAGTTTTAAGGGCAGTGTGTGACACTGTAACAGAATCTCTACCCCTACTTCACTTACCCCACCATTGTAGCAGTTCACAGATACACTCACAAAGCAAGAGGCCAGATTGAGGTGCTGGGGAGAAAGGGAGTGTTTCAGCCACATAAAAATAAAAGTAGACGATGAGGAAGGAAAAGAGAAGGCAAATGATAGAGAAAATGCAATTATGTTCTCATGATTAAAATGAGTATGACATTATTTTTGTTTTTATTCAATCTCACTTGTGTATGAAAAGTAGAATTATTTTTTAAGATATACGTGGTCTTTAAATGAATTTGTCTGTCATCATCTCAGTGGGCTTCCCAGATTGGATAAAATTCCAAATGTGTAAATAAATTTCCACTAGCAAAGTTACCAAACTATATTTCAAACAACTTTGCCTTTTTACTGCCTAAATTAACCTGCAGTTAAAAAAACGAAAACAAAACAAAAACCAAAGGGCAACAGTAATTGTATAAAAAAAGAAAACCTCAACATAGTTTTTTATGATAGAAGGAAAAACTAGTATTTTAAAAAGCAAAAGTATAAGCATACAACAGTATTTTTAAAAGCACAACTATATAGATGGTTATGATTTATAAAACTAGAAACCAGACCACAAACTCTCACTGATGATTATTTCAAGTCTTAGATAGAAAAGAAAGTTCTAACACTTAAAGAAAGTTTTTATAACTAGAGTAACCACATAATTTATCACACAAATCCATGCATTTGTGAGAGTAAAGAGGATGTCACTCATAAATACATTAAGATATAAGGGGTAAGCCACAACTGTTCCCAATAGTTACCCTATTTAAAATGAAGCCACTTTAAAATCTAAATCTGCATGAATATATCAGTTAGACTTTCATCTTTTTCTGTTTACTATGGTGATACTATATTTTGCATACTGTCAAGCCTTTTTTTTTTTTTTTTTTTTTTTGCTTTACCTATGCAGATTTTAAAAATCACTATTGGAGCTATATTTTGAAAATGTTTACTTGCACAATTTTAGCATTAATAATATAAACCTGTACTACCACAAAAAATGAAGCCTCCAAGAGGTGCTAGGTCAATATTCTCCTGAGCTCCATGAAAGGAAGGATACACAGACAGGAAGGATAAATACAATCATAATTGGGGATCAACACAACAAGCCTTTCATGTATTCTGTATACAGCCAGAGAAATTCATTTTTAAGTTTTGGAAAATGAAAAATAGACAAAGAATCTCAAAGGTAAAATATGAGTTCTGCCCCCTTCCCATTTTAGTGCCAGTACAGAAAAAAAGAACCATGTGTTTCTGTTTGTTATCTGGTGCTCACAGCTCACATAATACTGACTTTTTACATGTTGATCTTTCTGGTTTCATAAACAGTAACTGCATCACAAACCCAGGGACAACCTGAAAAGCTAACCTTACAAATCAAAGGGTTGTTTCCTGTTAACTTGAAAATTTTTGTGATCAGGATTCCTACAGTTTGTGGTTTCCCTTCAGATTATTTCAGTTATATCAATATGTGTCCTTTTAAGTGCAAAGGCAATATCCTTACAGTCCCTAGCAAGTGGCATAAACCTAAGAAATAAATCCAAAAGTGAGTATGTCACTATGACCTGAAGATCAGCCCTGCACAAAAACAATTTTAGCTGCTGGGTTATTATAGACAAGTTTTTGGTATTTGTTCCTTTAAGAAGTCTTTGTCTTATAATTTTAAATTATTTAAGGTCATTAAATGACAGACTGATACAAGGTCAATCTGGTTATTTGATCAGTTGTAACAATTAAATCTAATCAACGTCACAGTTATGCTGATTGTTCAGAAACTAGCCACTTATGGTTATGGGGGAAAAAAATTTTATCAGTTGATTCAATGATAGCCTAAATCATGCCACCTAGAGGAGAGCAGTGGAATGTCTTACAACTTCATACTGTAACATAAATTGATTTGCAATTCATTGATTTATAATTTTCCATTGATTTAATGTTAAGGCACATCAAATAAAAATTATACTTTCAAATGAATATTGTAAAACATGTATTTTTAGAAAAGATGCTAGAGCAATAATAATGGAACATCCTTAATTATAAAATTGTACTTATCTATGATCTAGACAATGACATTCTAAGGTAGAGTCTAGTCCTCATTTATAAAGCATAATTTGAACATCTAAATTCTCAGTAGCAAACATGTCAGCCACTTACACTCTTGAGTCATCTAATGTCATTAAGTGACAAACAGAACCATATAGCCAAAGTATTATCTTAGTAATAAAAAAAACCAATGTATAATTTCCAATAGACACAATTATTGGACACTACTTCAGCAGTTACAGTAGTTCCATTTCTACAGCATTTAGATAATGAAAATGTAAAGTTTTAATTATCAGACATGCTCAGGCAAGACCTATAATGAATTCTCCAATAACACAGTGTATAATAAATTGACAGCAGCAGTCAAAATGAGCCCCGGGGTGATACGTTCACTCTAACTTACCACTGCCAGGAATATTTTCACCTTTTTGATACAGGGCATCTACCTCTATCTTCCACTGGGCATAGGTTCATGTCAGGCCTAAACGGGCCTGAAAAATTGAATGCCCTTTTATTTTTCCAGAGCAGAGTTCAATTTCTAGAATCTCATTTTCTATAAAACGTTAATATCATCTAAAATGTGAAGAATCATTGTTGTGTATAGCAGCTCTGTGACTTCAGCCTGGATTTAGCTATACTACCTGTGTGACCTTGGGCAAGTTATTTAAAACTATTGCTGGCCGGGCGCGGTGGCTCACGCCTGTAATCCTAGCACTCTGGGAGGCCGAGGTGGGCGGATCGTTTGAGCTCAGGAGTTCGAGACCAGCCTGAGCAAGAGCGAGACCCCATCTCTACTAAAAATAGAAAGAAATTATATGGACAGCTAAAAATATATATAGAAAAAATTAGCCGGGCATGGTGGTGCATGCCTGTAGTCCCAGCTACTCGGGAGGCTGAGACAGGAGGATCCCTTGAGCTCAGGAGTCTGAGGTTGCTGTGAGCTAGGCTGACGCCACGGCACTCACTCTAGCCTGGGCAACAGAGTGAGACTCTGTCTCAAAAAAAAAAAAAAAATAAAACTATTGCTTGCTTCCTCACATGTACAATGAGGACAGTTAGAGCACCCACCTAACAGGGTTATTAGGAAGACCATGAGTTCAAGGGCATTATAAGACCCTTAAATAGGATCTGGCATACAATCAACGTTGTATGACTGTATGCTGTTATTATTGCTTGTCCTATTCCAACTTTTACTTGAATAACTGATGGGACTATGCAAAATTAAGATGGTTTAAAATGGCAATGACATTTTTTAAACAAATAAAACAGAAGTTCTCATTTAAAAATAAATTTTTATTAATCAACAAGCACAGGAAACAGGTAACACATGAGAAGGGAAAGAGTCAAATTTTTATGTTCAAAATTCATTGTAGGGTAATTAGAAAAGAACATGGTTTTGTATATCATTAAATGTCAGGATCATTATATTCAATGTGAGACCTGTCAAAAATTATATTCTTTTAAAAAAATATTATATTCTTATATTCACTTCATGCATTTTTGGCATTTAAAAAATTTACTTATACTATCTGTAATGTGTTTAACCTTGCTTTTTAATATATCCTTGACATGGGGTTTTTACTGGTATTCACAGCCACCATTTTAAATGGTGGTAGAAAAGTAGAAGTACCATAGTTTATGAAAAATGTCCACATATCACTGAACCTATACATTGTTTAAAATTTTCTTGCTATTAAAAACAATGCTATAATACTATACACACGGTATTTTCTGTAATCAGGAGCTTTTCCTGAAGAGGATTTCCAGAAGTAGAATTAAAAGGTCTCAGTAAGTATCTACCATCTGACAGACTTCAAGTTTTTGTGAAAGGAACCCTTTATCTAGAAGGATATTTACAATTACATAGATCACAAATGAATGACAAATCTCCTGCCACACACCAGGTCCTCCAAATGCCATAATGGAGAACATCTCTTAACATCTATGTATCAGGCACTGTGCTAGACACTGTGCATACGCTATTCTAATCCTTACAATATAAACCATTTATCATTATACTGGATTTACATGTGAGCTTCAGGAGTTTAAGAAATTCGTACAAGGACACATAGCTAATAGACTCCAAACTGAACTCAGTTCTGATCCCAAAATTATGCTGTCTTTCATCTAACAATGAATGCCGATATTTCTTAAAGTGTCCAATATAAATATAATTTAACTTACTGTTAGGATATTTGGGAGCCCTAGTGAAGACCAAGATATGGCAGTTGTATGTCATGCAATCCAATTATTCCTACTGTTCCTGCCATTTATAGAGAAGAATATCATCACAGTAAACCCCTTTCAGACTATGAGCTTTTATATTTATAATACACTTAACAGAACCCAGTGTTATTGTACAAAGACAAATATTATTGTGTAGAAACAGCCCTGATGTTATGCTTGGTAATACTTAGTATTTCAGAGCAACTGCTGTGTCTGGCTGCCGCGCTGATGTTTTCAGAGCTGATGTCAATCCATTGTTTATGTCCTTTCCATTGGAGGGGATATATTTTTACCTAAGATTGAAGTCTGGTTCTGCAAGTGCAAAGAGGCAACTGTCTAGTGGCCCGAGGGTGAATCAACAGCTGCAAGGCCACCCACACATATGGACACAGCTCTCAGCTGTCTCTCCATTCAGAGCCCCAGTTGGTCCTGACCCCATACAAATTTGGTGTTTTTCCTTTGATGTTTATGAACCGATTGCATTAAAAATGCAGGATAATGATTCAGGGGTTAGAGAAACTGTTATTTATACAAATGTGGTTAACACCTCATCATTTTAAACTGGCCATGCTAATAATGGTCATTGTACTCTTTGGGTTTTTTGTTTTGGTTTGGTTTTTTTTGCCCAAATATGCAATCTACAGTTGCTCTGGCAGTATGCTGAGTGTGTGCTGGAATAGACTGGGACTATTTGACAACTTGTAGGGTCCTGAAACTAAAGGCACTTCCTCAGGAAACCTCCTAAATAAGTAGATTCCCAGATATAAGTCCAAAATATGAGAATTCACTATTTACATGGTATCTGTTGTTCAATATGGCCTTTTGGTACATCATAAACCTATTTTTTTTTAGAACAGCGTTAAGATTTAAAGTTTGATATATTAATTCTAAAAGCTTCAGATGATAATAATGCTAAAAAAAAAAGCCCAACTACTATTTGTTATTAACAGCAGCCTAACATTTAAGGACAATAGTTACCCCAGGATATAACTTAATCGTAAGCAGCTACAATTCGACCTATAAAATTGTACCGATATTTGGATATGCCTAAATTGCATCTAAAAGCTCAGGTAGATTTATGATCCCAAAACTTGCTGGTTTTTTTATTAGACTAAATATATGATCTATAACTTTATTCTCTTCACAGTCAGCGTAGATCCGCCAGCTACATATAGCTTTTAAATTTTAAAATAATTAAAATTAGGTAAAATTAAAAATTTAGTATGAAAACTGTCAATCAGTACCAAAAAAATTTTTTTTTTTAGTTCCTCCATATCACTAGTCACATTTGAAATGCTCAGTAGCCACTTGTGCTAGTGCCCACCGTACTGGACAGCACAGACATACTAGTTCTATCATCACAGGAAGTCCCATCAGACAGCACTAATTTACAGAGATTAAAATTATAAAGAATTATGCCTACTCCTCTGACATATATCCCTGCTTACCTTATTCAGTTGAAAACCAAAGAACATTTAATAGGAAGCTAAATGTGTGTTCCTCCTATTGAGAGGGAGGGCAAAAAGGAGGGAGAAAGGAGATGAGCAATTCTAGACGAAATATTTTTAACAAAGAAATATAAAATTAAAAAGGTTTGCCACACATCCAGATAAAAAGCACTAAATCCTAATTGTCTGAAATTATGTTTAGCTGACTAGATGAAAAATCTGTGGTTCTTTAAGCCAGAAAACACTCCTTAGAGAATCCAAGATTATTTAAGAACTGTTAGCATATATCTTACATCTATATAATTCTAATTAGATTCATTAAAACGCAGCATTTTGTTAAAACATCAACTATAATTCTAAATGTCTTATCATCCAACTCAAACATCACTCTATTTCTAAGTCTGTTCATGGGCCCCCTTGACTAATATATTTAATCAAGTTTCAGAAAAGCTCACCCATTGAAAAAAAATCACCAGGCCTACCTCTGCTGCAAGTCAGTAAGATTCGTCCACCCAGCTGGCCAAAATTCAGACTCCTGTTTTCTTGGGGAAGGAATAAGAGAGCTTTTTGTAGGCACGGAGTAGTTCTCTCTCCTGTTTCCAAAATTTGTTCTTACTGCCAATTCACCTCAAATAGTCTTCGCAATCATAATATCTACAGGGCTTCACAGCCTCTATACCTACCACTGGCACGCAAAGTGGAAACGATTATCAATCACATTGATCCTAATAGGTGAATCTGAGGAAAGAGCAGAATGAATTCTGCTTCCCTCAACTGAAAAAAAAAATTCAATAAATTTTTTTTTGAATAAATAAAAATGAAGCTAAAATATCAATAAAGTATTGAGAAATTATAATATTCACAGCTCTAGACAAGCTTCATTATTCTAGGACCCCTATTAATGTGCAACCCAGATTCCATTATAACAAGTTTTTTAAAAGCTTATCTTTTAAGATAAGAATTTTTTAAGTCCTGGTGGATTTATTTCACCATTCAACTAACTTGTCACACTACTCTCAAAGAATACAGTGAGAACTTACTGCAGGAATTTTACTTTAAAAGGGAAGAGAAGAGTCAACTTTTTGGTCTTTATAGGTTTCAAATGATCCCTTATCTTTCCATAAACAAATCACTGAAATAATTCTAGCTCAATCAATGCCATGTGAAAGTTTCATTTAATTTTCTAATTCTATTAAGATATTTAAGTCTAGAAGCCAGAGTAGCTAAAGTTACTTCACTCCTAAGTAAAAAATGCACAATTTGCTATTTTATAACCACACACGTGCATATTTCCTTAAGAAATCACAAATGTTAAAAATACATAAAAATACAGTTGACCCTTGAACAACACGAATTTGAACTGCATGGGGGTCAGTGCCCCTAATCCGAGTTGCTCAAAGGTCAACTGTATATTGAATTTTCAAATGTTTATTTTAAAAATGAAACTCATGTTGCACAGACATCAACATACTAAGTATAATAAGGGTACTCTGTAGTTATTAAAAGACCCTGAAAAAATAAAACTTCCTTCCCATTTCATTTATGACACTTTTATCACATATTAATAAAAATCTGAAATAAAAATAACAAAAATCAATACATATAAGGAGGAAGAGAGTTATTTAAAGGACGCAGAAGTTCCAGCTTATTTGATCTACTATCTTTTCTATAGAAATGGTTATGCCTTTTACAGGCATTTTCTTACAATTTCTTTAACTCTTTGGCAACATGATTTATGTTTTCAATTTGCCCGTGTTTCTGTTCATGTCAACCTTATGCCTTCTCTGCTATTGTACATTTTATTAGGACATCTTTAGGCATCTATAAACTGTAATCCAATGGCTTGCTTTATAATGAAGTACTATACTCACATGGCCTCAAGACCAGCATAGGTAGCAGGACTGGTTTAGCTCGTGGCCACTGAATATTAAGTATATCCATATGTGCAAAACACATTGATTAAAAAGCCCTCAGAGGTTTCCCAGAATTTATACATCCCTTTCTTCACCCATCTGCTTTAAAAGACACAAAATATTTAAAGACCTTGAACTTGCCCTCAAATAAACTTTCCAAAACCTCCTTCTAGGTCACTTTAGGCTCTAAGTATTGATGGTAAGCCTCTGAACTATCTATCCAAAGGGTTTCCAAGGTATATTTTGCAATCAGTTCAATAATTGAGCTTGAGCAATACAGAATTGTAGGTAACTTGAAAGTAAATTAAGTATTCTAACTCCAAGCTAAAGGCTAAACTACTAAGATAATTCTAAGTCATTTTCAAGTCCAAAACAAGTATTATCTTTGTCCTTCAAATTTCAGCACTTAATTAACAGGAACACTTATTTTATTTTACGGAATGAAGTGTTGCCTGATTTTAGAATCACAAATAAAGCCAAGTGAAATTTTTAAACTACATTTGTTGACATTTTGTCCTTTTTTGCTATGTTGCCCAGGTTGTCCTTGAACTCCTGGGCTCAAGTTTGACACATGCTACAAGACGGATGAACTTTAAAGATATGATAAGTGAAATACCCCAGAAATAATAGAACAAATATTGTATGATTTCACTTATATGAGCTACCTAAAGTAGTCTAATTCATAGAGACCAAAAGTAAAATGGTGGTTGCCAGGGGTTGGGATGAGGGGTGCAAAGTGGGGAGTTATGGTCACAGTTTCAGAGTATGGGATGATTAAAAAGTTCTCGAGATGGATGGTGGTGATGATTGCAGAAAAATGGGCATGAACTTAATGCCACTGAATTATGTAGTTAAAAAATGGCTAAAATGCTAAATTGTATGTTATGTATATTTAACAATAAAAAAAGAGGTCAGCCCAGCACCTGTAGTCCCAGCTACTGGGAGGCTAACTGGGGATGACTGCTTGAGCTCGGGAGTTTAAGGCTGCAGTGACCTATGATCGCACCTGTGAACAGCCCCCGTGCTCCAGCCTGGGCATCACAGTGAGACTTCATCTCGGAAAAAAAAATTTTTTTAAATAGACTTAGCAGGCATTGAGGGAACAACAGAGGGGTGTGATAAGAGTCTCAAAGAATAATTATTTATTGATTATTCTATCTGCATTAAAGACATTTTTAGTGATGTAAGAAAAAAACAATTAACAACTAATGCTAAACTATGCCAAATACTGAGAACATTCACCCCAGCCATCCAAATACCTAGAACATTCTAGATATTTGGAATAAGGGAATAAGATAATACTTTTAAATTATTGGTTCCTATTTTCTGTGGTTCTCTCTTAACAAAGAAAAGCAACCTCTTTACTACTGTATTACCCTAGTTATCAAAAATAAAATCCTAATATTATGCTTAAATACATGAGGGAGGGAGGTTACAGGTTCTTTCTCTCACCTCTTCTTAAAAAAATCAAAAGACAGTGTAAAAAGATGGAATAGATGCAGATTATCTGATTGATATCAGAAGAATTTAAATGTTGTAGGTAAAATATTTAGGATACAGGTGATAGAGCTAGACCACTTAAAACGTTCATCTAAAGATAGGCACTTGGTGTCTCAAATATGCTCATCCTTAGATTTACATTTATACACGATGGTATTTTGCTTAAATATTTTACAGTCAAGATACAGAAATACTAATACATAGGAGACATCTCATCTAGATGATAAAAATTATTCCATATGATTTATGTATACTTCATGCCTACTAACGTAAGTTATACTATTTTTTTCCCTTATGATGGCAACTCAATTTTACTTTGGAATAAAATAATTTCTGAATGAAAAAAGTACGCAAATATTCCCTTCCTTACTTTCAATTTAAAAATCTTGTTCAATTTTTCTAGATTAAAGGAAGGACTATAAAATAAATATATGTTTCAAAACAACCTTTTAGTAAATAAGTTGTTTATCCATTTCTAACACCTGAATGTAGTATTCAAAAAAATTTTTGTAGAACTTGCATATAACCCAGAAACAGATTAATAACAAAAAATAAAGTATAATCTTTAGTTCTGGGAATTTAAAAAAAAATGGTTAGGTGCTGCACGTATTATTTTCTCCAAAATTATCTATTATAAATAAGTTATATTGGAATATTTTTCTGTGTTAAGTTATACTGGGATATTTAGCACTCCTGTATTACTACTGAGGAATATTTTTTCACATTTATTTATATTAAAATGACAAAATGGCAGTTCTGTAATTTAATAAGACACCAAAGTTCAAAAGTTAGGATAAATCCAAAAAATGTATTTTGAGCTTTGCTGTTTTAACTACTTGATATCTTAAGTGTACACCTTCATTATATAACAACTGCCAGGCCATGGACTAATTTAACTTTAGACATGTAATACTGCAACACTCAAATGGGTTTGAAAATATAAACATCTCTGCTCTAGCACATAGTATTTGGGGGAGCATTATCCTTCAATACGTAACAGATGCAAGTATATGCCACTGGATGGTAGGAGGGAAGTATTTTTATTATGGAAAAATGGAGAAAGGGATAGATCTTTTCAAAAAGAAACATATCACATTTATTAAATAATTCCCTTAAAAACATTAGATCTGGGGCTGAGTTTCAAAGAAATTTTGGAATGATATTAAACAGTCTTACTTTCTCTCCTCTTTTTAACAACTAGATGCTAAAAGTCACCCAATTTAATAAGTTTTAAGGCAACAATATAGAATCAAGTCTCAAATCAGATGCAACATTCTGACGCAGATTACTCGCCTAACTCCCTCTTTTCACTGGTGCGGCAGTCCATAAGAGAATTTAAGCTACCTCCAATATTCAGAAAAAAGAAAAGAAAAGAGAGAGAGAGAGACTAAAACATGTCTAATATGCTTCCTAAGAAATTATGTCTCATTGTATAAGTTAAACATGAGAATTTCCAATTCAGTAAATCTCTCATGCAAAAATAGCCTAACACTTAAAATAAACCTATGTCATCATTTATATTACTTAGTAAATAAAAGGAAATAATATAAAAGTAGAAATCTGGTATTTTTTTATTTGCCAGATTAACTGAAATTAAAATCACCACCCAAAAATCAGAAATACTATGATTTTAAATTTCACTACATAGATTGTCTTAATAGCTTCCTAGAACAAACAAAAAAACATTAATTGCTTCCCAAAACTATAGAAAGATTAACTTCAGAAAGTTTAATTATAAATTGGTACTGCATTTCTAGAGGCACTGATGCTCCTGAAACAACACAATAGACATGACCAATATGTAAACACGTAATGATCCTGGCAAGAAGCGTATCTCACTGGTCAAGCAGAAATAATTTCTTTTTACAAATGTTTTGAGGAAGAATACTTAAAACTATACAAGGGTTTAATACATAATTTTAATAAGATTTACATGAAAAGGGGGAATACTGATATTCCCTCTTCACCAAAGCTGGTAAAAGTCTTTTGGCTTTCTTACAAATGGTAGACTTTTAATTCCCCAACTATGAGAGAATGAAATATTTTTCTAGGAAAAATAAAATGGCTGCAAATTGTGTCTCCTACGTTGCTTTATGTATCAGAGTCACTTGCAGATCCTGGTCTGCTGTCATCTGGCCCATTACTTTCCTTGTCACTTTCCTTGTCCCAGTCCTTCATGGATGCTCCCATCATGAAATCATCACGTAGGATAGTCCAACCTGGGCCCTCTTCTGATTTTACCTCAGCCTGAGAATCAAAATATTTCAAAGTCAATTCAATCATAAAGAAATAAAAAGGCCCAAGCTACAAAACAAATTTTTCAACACTTAGTTTTACAATAGGGGTGAAATCAAGGCGAATTATAAATTGACTGATTTTACACACTATGATCATATATGTACAAATGTATAACAAAGAACTATACATTAATATTTTAGCAACCACATAAAAGAAACATGAAAGCAAAATAAAAAATTTTGGAGTGGGGGGGAATATAGTAAGATGTAGGTTTGATGTTAATTTCTAAAATCTTTGATACAACCAAAATAGACTTACATTATTTACCCTTCAGTGATAATTTATTAGAAAAAATTTGACAAATTATTTCAACACAAATAGAAATTTAACAAAAGCTTTTAACCCAAAGTAAATTAAAGGAGAGAAAGGAAACTAACCGTGGTACTGTGCTGGATGCCATCTCATTTAACATTTTATAAAAACTTAAACCAAACGTTTATTGTTTAGGTTATGATCTCACTGCCTGACTCAATCACACAATCAAAGACTAATCACATGTTAAAATTATAAATAAATGAACCAGGCAATAAACATAATAGGTGGTCAATTCGTTTCATTTAGTCATAGGAGTTACGTAGCACTGTATGAGAGCCTAAGAATTACAGGCTCTCATTTCATGGTACAACAGTACCACCTTGTGGTTTTAATTAAGTAATACAATAGATGCAGAACTCCAAGCTCTGAAATTTTTCTTTCATTCTACAAATATTTATTCATAATTAACTGTGTATTGAGCACTGTTCTTAGGGCTGGAAATATACTGATGAACAAAACAAAGTCCCTGTCTCTTCAGAAGGCTAACAGTCTATGCATATATATTTATCCCACTGACAGAAATACAAAACTTTGTAAAACTCTAAGTATGTAAGACAAGAACTCAGTAACATTTGGTTAGAAAACAGTGTTATCTTTATGGGGTCATTAGCCAAGTAAAAAGCAATTTTAAAAGAAAAGATAGTTACAAGAGATTACTTAACTCTGAAGCTTCCCTTTATTTTAAAAAATATGGCCCTTAAAACACTCATGCAGCCCTTAATCTTTAGAAGCTGAATAAGAACATCCATGGTTCTCTACCCATGCAAGAGATATCCCAACGACCATAAATGATTGAAAATGTTCAATCTGGAATTCACAGGAGTTCCAATAAAGAGTCTACAGATCAAGATTATACGGAAAATTCCATATTGATACTAATTCCATTTTTCTGATTATCAATGAATTCCTAATAAATGATTCTCAACTGTCTTGATCAATTTTGGCTTTTTCCATCACTCCATAAACTTGTTTTAATTAGTTTTAACTAATTTTCTAGGATGGTATTGCTAGCAATAAGTCTACTTGGGCTTCCTGTTTATTATTTGTATAGTTTCCAAATTCATGTGGTTTCCAGATTCAGATAGGTGATTTATAAGATCCAAGCAAACTAGAAAAGCATTTAGTAGCATATCTTGGGGGGTGGGGTGGGGTGGGGATCAAGATGTAGAAATTATGTCATCTTTAATTATAGTTCAAGCACATATTAAATGTAGAGTTTTCTAAGAAAACCTAATTGTATCTTTCCAAGAACTCAGTTCTGATACTCCTGAAAAATATACTTTATTGATTCATTTTTTTATCATCCACTGAATTTTTTTGTTTTAATCCTTTGCTGCCTTTGGTTTTACTCAAAGTGGTTCTATTGGGTGGCTTCTATTCCATCTCGCTATCCATAGATCTAGCTCCACAGTACTGACTTTTAGGAAACATTATTCAGTAATGATTTTCCTCATTATTTAGATTCTCTTAAGAATTGCTAATAAGTTTCAGTTAACTAAACTGCCTAAAAAGCCAAATGTAACATCTCAAGGAGACTTCTACACAAGTGCCCTATACATTTTCACACTAAATTAGGAGTCTGAAATGTTTAGAATATACCATGCCAATTAGGCTCTTAAAGTACATCCTTGCTATTGTATCTTCTATATTATATAGTACATAAATGAAAACCCCAGATTTATAAATAAATAAATTAGGAGAGCTGTGAATTCATCTGGAAAACAGACACCAATGTCTTCTTAATATTACAAATTTATTAAAAATCTTAAGAAAACAACTAAAAGTGCTTTGTAAAACTATGAAATGCTATGTAAACAGAACTAGGCTATATCTAGTGAAGAATGTGCATACTATCAATCTATCTATTGAACTGAACAAAAGATTTAAAAATAAATGTTTTGCTCCCACCAGACCTCCTTGGAGAAAAGGATGATTCCAGAACTGGGCCACAAGCACAGAACAAAAGGAAGCACTCAAAGAAAAATGAGGTCATGCCAAAAGGGCACAGGAGCCAGTTTACACAGGTTCCCATGGCTACATTTGCAAATTCAAGCATCAAAAAGTGTAATGACTGTAACTAATTGTAAACATTGAATGAATTAAAATCCCGACATCCATATTTTCAAAAGACAGATATAAGGGAAAGGAGGAAGGCTCATTCACCAGCACTGGAGGTGACTGTTAACCCAACTCCTTACTCTGTAAGGCTATAATTAAAAGGGATGAAACATCAACTCCCATCTTTAGGAACTTTAATTCACCCCCCCAAAAATGTAATAAATTAGAAAATCATCATTCTGTAGCTTCCAATGACATAACTATTTTAGGCAGGGATCACTAATTGATGCTAAAAGACAAAAGATGATGGCAAAAGGTATACTTGTTTCTGCCAAAGTATTCATCCCAGAAATTACTTTCTAACTGCAGAGGATGGCGAGGTGTGTGTGTGTGTGTGTGTGTGTGTGTGTGTTGGGGGGGGGGAGGGGGCTGTGCCGTTAACACAAAAAATGTATTTATTACCACTTTAACCAAGTGAAAAACTAGCATCACTAACACGGGACATTCTGATAATGTGTCTCCTGATGTGTTACAATAGTAAGTATACAGCATCTAACTAAGTATTACATCTATGAAATAATTATGCCAAAAAAGTTTAACCTAAACTTCATCAACCATTTTAGTCTTAACTTACAGCTTATAGGAAAAGGGCATACAGATCAAGTTAAAAAGACACTATAATGAAATAATCAGAAAAATTAAAAACATGGACTCATTATTGATTCTTCAAGAGAACTAGCTTGTCTCTTTAAAAAGTCAGTCTTCAAAGAAACAAAAAAGCAAGGGATTGGTCTAGAATAAAAGAAAAAGATAACCAGATGCAATGTGTGAACCTTGATTAGATTCTGGTTCTCAAAGTTAGGAAAAGATCTCTTGCATTGTATGGTATGTGAATTATATCTCAATAAAGCTGTTTAAAAAAAATAATAGAGAATCTTTGGTGCATATGTAGATAGTAGCTTCAACTATCAACCAAAACAAACAAAAACTAGATGGAGAGAAAGGCAGATAGCTATACAGAACAAACACAAAGAACAGTTAACAATTTTTGAACGTAGGTGATAGAAGTACAGGTGTTCTTCATACTACTGCTCTTTAAAATTTTCTTCCTATTTGAAAATTTTCATAAAAGAGCTGGGAAAAAATGTGATTCTAAAGTTTGTACTAGACACACAATCATTAAATACAAGATGCATTTGGTTTCTGGTAAATTGTATTAATAGTTCCTTGGTAAATGAATAGAAAGTCAATTCTGTCAGTGAATGTATAGATAATTTTTTAGTTGAGCTTCATGATTCTGAAATGTCTTACTATGGCAATATTTTATATTACATAACAGTTTTGAGAAATTAGATTTTAAAATGTATCAGGCTCCATATGCTGTGCATCAAATGAAGAGGATGTGAGAGCTAGGAAAAACCAGACTACAAGCTGCCTCCCTCACCATTCTCTCCCTCGTCTTGGCGGGTGACACAGTGGCTCATTAGCCAGCCCCAGTTCTTCGAGCTCATCTGGGTGAGAGAAGTTTTCTGTTTTGAGTCTCATTACTGTAAGTACCTTGGATCTTTTTAAGCAGCAGGCACTAATGGCTACAACGGGTTTTGGAGTCATACAGACTGTAAATGAATCCAGATTCTACCAATTACTATCAGTGTGACCTAGGATAAGTCACTTAACCTTTCTGACTTTGGGTTTCAACTCTAAAATGGCGGTTCTACCACTTCTAAAAATTATAATTATGTAAAAACATCTGGCATAGCATCTGGCCCAAAGCAAACACAATGAGCGCCCTCCAGCCCCTCTACCCACTATCTTTACTTGCGGATGCCCTGAGTGGTTGTATGCACAGAATCCCCCACGTGGGATATCCATAATCATCTAATCATGTTCTGTACACTATTCACAAAGATGAGAACATGCAAATAGCATGACAACACCCATGTGAAAACCAAACTTCTTTTGGTAAGTAAAATCTTGTAAGTAATTTAGCTAGTTCAACCATAACTTGAAATGGGGAACAAGAAAAAGTGGACATACTTCTTGTTCCTCAAAATCTAGTTTTAGTATTTTACAAGAATTATGCATTACTAGACCCAACACAACTAAAATGAGTGAGACTATTTCAAATCTAAACATAACTTTTATCAAATTATTGGAGAATTTTTGGATTATCCAATAACTCAGATAAGTAGTAGTAACAGTTTTTTTTCAAATTGGTTTCCAACTTTAGAATTCAACTGTGACTACTACTTGTTAGGGGAAAAAAATAAGCATTAAGTATAAGGAACTCATTCTAATGACGTGATGCAAAATAAAATTAATTGCAAACATATACATAGTGCTTACTATGTGCTAAGCATCATTCTAAGCACTTTATGTATATTAACTCACTTTACTCTCACAACATGCCCATGAGGTGAGGATTGTTATTACTACTATATATAACAGGTGTTTTAAACCCAGGGAGTCTAGTTCTAGAATCTGTGGCCATAGTACTATGCCTAATACATCCCCATAAATGGTCTTAACTGCCTACTACTCAAAATGATTTTTAATTTTTAGCAAGACATAAGAAAATATTCTTTTGATTTTTAAAAATGCATTATAAGTACAAACGTATGATAAAAGACTCATTTGTGCAGGATTTTTTTTTTTCTAAAGCCTCAACCTCACCAATGAAAATACCATGCAGCAGCTTCAAATAGTGAGAATATTTCTTCATATAGGGCCAAAAGATGTATGGCACCATTTTAATTTAATAGTAACTAAACAATTCTACAACAGTTCTGTAATAATTCTTCACTTCTAGCTATTCTTATTCTTCACTTATATTTCCCCCAAGTCAAAATGCTACATACATGTACCATACTGCCAAACAAGTTCATATTGATTACAACTGTTGTTCAAATCAGAAACTACCATACCTTAAAACCAAACAGCATATTTAAAAGAAGTGAATATAATGAGAAACTAGCTTTAAACTGTTCCCATCGACAGCAGTATGTACAATCCTGCTCACTCTCATTTCAAACTTGGAGTCTCGCTTTTGTCTAAACTCTAATCTATTTAGGCATTTTCAGTAAACAAACATTAAGCTGAATTATTTACAAAGTTAGGATTCCACACATTCCTGCTAGAGCAGCTTTAACGTGAGAGTAAAGAGACTGCTGCCCTGCAACGCAGGGGCAATTTAAGGACAGTATGTTTCTCCACCCTTCTGCCTGCCCTCCACACCCACAGCTCCATTTAAAAACTAAATCTGAAAATTCAGCAGGGAGACCACCAAGGGACCTGTGTAAAGAAGCTTCATTCCTAAGCTTCTGTCGTTAGAAGCAAGAACTCAGTAGCTACCCAAGAACCAGAAGGAATGCACGGTTTTAAAAGTAATAGCAATTCAGAATTATAAGATACCAAAGAAGCCAGGTATTTCAAAAGTATTCCTACCGCTAAATACCTAGCTATGAAGAAATTACGAGGGTGCCATTTATGAGAAATGTGTGAGAAACAGAGCACCCTAACTTATCTCTGTGTTTGACATTTAGTTTAAAGTAGTCATATCACAAAATCAGAAAATACCTAGCCTCTTCCAGTAAGTTTTTTTACCTAGAGACTTCTATTAAAATTTGTCCTGCAATCACTATGGAATTCACTTTCTAACAGAAACTAGCTAGCATTTTCCCCCACTACAAAATCATTATTACAGTTTCATTAGAAAAAAACAAAACCTGAAATTGATACATTGGCAATTTGAAATAAATGAAAACCTTGCAGAAAGTCTATAATTCAAGAGTACAAGTAACATATAGCCAATACTTTCCGAAAAGCAGCCAATACATTCCCCTTTGAGACTCATAGATTTCAAATGTATCACGCTCACTTCTGTCCTACTTTTAGGGAAAAAGAATTAAATTCCCAGAAATCCAACTGGATTTTAAGCTGGCTTTTCAAGGAAAGAGCAAAAGGAATAATTACAACTTTGAGAGCTAAAGAAAAAATTAATGCCTCTACATTTTTTTAAAAACTTGATTATTTTAACAGACTGGGAAAAATCACTCTGGATAGGTACATACATGTTCTAAATGTTATTTCTTAAGAGTTAAAACTTAGATTTTTTTTTAATGAAACCTTTCTTAAAGCATAAGCTTTTGTTGTTTCCTTAATCAGTGCCATAAAAACAATTTAATCTTTCTAAAAATCACTCAGGGTCAACATCAAGCTATCAGTCAATATCCCTTGCCACATGCTGGTATGTGGTTGGTATGGTACTTCCTTTATTTGGGCCAAGGGAGGGATTATAGGTTCTGGATTAGGGAATTCCTTCCAAATAACTAAAAATTAATTCTCTAAACCTAAAAACTTTTAAATTTAATCATTTGAAAAACTCGCTGAAATACACTATTCATCCTCCCTGACTCAGTAAACAGGTTAACTCTTCTTAAAGATTCAGGGACCCTACTGACACACACAGGACGCATCAGCTCCTGCCTCAAGTGTCCTCTCCTATTGGTCGCCTCCGCCTTTGTGGTCATGCTGTTTCCTGCAGTAACCAAGCGCTTCTCCCCACACTGCGGCTTTTAACCTGATCTTTACTGTTATCACTCTCATTTCTGATTACAACCTGGAGTAGGCATTGCCTCTCAAAAATTCTTTTATAGTCTCAATTTTGGTGAAAGCTGTCACCATTTCTGAGTCTTCCAAGTTGTAAACCTCAGTTATTCACAATTCCTCCCTTATCCCTCTATATCAGCAATGGCCAACCTTTTTAACACCAGGGACCAGTTTCATGGAAGACAGTTTTTCCACAGACAGAGGGGCAGGGGCGCGGGGGTAACGGAAGCAAAGGAAAGCAGCTCTAAATAGGCTCGCTCACCTGATGCTCACCTCCTGTGCCCACCCCCTTTCCTAAGTTTCATGCCAGATAATTTTTCCATGGATTGGGGGTGGGGGTGGGCATGGAGCTTTGTGGCTCGGTCCGTAACAGACCATATATTCCAGAATCTCAGCCCAGGGGGTGGGGACCACAGCCTACATCATGTCAGCCCCAAAACAAGTAGGCAACATGTAACCTAGACATACTAATCTAGAATTTGTACATTGTCAAGTTAATCTTGTTAATTTATTTATTTGAAGTCATTTATCCATCTTAACTCTAAGACTTTAAAAAGACACAATGATAGCATCTGGTATAAATAGGCACTTAAACATTTTTACATCAATAACTGATCTAATCACAAATAAGACAGTACTTTATAGTTAATCAGATGCATACAAAAACATAATTTTTTAGAAGTATTTGTTTTTCCATAAATATGAAATCAAAATGAAAACAAACATTTTTTTTTTTTTTTTTTTTTTTTTTGAGACAGAGTCTCACTTTGTTGCCCAGGCTAGAGTGAGTGCCGTGGCATCAGCTTAGCTCACAGCAACCTCAGACTCCTCGGCTTAAGCGATCCTACTGCCTCAGCCTCCCGAATAGCTGGGACTACAGGCATGCGCCATTATGCCCGGCTAATTTTTTCTATATAGATTTTTAGTTGTCCATATAATGTCTTTCTATTTTTAGTAGAGACGGGGTCTCGCTCAGGCTGGTCTCGAACTCCTGACCTTGAGCAATCCACCCGCCTCGGCCTCCCAGAGTGCTAGGATTACAGGCGTGAGCCACCGCGCCCGGCCCAAACATTTTTAAAAGAAAGAAATGTGTCAGGGTATTGGTGGCATGGGGGCAGGTAGTTCTAGAAACAAATTACCTTTAGAGCAAAACCACTTTGGCTTAAGTCTCAAGCAATTTTTGACCTTGTCCTAGATTAATACTATGACTGTGATCGTTGAAGTAGAAAAAAAGGAAGGCAAGGGAAAATGCACATAAGAAAGAAAATGCAATGCCATTGAAAATAAATGCTTCTTTAAAATGTTATTTTGAAACCAACAGGAAAAAGAAAAAAATAAATCTTACTTTCTATCTTCCCACTAGTCCCCTCTCATCTAAAGCTGCTGAATCTTTCTCCAGTTCTTACAGTAAAATGCTGCTAACGAGAACACAGCCCTTTAAGGCTTTTTAACTATAACGTACAAATCCCCAAACATAGCGTTCATGTGTTTCTGATTACTTCTGATAGATATTTTAAAAGAACAGCATAATTATTACATAAATAAATCAGAAAACTTTCATCAAAATTTGGTAAAATGGCAACTTAGTCAAGGAAACTGAAAAATACTCCAACTCTAGGCTAGCATGAAATTCCTAAATACTCTTCTTGCCACAGTTTCAAATGTTTTCCCAAAATACAAACAAAAAATTTGTGACAGAAACTGTCATCTCCTGACTGATTAAAGTACTTTTTGTTGGCAATGGAAATCGAGCCATCAAATACAACTATGTACTTTATTTTTTTCTAAAAACCAGACCTTACCAGATTAAAGCACATTTCAAAACCTTTCACCTGGTACATAAACAAGGAAACTATTGATGTCCACAGGTCAACAGGGCTGGAGAAGCAAAGTTATCAAGCCAAAGACCAAGGAAAATATTTCTGTTCTTAATCTCCCAACCAGCCAAACATTAATTACCAAAGCTACCTTAATGCAAAGATGACTTATTACCATTTTTTCATAAAGTTCTGACTCTTCATATTTTACAAGTCACATACCAGCACAATTACTTCTATGGTAAAAGTCTCAATTAAAGCTGTGGCCCTCACTGAGGCTTCTATTCCCCAAAATGCACCAATGGTAGGATTTCAGATAGGAGAAATGAAAGCCCCATCTCTAAAAAATTTATCTAAATCTATTTGGTTCCTGAGTTCTAACAGCAGGGGTACAATGCCCATAATTGGCAACTTCCATAGTGAGTAAATCATCATGAAACTAAAGAATGCAAACTTTTAAATTAGATTGTGGGTATTATAGGGATTTAAATGAAATCTGAAAAAGAACTGTAATCATATAGTGCTTTTCCATCTCAAAACTCTTGCTTGAGAGCTGAAAAGTCTGATACACTAAATCCTATATAAAAGTCTTACCTGTTTAGCTTTTGGGTTCTTCCCAGTTGAACTCGTTTCATTTGTACTTCCATCCATTCCTCTCAAAACACTGATGAAATCTTTCTTGGAAACAGCTGATATTAACTTAGCACGCTTTCTAATAGAGTTTCCAGCTTCTTTAACCTTTTCATCAACATTCTTTTGATGTTTCTGAACAGCATTAAATAATTGCACCACACCCCTATAGAACATAAAATGACCAGAACAATGTAGTTGTTCAATACGATAGATAGAACACAAGCTCTGAGGATAGGAACGATGTATTTTCACCTCCTACTAAAGAGGCAAGTACTTAATAGTCACTCAACTGAAAGAACTGGATAAAAAGTTAAACACATCTATAAAATACATTTATTTCAATAAATAAATATAAATTTCTGAATGGAGAATAAATAAATGTGGATTGGTATTTTTTTTTAACAGCTTTCATCTTTCTAAATCAACTTTTGTGCAACTAGAACTGAGAATTATAGCTCTGACTTGGGCAGTGCAAAGGTAATTTTTGTAACCAAACTGTTTATACCCCTGTAATACTCTGAAATTTAAAAAATACATAAAATTCTAAAAATTTAAAAAAAGGAATGGAGAGTTACTCTTAACAGAAACATCTATTTCTCAGAATATAATTATACAATGGCAAAATGCATTACAGTGTGATGGAAAGAATATAGGCTTTATAGTTAGCTGTCTAAGCATTTGACTCTACAAAAGAGTTTCTAGATCTCAATTTCATCTGTAAATTAGAAAACTAATGTCTGAGTAGCTTAAAAAGTATTCAGTTATATTATCTGCAACTTTTGTGTTATGAAACTAACTTTAAAATCCTACTTTGAAAAGTATTTATTTAAAGACTCTGTTCTATAGTTAAGTTCATGCCAGGATGAACTCTGAAGACTAAGGCCAGTAGCATCTAATACGGGGGCCACACATGGCTAGTGAGAACTTGAAATGTGGCTGGTTTAAAAGGCCATGTGCTGTAAATGAAAATACAGAGGATTTCCAAGACTTAGTATGAAAAAGAGAATTTTTAAATCTCATTACTGTTGTATTAATATGTTGATTACATGTTGAAATAATATTTCTAATATATTTAGTTGAATAAACTATATTATTGGAATTCATTTCACCACTTTCATTTTACTTTTTTCCATGTGGCTACAAGAAAATTTTCAATTACATACACAGCTCACATTCTGTTTCTACTGAACAGGGCTGATTAAGATCCCTTCCAGCTTTAAAATCTATAATCTATGAATTCTCTTGCTATAATAATTGCTGGAAGAGGCAATCCATCATGGCCCCTAAGCATTCCTGCACATTCTTGCTAGGTGTTTCAAAAATTAAAGGCCCTTTACCTAAGCGATTTTTCAGGGTTGTATCTGCAGTAAGCAACTCTGAGGGATTGAAGTAACATCTCCCCGGCCCGGGCAAAGACCAGGCTTGTTACCAATCACTATAAAAGCAATAGATTCCAGTCCAGGGAACCTGCATTCCCTCTGTGGGACAAAGGAAGCCACTGCTTTTGCCATGAGTAATAAAGTCCTTTATCTTTGTCCCAAAAGTCTCTTGTCTTCCACCAGCATCCAAGAAACTTTAATAGGCTAGCTTATTAGCTTTTAAGGACAATGAAATTCCAGACCCTTCACAGCAGTGCCAGGACGAGGCAAGTGAGGTGCCCAGAGTACAAGATTTAAGGAGGTCCTCACTCACTCGCTCTCATGAGCTTATGCTGTACTTTTCTAATTACTTTATATGTATTAAGTCATTTAATTCTCAGAGAAACCCTATAGGCTAGGCATAATATTATCTATCGTCTTTTTACAGATAAACTGAGACAGAAAGAATTAAGTAGCATGATCAAGGACACACGAGCTAGTAAGTCAGTGCTGGAATTTGAACCTCGCAGTCTGGCTCTATCACCCATGTCCTTAATCACCACACCACACTATATCACTGTGTAACACCTAGACGGATTAGAAAATGACCAAAATAATTTAGGTAACTAAGAATTTAAAAGTAATTCCATTAAATATAATTGCTACATTCTTTAAGTAGCAGCCCAAATATTATCTCCTCTGTACTGCCTTCCCCAGCTCCCCCAGACAATCTCCTGTTGTATGTTCCCAACATACATGACATGCTTCTATTTAATTCCTACAGATAGGTGGGCAAGGGCCACCCAACAGCCACCATATTCTATTTATCTTTGGACACAGAAGGCATCAAATAAATGGTTGGTGCCGACAATTTAAAAAAAAAAAAAAAACCCAGAGTGAAAGTACAGCATGAAGCTCTATAATGTGTAATGCCATAAATATAACGCAAGATAACAAAAATCATCGTCAAGTGCCATAAATTTAGATAACCATCATAAGAGAAATGCAGTAAAAGGTCTGATTACACAGTTCTTATGACTATAAAAACAAGATGATCTGAAATAAGTTCATACCAAATATACACTTAGCACATTATATTCTTGCCTCACGAGACCCGCAAAATCTTTGGTTGAATTCAGTGTTGAATAAGACAGGCCTAGATATATATCACTTGGCTCTGAGACGACTGAGCTTAAGACTCACATCTGGTCAAAAATAGATCACTATCAAAGCTTTAGTATACTTACTTTTTAAAGGGCAAAAACATTGCCTTACCTTGTTGCAATTCTCTGAAGATTTCTCTCAGTTTCTTTGTCTTTGACAACATCTGGCTTTACTCTGCGCATCATTTCCCACTCCAACCTCTTATCACGCTGTGTTATAAATATTGTTATGTGAAAGAATATTAGATATTTTTGAAAGTGCAGCAAACATTGATATGATACTCTATGAAAGGACAAAGGTAATAAATCATTCTGGCTTAGTTTGTCATAGGGACTTTAAAAAAAAAACCATAATTTTAGGGGTTCAGCTCAGGGAGCCTGTGGTTAGCACTGTGTGTCATGTGAGAGGCACAAAGTGAGTTTCTGTCAAGCTCTCTGACAGCAGGGGCCTGGAGCACTGCCAGCATATTCAGCCAGGCAGTACAAGGTAGGGTGTGGGAGAGCCACATGCCTGATCATCAGACGAAAGCATATGGAAGACTCCAGACCATCCTCTCTGCTAATTATAAGCATAAATACTATTTATTTTCAGAAACTGACTTCCTTAGCAGTCAGAATTATTAAGAAATTCTATCAGCTTTTCAAAGAACAGCATCACATCCAGATATTTATGCAATGACTATTTCTCTTTGCACAAAATCATTTAAATCCATTTCTCCTCTCGTGGCACACCTGACCGACATTCTTGCCATACATGGCGTTATCAGTCGCAAACTATAGCAAACTCATTCTCTGCTATTGTGCAGAAGTAGAAGGGGAGCTGGGAAATAAGAAAATCCCATAGACAACATAATTTAGTTTGAAATTGTCTTTGAGTAGTATATTGGCCCCAGGAATCTGATTTGACATCAATACATTGCTTGTTGAGGTCTCCTTCTCGGGTTAACATTTAACCAAATATCAAATATAAGGATATGACGAACTAGTCACCAAGCAGCTAGCAAAACATCAAAACCAGAATAAAGACCAATGGGGAAAAAAAGTCACCCTTTAGCTCTTCCATTTCTCCACTCATCTCTCATTTTGTATTAATGACATGTCTAATCACTATAAAACCAAACTCCTGCCCTCACCATAACAATTAGCCTTATTTTGCTCAGATAATTAAAAAGGGAACATGCTCAATGGAGTAACTTCGACTAAGTTTCTGATAATCTTGGTTACCCACCCCCACATAAAAAGCAATTTAAAAACTAGAGTGTTAATTGGACAAACTGCAAGAACAATTTAGTAAAGACATGAACTAAACTAGACAATGGAATCTACAAGACAACTAGTAGGACACACCTGGTTTTTCTTCTCTAGTCTTTCTTGCTTTAACTTTTCTTTTTCCTTTTCCAGCGCTTTGTTTCTGAGCAGAATAGCGTATCTACTGTTAGGAACTTTTTTGTTAAGGATTTTAGCCATGGCATATGCCCAGCCCATATTAGTCTCAACATTGGATTCTGCAGTATTTTCATTTTCATCATCATCATCATCATCATCATCATCGGGTTCAACATCATCTTCGTTGTCAGCTTCTATTGCTTCATCATTGTCATCAGAAAAATGACCCTTTTCCAATTCACAGCTTCCTACAGAACCTAAGAGTAAAACAAATTAAACTTTAATAGCCTATGCAGAGGTTGCCAAGACTACAGCCAGACCCCAGAGACCATTCATGAAACTCCTCCTGCCTCCATTCTTGTAAAGGGAGACTTTTCCAAGTCCAACAGCTGCAGTAATGGTGGAGACCCATCTATCCCATTGCCATCAGTCCCTAGACCTGGCCCACCCATGTCAACAAGATAAGTCACAGCAGCTTCAAGACCCAGGACCTAGGCCACAGAAACAAATCCAACAGCCTCTACCACATCCCTGTTGTCAAAGTGGTGACAACTGCTGACATGGGGTCACTGCAGGGTGCATTCAAGAACATGGACCATAATTATGTCATTAAACTACTTGAAGAGACTACTGAAGAATGCTATAACCAAATAACAAAAAACCTTATTCTGTTAAGAAAATAGTACAGTATTATCAGAATAACTCTTTAAGAGATTTGACCCACATATTTAAAATTCAGGAAAAAAAACCAAAAACCAGCCTAATTTGAAAGAATTTGCACATAAGATTATAAAACTAGTCATTTTAACACTTTTGGGAAAAAAATTATCTAATGATGTGCCCAAGATACCCAAGATTCAATTGTACTGCTGGATAACTCAATGAAAATACCAAGTTCTGAGGTGAAGATGCAAATTTGTAAGTGTACTATTGAATTTTAACATGCAGAACCACCCAGAAAAGCATATTACAGGTTACCAAGAAACTAGTTCACCATTTAAATGCCAATGGCTGGGGTCAGAGGACCAGCAGAAACAACAGTCCCAGTGGTGACTTTGCTCGAAAGTCAACTTGCTGAGCAGCTCTTTAAGCTTTGCTTCCTTTCTGAACTTCGGAAGTTAATTGTGCTTTAACAATGAGCACACAAGCAGCCAGCACAGCTGTGTGCAGTCTATAAGCTCCAGATCCCTCTGGAGAGCTTCTATTCTTCAGAAACCTGTGTAACTTATTAGAAAATACTTTAAAGGAGAAAATGTTCCAACAGCTTAGTAACTTGGAATTTTTTTAATAAGCAGAAGAGCTAACAAGGAAGGCTGAGAAGTTAACAAACAAAAGGAAAACTCAGTGATACACAAACGGCTGCCACTTAGCAGTAATGTCTTCAGGTGACAAATGTTGCCTTTTTTGGTTGACTCCAGAACTGGTTGAATCTCAAAGATGATTATAGAAAATGTCATTACCACAGAAAATGCCTTTACCTGAAATTTTTCCTATCAAAATACCTCTACTAAGTAACAATATTAGTAATTTAAGTAATCTCTTAAATATTAACATTCTTGTATTAAGATGATAAAATATTAAAGTAACACTAAAGAAGAAGAAAAAGGTCTCAGCATACGCAGGTTTCCTGCTGCTCCTGTAATTCAGTTCTAGTCCTCCCATCCAAATCAGAACATTCACCTATATGTACAGGATTGGAAAGCAATCCACAGCCCAAAAGCACCATGGCATCTCAGCGAGTCTGCTCTGACTCCTCTTACCCTCACCAAAGCTAAGCATCAGAACCATAACTGCTGCTTCTACCTTTAGAAGTCTACTGATCCATTCTTGTTGTGACTTCAAAACTACCTATCCTTCAACTCGAAGCCTCAGTTTCTTCTTTAAATAATTTCAAAATAAAATGTGCGTATTTTGCTTTTAAATAGCCTCTCCTCCTTTTTATGTCAGCTTGGTGCTATGATCTTGTTGCTTGTTCCCTTCCAAAGAAAATGGAAGAGAATGCATGGTCAGCTATCACGTCCTGAGTGAGCCCCCTCTCATCACGTGACTTTCAACCATGACTCAAGAAAGTACTGCTGAACGACACCAATTGGACATCAGACTGAGGTGGGGGGTGGGAGAGGGGATGGGGGTATGCCTACACAATGAATGCATTGCGCACCGTTTGGGGAGTGGTAACACTTGAAGGTGCTGACTCGGGAAAGGGGGGGTGGGGAAAAGAAAATAAATAAAATAAAAGAAATAAAAAAAAAAGTACTGCTGAAAAGAGCTTTTAGCTAGTGACTATAATACTTGCAATTTGGGTATTACTTTTGCATAATACCTTTTTTTTAGTCCTGAGAATTCATGAAATGAAATGGGTCCATTTCAAATAAAAATTTGTAACAAGTTAGAAAACAGCAAATAAAACATACCTATATAAAAATGGACCTCAAGCGTGAGTAAAAATAAAGCATCTTCAAAAAATTAACTGAACATTAATAAAAAAATAAAAGTAACATTTCACATTTTAAAAAAGGATGATAAAATATAGTGTCAGTGGTATGAAAAAATATTAAAGGAAATGATAAAAGCAACAAATCATTTATAATTCTATCACCCTAATGAAGCTGCACATTTTTTAATAAAGAGAAAGAATTCTTAAAAATAAAAACATATTTAATTTGAAGCTTTTTCTATATCCTGTATGTTGGGTCAATTTAAGAAGTCAGAAGACACTCGTGACTCTAGGCTTTGACATACAAACATAGGTGACATCTAAGAACTTTATCATTACCCATAATATTTTAAAAAATGTTTCTCCAAAAAGCATATCGAGGACCAGTGTTCCCAGGAAAGTACACTGAGAAATGAAGCTTCGGAAAATGTAGTTAGCTGAAAAATAAATATAGTGTATTAATATTATATATGTTTCATTCCTGAGTCATTAGCACTACACAGACAAAACAAACAATTCTTGAGAAAAGTGCTTCCTCTAGTAAGCATTTATCTAAATGTAAGGAGGCGAGATGGCTTAAAAGTTTGTGTCAATGAAAATTATCTGGGTGATTAAAAGCAGAAAAATCTTTCCCAGCTCCTAGTGAAATATCAAAACTACAACACTGACATCTAGTGTTTTGTCCTGATGCATTCACAAATTTCATGTTTTTCAACTGCACCGTAAAAGGCAGCTAAAACACTTTATGATTGTGTAAATCTCTCCACCTCTCCACTTCAAAACCTTGGCTATTCGTCTTCGGTGCATTTCTTACCCACCTTGACTACCACAACATGCACATTATGGACACAATAAATCTGTGAAAGGTTTTATAGTACCATTTTATACAACCTGCACTCACCCTACTAATAAAAAAAAAAAATCCAGAAGAATTCCCTAAAGTCATAGTTTTTATTTTATTGTTTTCTAAAAGAAGTTCTTGAGATATAAAGGACATTGGAAACCAAGAAGTAGAGAGGGTCTAGGGGGTGGTGGGGGGGTTAGGAGTAAAAACTTACCTATTGGGTATAATGAACAAAAGCCCTAACTTAAGCATTACACAATGTATCCATGTAATGAAAACATTTGTACTCCCTTAATATTTTGAAATTTTATAAAGTTTAAGAAAAAGAAGCTCTAGCTCAGAGCTTTTTAGTCAGGCATTCACTGCTAATGGAAATTATGTTTTATACAAATAAATTAAAAATGCCAACATAGTGAGGTCTCCCAGCACACTAAAAAAACAGGATTTACCTCTAGGATACCAAAGATTATTAGTATGCAAATCAGAAAGTAAAACTGATCCTTAAAAATTTACAGCATCCTACTAAAATGAGATTTTCCAAATTTTCCACTAACTGATCTTCAACTGCAGAAGTAGATAGATCAGGGGTCTAAGCTCATAGATGGAAATCACCAGACAAGTAAAAAATTCCTTTGAAATCCTGTGTGTTATCTTCAACATTTATTTTGCATGCTACTTTAAAAATCTGGAAATTAAGGAAGGACTACAGAGGATACTTACTGAAGTAATGACTAAAAGTTCCAATCATGGCAATGTTCTCTATCAGAGCTGCCCAGCAGCCACCAGCCACAAGAATCTATTGAGCATTTCAAATGTGGCTAGCATGACCGAGAAACTAAATTTTAATTTTATTTAATTTTAATTACCTTAAATTTAAACAGCCACATGTGGCTAGTGGCTACCATATTGAACAGGGCAGGGTTAGACCCCTGAGGTACTGAGGTAGACAAAAGGCATTCTTTATCTCCTACTATCTTTTTCCCAAACCTCCAGCCCCTTTCAAACTTGCCATCTGTCCCTGATCCCAGATAAGCATGGTTAGCAGCAGGCAGGGAAGTGAGCCATTTTTCTTAGCCTTGGAACTGGGATAAAGTTAAGAAGTATCACAGTCCCTCAACATTTACTGAGCACCTGTGAATGATGGGCAAGGAAGGAGAAAATGAAAAATCTAAATCTAAGTTTCCTTCCCTGAAGAACTCATGAGTTTAGTAGGGTAGATAAATCCCATAACCAACTGCAATAAAATTTGTAAGTGTTCTTTAAAAAAAAGCAATGAAGAAAGAAAGGGTGATTGTTTGGGGGTACCTGGGATAGGTTAGGGAAAGTTTTACAAAGATGACAATCGTTTCTTAAGGGGCAAAGCAAAAGTTCAAAACATAATAGAAGGGAAGAAGAGGCTAAGGAAATAGGGTTCCACAATCCAGGTCAACTGATTAGGGTGCAAGATCACTGAACCTAGAATCAAGTACATGTGAGGATCTGAGTCAGTGCTCTGTATGAAAATAAAAATTACTATTGTAATAATATTACTATTGGCATTCCAGGCAGAAGAAATTAGCATATCCAAAAGGCATGGGGCTGTTAAAGAAAATAAGATATTATTTGAAAATATTTGAAAATAAGATATTATTTGAATATAATTTGAAAATAACATTATTAATGAAAATCAGTTGAGATTGACTAAAACAGGGAGATTTGAGGATTGGATGGTCAAAACTGGGCATAAAAGAGCAAAGTCAGGGATTTTACAAAAATCCACGTTAGGATCCAAGAAATAAAATAAACATTAACCCCCAAATTAAAAGCAAGTATTAAATAGTTTAGAAGTTCACACAGGTGTGTGCTTCCAGTAAGAAGTCGAACTGCTGGTGTTTTTTTCCCCTCTTAGCACAGTATCTTAGGTCTTTACTTTAAAAACATTCTATATTGGATTAAGGTTTTTCTTTTAAAATGTAAATACCACCTGAAAGCATTAAGCGTGCTAGTTAACCTTTAACTTACTTCACACCATTAGAATTTACCCTAAATCAAATAGAATTCCTCATACAAAGTTGACTGAGATCAGTTAGTAGTGGTTAAGAGTATGTACACAGAATTCTTGTTGCCTGGGTTCAATCTCAACTCCAGATATAAATCTAAATGGTTTTCTGAAGTTGTATAAGTGCTCTGCCTTAGTTTCCTCATCTATAAAAATGGGGATAAAACAGTACCTACACTTCACTGTTTTTTGTGATAATTGAGTTAACACATATAAAGTTCGTAAAAGAGTACCTAGCCCATAGTAAGCATTATTTGTTGATTACACACCACACTCACAAACACAGGTAAGCACACACGCAGATATACACTCACAAACAGACACACGCAGTAAGAATTTTTATGTGGTTGTGATAGAGAAGAAAGGAACCAGGAAGAAATACCTCTGGTATTTAGAATCTTTGGAATATATGTGAGGTGTTGAATGAGAAGCTTTAGATGACCAGTTATGGTATAGAAGTTAAGAGCTCAGATTATAGAATTAAACAGACTTGATATTAGGTCTTGATTCCAGTACTTTCTAACAGCATAGTCTTGGGCAAGTTGCCTAATCCTTCTGTGTCTCACTTTCTTCATTAGTAAAATTGGGATTAAAAACAGTACCTACCACACTAAGGTGCAACAACCATTAAATGAGATACATGAAAAGTGCTTAGCACAGACCTGGCACAATAGAAGGCACTAAATAAATGACAGTCAGTGATCAGGGGACAAAGATTCTGAGAACCTGGGGGACAGAGCAGAGGAGAATCCCAAAAGCTTAAAAAAAGATGTCAAAAAATAGAGAAGAAATGAATTTCACTTCCACTGTAATTCTGACTAAGGTCTTGGTAATAGTCTATAACCCAGGCATCAAGGAAACATCATCTTGATTCCCTAACAAGCTTTCACTTTGTTTCACAAGTGGTCAATGTCTCTGTCCTACAACTTTTCAAAGTACTTTAAAATGATAACACTAGCTAAAAAAATCACATTGAGAAGTTTCCAATTTATTCAATGAATAAATAGATATTGAGTACTACACAATGAATCAGGCTCTATGCCAAATTCTGAGATACAGCTGTCACCAAAGCCGACAAGGTCTTTGCCCTCACAGCAGAATTTAGGAAACTTCAGCAAAGCGTAAAAATACTTAAGAGTTTTGTACTCATAAAGGCACAATTTTCTACCTTTTTTATACAATGTGTCAAAAAAAATCAAAGCCAGAGATGAAAAATAAAGTGCAAACAACACATGGGTTATACCTGTGTGTTTTCTATGAAATTTGCTGAGGATGTATAAAGCAACACTCGGCCTTCTTGTTTCGGCCTTCATACTGTAAACAAATGTCCTTCCCACAGCAGTGCCACGTTTCACATTTCCTTGCTTTTTCTTGATAATTTCACTGTTTAAAATAACCCCCAAGCATAGCGCTAAAGTGCTGTCTAGTGTCCCTATGTACAAGAAAGCTATGATAAGCCCTACAGAGAAAATATATGTGTCAGATAAGCTTTGTTCAGGCACAAGCTAAATTGTTGGCCATGAGTTCAATGTTCATGAATCAACAATATACACTACATGTCTTTAAACAGAAACACACATAAAACAAGGTTATATATTAATAAGTTGACAAAAATACTCTGACCAGCCCTCACAGGAGCCTAACTCTATATTTCCCCTAAAAGCAATGGTTCACTATTCACTAATTCAGTGTTTTCTGCACTTCACAGAACATTACCAAAAATAGTGAGAATCGACTCTAAATTCATAAATTTAGAGTAAGCGTTTAGGAACTTTCATAGCAATTTGATATTACTGTGATGTCCAAGCATGTGGTCATGTTTCTGATCATTCTTTTTTTTTTTTTTTTTTTTTTTTGAGACAGAGTTTCACTCTGCTGCCCGGGCTACAGTGCCATGGCATCAGCCTAGCTCACAGAAACCTCAAATTCCTGGGCTCAAGCAATCCTCCTGCCTCAGCCTCCAGAGTAGCTGGGACTACAGGCATGTGCCACCATGCCCAGCTAGTATTTTTCTATATGTATTTTTAGCTGTCCATATAATTTCTTTCTATTTTTAGTAGAGACGGGGTCTCTCTCTTGCTCAGGCTGGTCTCGAACTCCTGAGCTCAAACAATCCGCCCTCCTCAGCCTCCCAGAGTGCTAGGATTACAGGTGTGAGCCACCGCGCCCAGCCTGGTCATTCTTTTTATTGATTTTTAAAAATACCTGTCCATAACAAATTGGAAATTAAAAAACAAAACCAAAAGTGGTCCTTCAACAGTGGTAGTTTAAGCAGCAATACCTAAGACATATTGCTGGGAGTAGGGCTTCACTGACAGGGAGAACACACAGGATCCTTCTGTATTGACATAAGCAAAAGAGGTGGAGGCAAGAACTAAGGTGGAGGCAATAGAAGAAATGGATTAACTAAACCAGATAGACATGGAAACAAAGGGAAGAGTAAACAATTACCCTTGTGTTCTGGCTTGGGCAAAGAGTAGATGGCGGTGTCATTCTGAGAGATAGAAGCAGCTTTGGGAAAGGAAATTATAAATTGTTTTGTAAATATTGAGTTTGAGGTGTCTATGGAACAACTAAGTAGAGAATCAACAGTTGTCAAAATCATATGATTGCTTGCAGACATTTTATTGTGGAAAAATAAAAATAAATCATTATCATTGATCTTGAATTTTACCATAAATACATGATTAGTTAGATTATGAAGAAGTGTGGAATAACAATATCTAGGCAATAGGAAATCAGGGACTGTCTGTAATTTCTTGTAACCTAAGAAGTTGGTGCCAAAATGATGGTAAAGAGGAGCAGCATGGACACATTTATAATGGTTGAAGGCCTCAACATACGTCCTTCATTCCTTTCATTATCAAGCATCTGAGAGAGATCATTATCAAATACTTTAATTTATTCCACCTTAACCACCTAACTCTTCTTTCATTCACTACTATTCAGTCTCTAAAACACGCACGCATCTACCTCACAAAAAAAAAAGCCATGTACACCATCCTTCTTCCTCTTACCTCTTTTAACCTTTTTCTCCTCGGTTCCTATGAGACCCATCCCATTCTTGGAATTTCAAATACCCGCTTCCCTTCATCCTTTGTTATGGTAAGTTTCTCGGTAGCAGCAGCTATCTCCCCCGTTTTCATTAATAACAGCGACCCTGAAAATACGTCGTTCCAAGAAAAAACCCAGCAGGCTAACAACAAATGCAGTCGCAACCCGTGCTTCCCGCGAACTCAGCCCAGCCTTTCCTCCCAGACGCCAAAGCTTGGCCCTGGCACATTACCTTCGCCGTCGGAAGCGTCTTTGACCTCATCTTCCAGCTCCGATGCTATGGCGCTGGCTTCCATTTTCATCTTCTTCTTTGGGGACTTTTTCAGCTTTTCCCCTGCACTCACATGTGAATCCTGAACGGCCGCAGCCATCTTTCCGCGACGGAAGCGTCACCTGACAGTTGTACCGGGTAGCAACGAGAGAAACTTCAGCGTCTAGTTCCGGTGATACACAGTTCCGGGGCGGGATCGCCTAGCCCCGGTTCCGGGGGGTGGAGCCTCAGAATGTGGATTGGAGGGAGGTCTGAATCTCTTGCTGTCTAGGAGTGAAGTCGGTTCCAGGACAAAAATCAGTCACTGAATGGTCTCAGTCGGCTCCTCCGCCAGCTTACCCTTGCCTTGGTCCGCTGCCCCAATCTGGCCGCAGCCATGCTCAGTCCACCTTCATTTCCTTCCCTCGGCCGCTTCCCTTTGTCCGTTGCTTTATTTGATATTGATTTGGGATGCTCCAGAAATGTCCCTTAGTGCGTACTGAATGCAGCAGCATCTAGGAAGCTAGGAAAATGCGTTCGAGATCAATAATTAGAATATGATATCATTCCCTCCCCCCCCACCACCACCAAAGATAACACTCGAGACCTTTCTTGAAATTTTATTAGATAATCTCCTTCTGATTAATCCTTCCTTTCAGTGGCTTCCAATTACTAACCGAACAGAATCTCACTTTCTTTTCCCGGATCCCACCTTTCTCCCTTGGACCTGGCTCGGGCCGGGCAGGGCTTGTGGTGCAGAGGGAGCGAATCCCTCGCTATTCCCGCGGGGCTCCTGCCTGCCTCTGCCGGCCAGCCTGTCTCTGAGGTCAGCTCTGTCACATGCTCTCTCACCCCGCATCCATCAAACCATCTACCACAATCTGCCCGCATGTTTTCCCCTAAAAGGTTGGCTCCATGAAGGGAGGGACCATACATGTCTCATTCTCTGTTGTCCCCCAATACATATGTCTCATTCTCTACTATCCGTCCGCCGCCCCCAAGACAGGAAAGCCTGTAGTAGGAGCTCAAAGATAATTTTGGAAGGCATGCATGACAGAATACAGCTATTGACAAGGTTAATGCCTCAGACAGATAACAGCAAACCTCTACAGGACAAGCATGTTCTAAGGGCTTTCCCTAAAGTTAGCGTTTAGAGAGATTCTTGGGCCGGGCGGAGTGGCTCACATCTGTAATCCTAGCACTCTGTGAGGCCGAGGCGGGAGGATCGTTTGAGCTCAGGAGTTCGAGACCAGCCTGAGCAAGAGCGAGACCCCATCTCTATTAAAAAAAAAAATAAAATAAAATAAATAAATAAATTAGCTGGACAACTAAAAATATATATAGAAAAAATTAGCCGGGCATGGTGGCGCATGCCTGTAGTCCCAGCTACTCGGGAGGCTGAGGCAGGAGGATCTCTTGAGCCCAAGAGTTTGAGGTTGCTGTGCGCTAAGCTGATGCCACGGCACTCTGCCTCCCTCTGGCAAGGCCCCTTGTGATTGCATTTAGGGTCCACCTGGACAATCCAGGATACTCTCTTCATCGCAAGATCCTTAATATAGTCACATCTTCAAAGTGCCTTTTGCTACACAGATGCTCCTCAATTGACAGTGGAGTTACACAGGCCAAAAATGCATCTAATACATTCGAACATCGTAGCTTAGCCTAGCCTACCTTAGATGTGCTCAGACACTTACATTAGCTTACATTTAGGCAAAATCATCTAACACAAAGCCTATTTGATAATGAAGTGTTAAATATTTTATGTAATTTATTGAATACTGTACTGAAAGTGAGAAACAGAATGGTTGCATGGTGTCTTAGTTCCTTTTCTTTTGCTTATAACAAATTATTTGAAACTGGGTAATTTACAAAAAAAAAAAAGGAATTTATTTCTCATTGTTATGGAGACTGAGAAGTCCAAGGTTGAGGGGCCACATCTGGTGATGGCCTTCTTGCTGGTGGGGACTATCTAAAGAGTCCCAAGGCAGCACAGGGTAAGGGGGCTAGCTCAGGTCTCTTTTCCTCTTTTTTTTTTTTTTTTCAGGCAGAGTCCCGCTCTGTCACCCTGGCACCCTGGCTAGAGTGCCATGGTGTCAGCCTAGCTCACAGCAACCTCAGATTTCTGGTCTCAAGCAATCCTACTGCCTCAGCCTCCCAAGTAGCTGGGACTACAGTCATGTGCCACCATGCCCAGCTAATTTTTTCTATATACTTTTAGTTGTCCAGCTAATTTCTTTCTTTCTTTTTTTTTTTTTTTTTTTTTTTAGTAGAGACGGAGTCTCGCTCTTGCTCAGGCTGGTTTCGAACTCCTGAGCTCAAACGATCCACCAGCCTCGGCCTCCCAGGGTGCTAGGATTACAGGCGTGAGCCACTGCACCCGGCCTCTCTTCCTCTTCTTGTAAAGCTACCGGTCCCACTCCCATGATGACCCACTAATCCATTAACCTATTAATTCATTAATACATAAATAATTCATTCATGAGGTCGAACCCTCATGACCCAAATTGTCTCTCTCAATACTGCCACGTTGGAGATTAAGTTTCAGCATGAGTTTCCAAACAGACAAACATTCAAACCATAGTACATGGATACTCTGAGTACAGTTTCTACTGTACGTGTATCACTTTCCCACCATCATAAAATCATAAGTTGAACCGTTCTAAACCTGGGACTATCGGTATAAGATAAAATTCACAGGTTCTGGGGATTAGGACATGGATACCTTTGGAGTATCCATTCAGTCTACTACAGTCTGTTTTAATTTACTCAATTTTAGGGACATAGTATTTAAAAAGCTTCTTTGGTACATCTTTAAAAAGGGGATAGTTTTCTTCTTTATCTTTACTCTCCTCTGTCACTGAACTCCTGTATGGATTATAATTAAGACCCAAGCAGTGGCCTCATTATTCCTGACCACACTGAGCCTTTTGTACTGTGTTTGATTATCTCGTTGGAAACATCCCTGTAAACAAGAAAGGGACAGATTACATCTTCTGGTTGGCGTTAAACAACGGATCAGGTGAATACTGGAAAGACTAATAGGCTTTATTTCATTTGAACAAATTACTCTTGGACTCCTGGTCTCAGAGCCTGCATTAGTGAGACAGGTACTATCATGCATCAAGGAGACATATTCCACCTTGCATAAAACCTTTCCATTAAAAATTCACCTCGCTATGGGACTTAACTGTGTCTTAGGCAGTATTCATCACCAATGACAAGATTTGCCCAGCATTTCTGAATGATCGAGCCAACAAAAGAGAAAAGTGGGCTATCTTGATCCTGCCAGACTTTCAGACTTTGATTTCTGCTGGTAGAAAGTACATCCGGAGTTGTAGATGAGGAACTCCTTTCATTTCATTTTGTAGATGAGGAACAAGGTTCCTTTCATTTTGACAGTTAAACCCAAGTTGTGTGTCCCTAATGCCAGAGACACAACTGAAAGAGACCTCAAGAACTCGATCTTTTTATTCCATCCTTCTGAAGTTGAGTGGCTGCATGCATCATCCAAGTTAGGTGATTATTTGTCAAGTGGTAAGGTATCAGGGTCCAGCCTTTCTAGATAAGCCATTCATTTATTCATTCAACAAATATGTAATGAGCCCTTATTATGTGCCAGGTTCTGTTTTAGGCACTGGGGATTTCAAGCAAGATAGACAAGATCTTTGTTCTTATAATGTTTACATTCTATGTGAGTAGGGCAACAATAAATAAGTAAATTTTAAAAATAGAATAAATAGCTGCAGATAACAGTAAAGTGTCAAGAAGATAGTCAGAATCTGTCTGTCTTTCTTTCTTTCTTTCTTTCCTTTTCTTTTTTTAGAGACAAAGTCTTGCTCTGTTGCCCAGGCTAGAGTGCCATGGTGTAAGCCTAGCTCACAGCAATCTCAAACTCCTGGGCTCAAGCCATCCTCCTGCCTCAGCCTCCAGAGGAGTTGGGACTACAGGCATGCGCCACCATGCCCGGCCAATTTTTTCTATTTTTAATAGAGACAAGGTCTCGCTCTTGCTCAGGCTGGTCTCGAATTCCTGACCTCAAGGGATCCTTCCACCTCAGCCTCCCAGAGCGCTAGAATTACAGGCATGAGCCACCACACTGGGCCGAGATCCATAATTATTATAAGGAATCTCCATAGCATTACTGGGATCTGAAATTATCTTATGTATTTGTTAATGTTATTCAGTCAAAAAATATTTGCTGGGTACCTTTTATATGTCAGACTCTCTTCTAGGTACTTAAGATACAGCTAAGAACAGGACAAACTAAGATATTCTTTCCATGGAGATTATATTCTTATGGGAGGAGGTGAGCAATAATCCAATAAGCCAATCAAGAAATAAACAAGAAAAATGCTAGATAATGATCCTTTGTAGAGAATTCGCATAGGATGATAAGACCAACAATGACAGGTAGGTAATTTTGAATGGGTGGGTAAGGACAGCCTCTCAAGGGAAGGGAGGTAATCACTTAGAGTAGATTGAGACATGAATGTTATAAATGATTCAGCCCTAAACAGAGCAGGGCAGGGAGGAGCTGGTGCAAAGGCCTTAATACAGGAACTGAAGGCATGTTTGAGACACCAAGCAGGAACCAATTTGCCTGGGGCACAGCGGTGAGGAGGAGAATGGAGATAGAAGGAAAAGAATGAGATCAGATGATGTATAGATAAGCTAGGGCATGTTTGGATTTTATTCCAACTGGATTGGGCTGGAAAGCCACTGGGAGGAGCATGAAACAGGGTCATCCTTGGGCAGTCTTCCTCCTGTGTGTCTCTATGAGGATAGAACGTTTGTCTGTCTGGTTCACTGTGCATGTCCAGCGCCTAGAACAGGTCTTCGTTTTCAGTGAGTGAGGACTTCGTGAATACATGCTGAATGAGTGTGTTACATCTCACTAACTTGCAATGAGATAGCAGCTCCTCATGACAGAGCTAAAGCATGATTCCGCAGGCTTAGGTTTTTCTTTCCTTTAAAAAAATTGCACTTTGGTTACTTTCAGGTGAAATTGGAAAGGGAGTAGATGTAGTTGAGACATCCGTAATTGCCTCTTCAATTTTTATGCACGTGAATGTTGCTAAAGATTTTTTAAATATTTAGAAATAGCTTATATACACTTTTAGGTAGGCTTAACATTTCACATATTTCTCACTTTATTAAATAGATTGGAATTTTATTTTCTTTTTGTGCAACAGTAAATGCATACATATTCTATTTCCTCTAGCAAATAAACATACCATGTTCTCCATGCTCTCTGAAGTTTGCTTTGTTAAAATGAGAGTAATTTGTTACTAGATCATTCTGAGAGGAAGGTATAATGCAGAAGAGAGAGATCCCTGTCTGGTGCACACAGCTGCCCCCAGAACCCAGGTACCAGCGCAGTGGCCCTTCTGTTTTGGAGGGATTTATCTTTTTACAATAGCCTCATACACCTGCTGTGTCTTGTATTATGTAAATCTTATCTCTGAAAAACAAAAAAATTAAAATAAAAGTTAGTTTTAAAGTGATTTTGTATCTCATTTTAACTTTATTTTTTTTGACAATTTTATGAGTAAAGATGAAAACTCTACACTAAAAGTCACATAGCCCATTTGTATCAGAACCAAAAGATTGGGATTTCTTAATTTGGGACTTTGCAGAGTCTTTTTTATTCAAGTTCTCTGGGGAGAGGACACTCCATTGTATGGAGCATTGCCTTGCAAATAGTGTTCAATAAATATGTGTGGTCTAAGCAACATCTACAGTAAGGGCTGCTCTTTGCTCCCTTGTATTATAGAACCTTAGGATGTGCCTCAGAGGAATAGGCCTGGACAAGTTCTGTCCATTTTTTCCCTCTGTTGTGTTTATGAAAGTATTATTTACATATACTCAAATTTACGAGTTTTAAATGTACAGTTTCTTGAATGTTTGTAGCTGTACAAAATTGTGTAACCACTACCATAATCAAAATATAGAATCATTCCCTCACTCTAAAGATCCCTTCTCCAGCCCCTGACAAAATATGAGCTCAGCATGAGGCACAATGCACCACTCAGACCTCAGACTTCTCTAAGAAAATAGGGTTTCTGTTTTCAAAATCTCTGATTCCCATGTGGGTAATAACAGGAAGCTTGAAGGTTTTTTTCTCACCCCTCCCCCCCCTTTTTTAAGGCAAGCATGAAAATGATGTTTATTGAGGAGAGAAAGATAGGATTATGGGGCAAGAGAAAAATATAGGTTTACAGAGCATGAAATATATTCCACAAATGACGACCAGACCCATTATTGCACCAAAGGGAGAGCAAAAGGAAGGGCGCAAAAAGGGCTTGAAGTTTTGATGATTGAGAAATTTGTTTAGCCTCCCAGTGTTGATCTGAACACTTGGTGCCTAGCAGTGAGAGAAAAATATTTCTATTTTCAGAAAGATCCTAGGCCTGAATAGAATGAGATCACAGCATGCAGCCAGTCTGGTGAGGGAGTTCCCAAGTTGAGAAAGAGATTAGGGAATTATTAATAATCACCAAAAAACTAACCATTCATTCTTAACAAGGGAATTTATTATTCTGTTGCCTCTTATGACCATACTGAAGTCATAGAGAAATAACAGATGTAATCTTCTAGATTTTATTTCTTTTAATCATGGAATTTGAATGTCTGAGAAAGCCTTAGATATATGAGAGACTCAGGTGAGTTGAGACAGACATGCCCAGGGCCATGTAGGAGGAAACGTCACTGCTCCCACGCCCAACTCTCAGCACCCTGCTTGTTCCTCTGCTCCGTGTGGCCTCTCCATGGCTAACAAAGTTCACCTCCTCAGGCTGCCTTCTAGCCTCTACCAAAACATTTATTTTCCAGTTTCTTGGACTCCACCACCTTCAAGGGTAGTTGGGGTAGTGACAGAGAGAACTTTCCTTAAGAAAAATGGGGTTCCTCGTGTGCTTCATCAAGCCTAATTACAGGCATTATCACAACAAATGGAAAATGGTGGGTATTGCAACAAACACTTTCAAAGAAAATTACAGCACATTGCTTTTCTAATTTTCTTTTAAGCTTTGGTCATTTTGTCATTTAAAATTGACCTATTCATATGAAAATAGAAAACATGACATTTAATTTTCTTAGGAAGGAAACTGGACAACATTGGGCTTTAACTTCATCAAACTCATTGCACTGGGGCCTTGTCGTTACACAGGATAAAAGAAAAATGGAAGAAAAATGTTGGGATTTGCAGTAGAATTTAGTAGCTAGCTTCCCTTCAGAGACGAAGGTGTCTCCATAAAGCCAGATTTGGATGTCCTGACCCAGGTGTGTACCTAGCTCTAGGTTGTAATGGGTACCACTGATTTTGTTACTATATGTGTATACACACAGGTATTTTTGAGATTGTTCTTGGAGCATGGTTAACTTTAAGGACACCTCAGTGTCCTTGCTGAAGGAAAGATTTTTTTTTGTCTCAGTGCCAATATTATTTCCTGAGTTTGCCATTGAATATGGTTCACTATTGTAAAATTAGACACTTAGAATGGCTCTGAATCAGACACAGCTCCCAAATGGCTACCAGGCCAATAAGGTTCCTTTAAATGAGGAATATTAATAGAACTTCTGGGGCTGGAATCTCACATTTGGAAAATCCGTCAGTAATATTCTTGCTACTTTTTGAATATCCATTAGTGATCTGTGTCTCACTCACAGGAAAACCAACAAAAATGAAATTATATATTTTTTATTTTGTAGAGGGATTCAGTAATGGCCCAATTATGTTCTCTAGTAAAGGGTCTCTCTAATTGGAGGGTAGAAGTTGCAGGGAGGCTATGACCTTTTGTTCCTTCTTTTACTAATGGAAAAGGCCTTATGCTGTGTGAGGGTGGGTATAATGAGATTGTGCTGAAACCCACTAAATAGGGCAATAAATATATTCTGACTATTGTTGATTTTTCTCTGAGATAACCGGAAGACCATTTGTTGACTTCAGCAGATGCTCAGACTACAGAAGACTTAACAATATATTTTTCCTTTAAACTCAGGATTGCTCCCTGATTTTTCTTTGTCAAATGAAGATCAATGAAATGATAGGAACTGCTTTGACAAGCTCCTAGCAGTCCTGCGCCCAGGAAAAAAACAGGTAGATAATCAAAAGGGACATGTTTAGCTTGCGTTTCACTTCAAGAGAAAATGCAAACAATGTCCTTCAGATCACAGACAGTCCAGGGTCAAACTTAATAAAAAGTGCAGAGTTTGAAATTACCCTCTATAAGTAATAAGCAAAGAAAGTTCCTGATTCTGAAAAACAGATGTGCTCTATTAAAGTCAGCAGTGGTAAGACAAGGAACCCAGCTCAAAGCCTTAAGCAGAGCAGGTCAGTGAAATGTTGTGAAACAGTGAAAGTGTTCATGAAGGTTATTAATGCTACTTGCATTCTAGTACCTAAAACCTATCAAATCTATCAGCTTTTCTCCATACTGTTGCCACTACCACAGTTCAAACGTCATCATCCCTCCAGTAGACTTCTGCAATAAACTCCCAGCTGTCTCTCTGCATTCACTCTGGGATACAGAGATTTTTTTTTAATGCAAATCAGATCATAGTAATCACTTATACTTTCCTCTCCAAACCTTCACGTGGCCTGCATGACCATGCAATGGCCGGGTGGCTCTGTGATTCTCAGTTCTGGAGAGATTTCCTCCACGCGGCCAGTATTTGGAGATGTTTCTCATTGACACACTGGGGTGTGTTATCGGAACCTAGTGGGTATGCTGCTAAACGTCCTATAAGGCACAGGATGGACTCCCTACGGAAAAGAATTATTTGGCCCTAAATGTCAATAGTGCTGAAGTTGAGAAACTCTGGGCCCTAGAGCCTGCCTATCCTAACTTCCTCTTGGACCACTATACTCCTGCCTTGTGCTTCAGACATGCTGGACTTCTTTCAGTTTCACAAATTTGCTGTCTTCTCTTCCATTTTTCATCCTTTGGACATGTTATCTTCTCTGAAAGATATACTCTCTCCCCTACAACTCTTCCTACTCATCATCTAAATGTTAGATTAAGAGTTTCTTCCTCAGGGAAACCATGCCTAATGTCCATCCAGCTTCTTACGTACATACAAACATTGTTGTGATTGTCTCAAATTCCAGGTAGGACTGAGACTATAGATTTAAAATCTTCAGTACTAGCAGCTAGCCAATGGGAGAGGGCTGTGGTGGACACCAGTTCTGGATGGGTCCATGTGGACATGGCTAATTGCTTAAGTTTTCTTTTATTTTCTTTTCTTTCTTTCTTTCTTTCTTTCTTTCTTTTTTTTTTTTTTTTTGAGACAGAGTCTTGCTCTGTTGCCTGGGTTAGAGTGCCATGGGGTCAGCCTAGCTCACAGCAACCTCAAACTCCTGGGCTTAAGCAATCCTTCTGCCTCAGCCTCCCAAGTAGCTGGGACTACAGGCATGTGCCACCTTGCCCAGATAATTTTTTTCTATATATATTTTTAGCTGTCCAGATCATTTCTTTCTATTTTTTAGTAGAGATGGGGTCTTGCTCTTGCTCAGGCTGGTCTCAAACTTCTGACCTCAAGCGATCCTCCCGCCTCGGCCTCCTAGAGTGCTAGGATTACAGGTGTGAGCCACCGCGCCCGGCCTCTTTTCTTTTCTTTCTTTTTTTTTTTTTTTTTTCTGAGGCAGAATCTTGCTCTGTGGCCTGGGCTAGAGTGCTGTGGCATCAGCCTAGCTCACAGCAACCTCAAATTCCTGGGCTGAAGGAATCCTCCCGCCTCAGCCTCCCAAGTAGCTGGGACTACAGGCACACACCACTATACCCAGCTAATTTTTCTATTTTTTTGTAGAGACAGGGTCTAGCTCTTGCTCAGCCTGGTCCCAAACTCCTGGCCTCAAGCGACCCTCCTGCCTCTGCCTCCCAGAGTGCTAGCATTACAGGTGTGAGCCACAGTGCCCAACCATCCACTTTTCTTGATATCAGTCAGGATTCACAACCCTAGATACTGTACAACTTGAGCATCCATTCAAGCTGTGTCTCCCTCAATGGACACCATCTCGATCAGAGCCAGCCTGCATCAATTTGGATTTGTATCTTGACTGTTGGCCTTTTCCTGTTGCTCAGGAGATGGGAGTGGGTGGGGTGAGAGGTGTGGGCAGACGTGCTGTGCTAGTCTAATCATTCCCAGCTCCCTCTCAGATATTATTAATTGCATCTGTGCTTTCGTCTGCTATCAGCAGTGAGGCCTCAGCATGCCTCTGAGCAATGGCTATGCCATTTACAAAAAATTTGCCATCATTTTGCATTCCCCATTTCCACATCTGTTATTCCTTATTCTCTATCACACTTATATTCAGACAAAAGAAAGGACAAAAATAACTACTCGCAACTAAACACTGATACTATCGTGCTTGATGCTGTTATTGCAATTCCTTGTATAAAGCATCGTTTTCTCTCAGTAATACTTTTCAAGACCATGAGATTCTGAAAGAAGGAAGAAAAGTTTTGCTACTGATTGCTGTATAAATTTGAAGCTTTCACCATTCTTTAGCATACAGCAGTGGCAGTCTCTAATATTAATGCCTGGTTCCAAGGGGAACAGTATACTAGTATTCCAGTGTTTCTATATTTTTTATAGTAATTGAGGGAGAGGGATCCCACTGTGATAGAAGCTGTGAATATGAGTAACTATATATATCAATCCTACAAATTCTATGCACTTTGAAATTAATTTAATTTAGTAACACCATAGTTTACAGTTTACCACGTAATCTCTATTTAATTTTTTATAAAGTCCACATTTTGAAGAAAAAAAAAATCTTTTTCTGCTGACATAGGAAAAACAGAAACAAAAATACAAGAAAATTATTCCCCCCAAACTGTATCTAAATAGCAAAAGGCAGGTAAAATGCTGTCTGCTTTGTTAGCTCTTCTATTCCAACTGCAGTTAAAATATTTTTGAAGAGAGAGTAATTTATAAGAAATCTTTTCTTTTTTTACACAAAATGAATTTCTAGGTATTAAAAAAGCATTTCTCATATTGTCTTTGCTAAAATAAAGGTCAGACGGAGGAAAAACCCAGGAAAGTCACATTCAAATTGATAGGGAAAACACCAGAGCCCATGAAACTATTTCCATTTTGCCAGCCTCCTTATTTGTATTGTGTTACAGACACTTCCTGCATGATGATCCTGTTATTGTCTTTGACATACAGGCATGCAAATCTATTTACACTAGCAAGTTCAAATACTAATGCTATTCAGTTGAAAGGAGTGGTCATTTTCAAATTAAAGACTTGGCAACTCGCTGCCCTTCCAGACCCTTCCGGAGCACAAAGAGAAGCACAGCCAGGTCTGAAATCTGGAAAAGTGTTCTGTGTCCCCCATGTGGTCAACTCTGTGGCACTCTGATGTAGAAAGAGGTTCTTTTCTCCCTCTCTAGGGGAATGCCATCGGAGGGCCTCACTTTCGCATTCTTTATTTGCATGCGTAGCCTTTTTATTGCAAATAGGGCTCTAAATCTTACTTTAGAAATGGATATTGCACTATTGCGAGTGCATGTGCGAGAGAAGCTATCAATAATGTTAGTTATGAAAACCTGATCATAAGTGTTTTTAGTCCATTAGCCATTTCACTTTATTTATGTCCCCTTTCAGGCAGGATTTGAAGCCAATATTCAAAAGATGAAGTTTGGATGAAGAGCAACACAAGAGTATAAAACACTGTCACATATTTTCATGCTTGAAGATATTTCTTCCTTATATTATTTCCTTAAACAGCTCCTAACAATAAGCAATCTCTGGGGGAAAAAAGGAGAGCAGAATGAGGAACTGGGCCAAGGATAGGTATTATTTAATATCTATCTCTCTACCGTCCTACTTACTTATCTACCTATTCTTTTTCTATTGTTATATTCAATTATTTTTAACGAGCATTACCAAACTTTAAAAATTACTTTCTATGCACCCGGTAAATGTACCCATAGGCAATTATGACAGATTTTGCTCCATTTCAGCTCCTAACAGAAATTCAGCTCATGATTTATTAATAAAATCCTGTTTGCTCTTATTTGCTGCTTTATCTTCCAAACAGCATGCAATATGAACGGTTGGACCTGCAAGGCTATTGCTCCCTGTGCCTATCCTGGTGTGCAGTGGCTGTCAACTGTTGAGACTGCCGGTGCATAGTTACCTATTTAATGTATCCCCGAAGCCATTGCTCCATCCTGCTGCAGGGAGAAGCATGTGGAAATGTCAGCCCATGGACTTCCCTCGGTGCCTCACCTGGGCTGTAGGTAGCAAGAGGGTAGCAATCGCTCCCAGAGCTTTGCTCATATTTCACAATGCCCAAGGAGAAGTAGGAGAGAAAACAGGACCGGCAAGGGAAAGAATGCCTCACATAATCTTTCTTTTATGTGGTATCAAAACCCATAATAATATCAATGCAAAGGAGAATGCATTTTCTCCAGTAGGTTAATAGGCATTTGGGGGGGTCTTTTAGGAGAAGAATCAAATGTTTAGTCTAATGTCCAAAAACAGTAAGCAATGTTGTAACTCAACCTTGGGCCAGATACCTCACTTGAGTTCTGCACACTTAATAGTTGAGCCTATGACTTTTATGTTAATTCCCATTAACGACAATGCAGATACCCTGTTTTAAATCTTCACCGCAGACCCCAAAGAAGGTGAATACTAGCTTCTCGAGTCACCTACTCCTTCTCTGTGGAATCATGTCTAATTGAATGTTAAGATCAAAGTTTAAGTTTATAAGAAAGAAAAACAAGTGCAGATAAATAGTTATTATCTGACATCCTTATGAAAATTCATGACCTGAAGTTTTATCAGAGGCCTTATAAGAATTCTAATTGTGAAGTATGCGAAGCTATTAAATGGCTAGTACGCTTCAGTCTCTTGATAAGAAGTGAGTTAAATAATTGTCCTGTTTAACTTGTGCTTGTTAACCTTTAAGGTCAACTAGTTTGAACATACGTTTAATGAAATCCTGGAGCCAGAATTTATGATACTGCTGCTGAATGTTAAATTGGACAATTTACATAAGCAGGACATTAACCTTCTGAGCACTAAATAGCATTTTAGCACTTAGCCGCTGGGGACAATACGGGACATGTTCTATATATTTGTGATTAGCTTGCCTGGAAACTCTCATGATGACCAATTGGCCTACCAAGTTTAGCAGCATAATTAAATGAATGGACTCAGCCTAAGTAAATTATCAGTGCTGTGTACAGTATATCATTATGGTCCAAAGGAAAAAAAAGATATGAATAATTTAATAATACATGACTAATTTATCAATGCTAAGTGACTTCGAGGAGGCTCTTTGTAGTTCATTGTTTTAAATTTGATATTTGATTTACTGCTCATGTGATTAAAATTGAACCTATTTCATTTCTTACCCAAAATATGTAGGAGCAGTAAATCTTCCTTTATTATTTCAAGGAGAGAGGAGTGGTGTTTTCTGCTTTGGTGATGTTACAAAATACCTACTACTGTGCGCTGATTAGCAGGTAAACTAGCAATTTGTCACAATCAGATGTATGTAGTCCCCACTACTTGGTAGCCTCACTGGAGGGAAGGGCGCTGACCCCTGAGTTGTTCATAAGCCCAGCTTGCAACACAGCAGCAATTATCATTATGGTTTGGAGGGGTCAAGCACCAGGGAAAGCAATTTGCACTTCACCTAGGAATGTTCCTGCTGATTGTGGATAATCAATCCCCCGGGCTGACTATCCTAGAGTCGCATTCTGTAAATGCAGTGTAACATTAGGGTGTACTGAACTTGAATGGCCAAGCACCTATTTGGGGAAACAGCATGTCACCCTAAAGTCAGCTGGGGCCCCTGCCCCTTAGACTTCTAAAGTCCACCTGGCCCAGAGCTCAATCCTTGTCAGTGGCAGTTCAATCCTCAGCCTTTTAATCCCTAGAGGCCCTGCATTTTTGCTTCCTTATGCTTTGCTCTAGCTCTCACTCTGATTCTCCCTCTGTTTTTTCTTGAGAGACCCTCTTCCGTTGTACCCTTTTACTGGCTTTCTTCAAAATCTATTCACCTCCACCATTTCGTGGTTGTAATGACAAGTGAAGTGGTGGGGTCACATGGCTGAGCCCCTGGTCTTTGACTGATCGATTGTCACCCTTTCTTCTCTCCTCTTTTCCTTCTTCTTCCGTTTCTCCCTGTCTCCCCCAGGCCCCTCTCTGGTTTACCTTCTACCACAAAGATTCACCCCAGTATGTTTCCAAATAAATATTTCCCCTCCATAAAATGATAGAGATCTTCACAGCTGGTTGTAAAACAATAGGATATGGTGCCAAGTGAGGTGGGTATTTGGCAAATATTCTGCTGATTTGCTTGATGTTGGAAGTGTGACTACACATGTTAACCCCTCCCTCTCTGACCACACGAACCAGAGCCTGCCTCACCGATAAATAACAATAACAACAATAATAATTCCTTTCATTTTTACACTTTAGAGAATGCTTTACTGTGTATTATTAATATCTCATCTGATCTTTAACAACCTGTGAGATGTAGGGTAGATACTCTTATACCAACTTAAGGGGAAATTGTGACCGAAAGATTTAAGTGTTTTGTACCTTGAGTAGGGCCGTTGCTGAAGTCAAGCGTTATAAAAATATCTGTTAAGTGTTATTCAAAAAATAGGCCTTATATACCTCAGAATAACAAATGAGGCGAGAAAGTTCTTTGTGAATAATAGAGCATGGGACACATTTCAGTGATTATTGTCATTATGGTCACTGTTGAGATTGGAAACAATGTTCAGAGAGTCAGACACAGTATCTGGGGACCCGCAAATGAAGAAGCCCCATCAGGTGGGTCGGAGATGGAACCTAAAAGGTTTCAAGGTATTACAAAAGGGCTAGCGTTTATGCAAACACCTTATCAGTATTTTCAGACCTCCTAGAGCTTTTCTATCAGCAGATCTTTTCTCCTACTCATGGTCCAGCTTGAAATTTCATATAGGTATGTGTTGACAATATCACTGAGTGATTTTCTCAGCGTTGCCACCATGTGCCGTGTCAACTAGCTCAGCCAATGTTGGAAAGTTTCTGCTTCTTTCTCATTAGGTCTTCCCACCATCACCCTCCTAGCCTGTCTGCCAGTAGTCTCCAACAAATCATTGTATATTCTGCAAATGCAAACACACCAAAACGATAGCCGTATCGAGATAAAATGAGAAAGGTAACTCCCTGCAAAGAAACCCTACAAATCTTATTCTTCTTTCAAAGCCAAATACTTGTGATTTATGGATTAGCTGATAGTTTGGATTTGCTAAACTGACATTTCCCTGTACTGTGTTTCATACTCAAGCATTAATTCTCCCAAAATGCTCAGTTGTTTAGAGTCATTTCTGGCCAACAAATGCAGCAAGATAGTATTTCCATCTTTATCCTCATCTTTCATTTGTGGTACACTTCGTCTTGAGAATGCATCTACAAATTCACATTTTTACAATGATTAAGAATAGAGAACAACTTGAGATAGGTAGAGCTTGGTGCCCAAATATTCATTTGGAGAGCCATAGCGCCCCCTAACGGTTACTATACTCATCCATTTAGAGTTAATCTGCTTTTTCCTGTAGCCATATTGCTTGCCAGACACCATAGAAACATTAGTTTCAGAACATTTTTTAACACATTGACTGCCACACTAGAAAAAATTTTTTTCCCCTTGGGGCCACAGTGTTTTATTACGAAAATAGAATAAAAACTTTGAAAACAAAATGACCCTTTATAATTTAATGAAAAATTTGTTATTGACTTCTATTCATTTAATCCACGTTTTTAGAATTAAATTGTCAATATTAATTGTAATAATAAGAACATCAACAAGTAAGATTTTCATGAACCAGCTGCAGGGTTTTGCCCAGGTTTTGCGTCACGAGGCTCCGTGCTAAAAATTAGTGTTAGTTAACTGCAACTCACATGGCAGTTAATGTGTTAATAAAAGATGCAAATAATTTCATAGCCCTCTTTTTTTTTTCCTTTTATGAGATAAGGTTTCGCTCTGTCACCCAGGCTAGAGTGCATTAGCCAATGTTGCCAACAATATCATTGAGCGATTATAGGTCACTATAGCCTCAAACTCCTGGGCTCAAGCGAACCTCCTGGCTTAGCCTCCTGAGTAGCTGGGACTACGGGCACACACCTCCCATGCCTGGCTAATTTTTCTTATTTTTTGTAAAGACAAGGGTCTCTCTGTACTGCCCAGGCTGGCCCAGAACTCCTGGTCTCAAGCAATCCTCCCACCTCAGCCTCCTAAAATATTAGGATTACAAGCATGTGCCACTGCTCCCAGTCCATAGCCCTCTTCTTATTGGCCAATATAATCTTAGCTTGAACTTCTTTTCAACAAGCATTGGATGCTTCAGTAAGGCAGGTTCCCTTGTCTCCTATTTATTTCTTTTCTGCCTTCCCTACATTTTCTTTCTTCTCTTGGTTTGGAATAAATTATTTAGTTGAGCGAGGGTAACCTTACATTAGTCCTAATCAACACATGGCTAGAAATATTTACAGACAGATTTTTTTTTCTTTATCTATCTGGAAAAACTCAAAGAATTTGAAAAATGAAAGTGTTGGTGAAGCCATCTGAAAAGATTTGAAGCATTCTTTCAACTTCATTGCAACCTACACCCACTTTGCAAGGAACATGCTTCCCGTTAACTGAAAGGAAAAGAAATTTCTCTGACATATTTTCCGCCCAGACCTCTTCAAGATAATTCCTTTCATTGCTTTGGTAAGTCAATCACACTAACAGGTACCAGTTATTCTCTGCCTGCCTTGGGCTAAATAGAGCAGGTGACAAAAACCCTTTCAGGTTGTCAGGTATTAATGTAAAATACCCCTAGACCTCACTGCTTATTCATCTTCATCTAGTTGACTAATGCTTTTCCCATGTTGTTACATGTTGGTAAATTAAAGGAACCTTCCAGACAGTTCTGTCAACAGTTTACTGAAATGTACCTCATTAGTGAGGTTGAGCTGTCACATGAGTGTAATTTAATCCTATTGAATTATCACTCAAAAATGCCTAAGTGCCTGGTTTTTATACACTGGATAGAAGGTTTGCTACGAACACTGTCACATTTCTAGTTGATGAGAGAGGAAACAAGCAAAAAATATGCAGGGTCCCCTCTGTTCCCACCTGCCCCCCTGAGTACAGTGATACTATGTCAACTCCTGAACAGAATATTATATTTCACTGTAGATCAAAAACATCCATCCCCATGGATCATTTTCTTTTCAATCCAAAATGTAAAGAGTGAACATTCACTGCTCCCTCCTTCATTTCCCTGTCCACTAACAAAAGAAATCACTGATACAGAGGCCAGTCTGAATGAGAAGTTCAGTTTCTCTAATGCTAATGGAACTCTTTATTGTAAGATAGTATGCGTGAGCTTCCCTAAGTGGTATTGTGTTTTGTAAATGGCAAAATAGCACATGAGATTATTTTTCAATAGTTGTATCTTCATTGTGATTTTTACACTATTCTGAGGTGAGCTGTGTTAAGGGAAGGATAAGAACTGATTATAAGAAGTGAATACAGGCTGTATGATGCACAGTGGGAACATTTTGTTCACTTCTCTTTTCCAGAACACATTGTAACTGCTGCCTCAGGTATTCAGATAATTGTGGTGATATGGTCAAGGTGTGAGTTTTTAATTATTGTGACTTGCCAAGTTGATTAGGCTAACTTACAGAAACTGAGGAAGTCTCTGGAAGTTAAAGGCAGAGAGGTGTATAGAATAATAATAAAAATAATAATAAAAACTAGCCTGACATCACAGTTACATCAGTAATGTATCTATCATAGTCATAAAAGCTAATATTTAGTATGTGCTCAATTGTGTTAATATGTGCCAATCTCTATTACGCATTTTACATGGATAAGATTTTTTTTTTAATTTCTCTCAATAACTCTAAGCATTTGGCTTTATTCTGATCACCAGTTTATAGTTAAGGAATCTGAAACTTAGAGGTTACAGTTATCTGGCTCACAAATGGCAGAATCAAAATCTGAACCCAGAGCCCATGCACTTCACACTTCTGCAGCACTGTGCTAACAGCTAGGAAGTCTCAGAGTCAGAGCCTGCTCATAAGTTCTGGATAGCCTAGCTTGTCACTGCTGTTCTCTAAATGAATGTTGGCAACTAAGCAATGCTAGTTCTATCATTTGTATTCGGCTTCTCAGTTATTGTTTTCCTCTTCTGTCAGAGCAGATTAGCTATGGGCCTAGCGTGGGACATTTGTGCGCAGCAATGCAGGTCATCGGTTAGTGAATTAGGGTCTTGCAGCTTTTGGGGGCCTGGCTGGTGCCCCTCTGACAGCACTCTCGACCTTACCTGCTCACCCTGCTTTTCATGGGCATGAGGATTGTAAATTACATGGCTGCTTTCTCGACCCTCCTACCTTCCTCCACGCCCCCCCCAACCTACTCTCTGTGTACCTGTCAGGCTTCACCGAAGATGCACTAAATTCTAGGTGGTGGAAAACTGACTCTGCATAACAGGTGGGTGGAAAAAGGCCATGGAGTCTTATGTTCCCATTCAGATGGCAGCCAACTTTGGGAAATAAAATCCCGAATGCTTGGGAGAAAATTTTCAGAAAGAACAAACATTTTCATACTCATTTTTTTTTCTTCTAAAGACAGAGCAAACGAATCAAAATCAGAGTAACATTAGGTACCCTTTTTCTGTTTTTTTCCCTCTGATGGAATAAAACCTATAATCAACCTCTGAAGTTGCTGTAGACACAGACTCTTATTGATCTCAGCAGCTATTTTATATGGGAGACGCAAAGACCTCTGGTGACTTTTTGAGGTCTGGTAACCTCATTTGGGAAGCAGCAAAGATGGTGGAAACAAGTTGGGTCAGGAGTACTGAGTTCTAGTCCCACTACTACTAAGTACGAAATGCAATTTAAAATTCATGTCTATTGATCCACTTTCCACAGAAATATATGTGATTATCTAGAAAATTATTACATGTTGACATCACCATTTTGGACAGACATATCATTGCTTGTCTTGGTACAGGAAAAGGAACCACCGAAAATGAGGCACCAAGGCTGTTGGTAAAGTCATAACAAACCCTGTAACTGAAGAGTAAGTTGCTAGGCTTTTCCAAGGAATGACACAGAGTGAAAAGCACCCCCTGAAAAAGTAGGCATTTCACTGTCATTCCTTGCTCCAAACCACATTGAACCAACCCACTATTAGTTTGAAAATGGTTGTAATTTCCAGATTTTGCATCTCTCCATACCCTTTAATAAAAATGAGCATGTCTTTTCTAAGAAATTGGGAACCAAAAAGTAAGAATTAATGATACCACGTATTTTAGATGACTTCAGAGTTAGTGCATCAGTATTATTTCCTCCAATGACTCTCCTTTGCCCAATATTTTTCTTAATAAACTAGACACAAATTACATGCACACAGCCAAACATCTATTCACTCATTCATTTCTTTATAAAGTGATCATGCCCATTCCCCATTCCAAACCTTTATCCCATTATGCCTGGTCAATTATAATAACCTTTTGCTTATTTTCTTACCCTCTGTTTCTTTGTCTTTGGTGTTCACCTCTTTTCAAATCACATTGTGCTTGATCTGTCCTCAGAGTCTTCCAGGTTTCTTGCATTAGAAGACTGAGAAAATCATAGAGTTCTTCACAGAGGTAGGAAATGTTGGAAGAGGATAAGAATTGGAGAGTGAGTGGGTGGAAAGAATAGCTTGGGACTTATTGTATTAGGTGCCATGAAGGTGGGACAGAAATTATGCCTAACATGCAATTATCTTTATAGATCTAGGGCTCAGAAGAGAGATTTCCTTTTTTTTTTTTTTCTGAGACTGAATCTCACTCTGTTGCCCGGGTGAGTGCCGTGGCGTCAGCCTAGCTCACAGCAACCTCCAACTCCTGGGCTCAAGAGATCCTCCTGTCTCAGCCTCCCAGAGTGCTAGGATTACAGGCGTGAGCCACCACACCTGACCACAGAAGAGAGATTTTCTGTGACAAAATAAGGATGCACATGATAGTTTAAACTCCAGATATAGATGAGATCACTAAGAAGATCAAGTAAAGGGAAATGAGAACTGAGCACAGAATGGATACTTAATAAATATTTGCTGTTTGTGGTGTCCTTAGTGGAAAATGTATTATCGCCCGTGTGTTTGTTAGGGTGGCTATGACCTGATCCTTTTAAGTTGTGAAATTCTTTCATTCCTGGTGTTCATTTTGGATTCCAACTTTCCACTTCAAAAGTTATTTGCAAGAGAGATTATTTCTTGAAACTTCCTCTCAGACGATCAAATAGCAGCTCAATGGATGAACAACTTCCTAAATAAATCTTTAAAATAGATTATAATCCTCATCCATCTTAAGGATAAGAAGTATGTGTTTTGTAGAAGGAAAACCCAATAGGAGCTGCAATCAGAGAAGAAATGCTGCAAAGGACATCAGAGATCATAGCTGAAGCATTTATTTACTATGAGAGAAAACTGAGGCAAAGGAAAAGGCTGAGAAACTAACTCAAGGTCTCCTGCTTATAACTGGCAGAAATCTCAACCCGTGTCGTCTGAAGGGTGGATTCAGAAAAAGAAACTTTACTAGAAGTTCTGATAATGCTTGCTACCTGGAGCCAAGTGTCAAAATAAAGACCCATTTCACAATCTCAAATCAAAACTTTAAAATTTCAATTAAATTTTTACTTAATAGAAAAAGAAAAGCAGAGACAGGTATAACCTAACCGACTTGGTTTCACTGTTTTTTTTTTTTTTTTTTTTTTTTTTTGTTGTTGTTGTTCATTTGATTTTGTTTTTTATGTCTTAAACTATTTTAAAAACAGAGGAGGATATGGTGATTTGGAATAGATAATATAAGGTCACTTTTAACTCCAAAAATGGCATTCTATAATTTTTTTAAATCCCAATATATTTGTAGAAGGAATGAGGGGAAACCCAGTAAACTAAATACTAGCCATATGCTAACATTTCATAATCATAACAAAGTTCAAAATTCTTAGTCAGTACAATTAGCTGGAAATTTAAGTTGTTGCTTGCTTTGTTTTATTTTGTCAAATCACACCAAATAACTGAATTTTTAAATTTAATTTACTATTCATTCTGATAATGTGTATATACAATTTGTTTTAAAACTGAATTATCATAGATAAGGATGATTTCAATAGTCTGAAGAGCCATTTTATAACTTGCAAAAGAAAAACTTCAGATTACTTTTATTTTAGAAGAGCAGGTAAAAATGAGTAGTTCCATCTTTCTTTATTCTCTATGCTTTTTTTTTTTTTTGGTAGATTAATGGAAGCCCAAACTTCTCAAGTACCTAATTTTTCCTTTAGAAAGAACCAACACTAACTTCTCCTCCACCTGCCACCACACAAATTAGTGGGGGTTGGGGGGGAGAAAGTATGAGAAGTTAAAGAAATGATCATCCCTAATAATCTCTTTCAGTTCTACATGTGAATAATCACAACTAATATCAATGAAACATCTTTTATTTATAGCCAGAATTTTATTTATTTATTTATTTATCTAACTATTATCCGATTATTTATCTTATTATTTATCCAATTATTTATTTATCTAATATTATTTTATTCATTTGTTTATTCACTCAACAGACATTTTTGAGCCCTGACTTCTGTGGTAGATAATTCAGGTTAAAAATAAAAAAGTGTGGCATAATGCTGAACAGTTGCCTTTGGTGAATTGAAAGAAAAAACTTTTTTATTAGGTAGGCAGCTGAGTTTCAAAGGCAGCTTAGAGCACAGTATGAAGTAATTATAGAAGTAGGCCACAAAAGGAAAAAAAACACAACACAGTTCCTTCATCATTTCCTTTGTCAATTCAATTTATAAAACCAGTAGGAATCCCTAAATCTTTTGATAGATTCACAAATCTGCAAACTGATTCACAATTACAGAATCAGAGAAAGTCTCACTGGTCAAAATGAACATAAAACAATGTTTTCATGAATTACAGTGGTCTTACTTAAGATTTCCTCCTCTTTTCCCATATAATACACACACACACAAACACCTCTTCTCCTGTAATCATGGCCCACTGCCCTTCACATACTCGCTGTGATTATACACTTTACCACAATTCTAGATTGTATCATAACGATGTTTTTGGATTTAGTGCTAAATCTTTTAGAAAATTCGGAGTACAAAAATTTTAACGGTGAAGGCAACATGGTACAAGTATAGTGAACAGAACACAGATCAAAGTTAAAAAGCCCAGGTTTAAATCCTTTTGTGAATCTTAGCTTCCTCATTTTTAAAACAGGCATAATAATTCCTGCCATGCAAGATTGTCATGAGAATAAATAGGTAAATAGATATATAGTATCACATATACCAGTGGTTCTCAACTGGGGATGATTTTGTCCACCACCTCCCTCCTCTGCCAGGCAACATTTGACAAAAACTAGTGACATTTTTGGTTATGACAACTAGGAGGGGTGTTTCCAGTATCTAGGGGGTAGAGGCCAGGGATGCTGCTGGACATCCTATAATGCACAAGACAGACCCCACAACAGAGTATTATCCAGCTTAAACGTTGACAGTGTAGCAAGTGGGCAGGAAATGGTGGTTATCACTATTAGCTATGGTGTTTCAATATTGGATCTTACGTAAAACAAAAACACTATGGGGGGAATAGATTAAATATTTCTCCATCCCTTATAATGAATAAAGTCTAAGTTTTCCTTGGAGACGTATGTATCCATTTATACAGCTTGAATACTATTCTCAGTAGCTCCAGTGATATTCAAAATAGTATCTAGGCTGAGACAGACATCTATGAATGATTAAAGGAATTTTCCCATCAATATTATTGTCTGTCAAATAGCAAACTTCTTGATATGCAAGATAACTAAAACCCGAGAGAGGCATAGGCTGAAAATGCCATTTAAAATAGTTTGTCAAGGTTAATTTTCCAGTGTGCTCTATCTTGGATCTCTGTTATGATAACTGGGTTATTCTTCCTATTCTCTCTTACCTGCATTACCATGAGCTGAAATCCTTGCAAACTTTGGGCCATCCTCACAATTCCCTTCCCAGGAGCCTTTAGAATCAGTGAGACATTGCACACTATTTATCAAATACATTCTAAAGCTTATGGACTCTTGGAAGTCTTAAATGTTTATTTCTGTGCTTTCCAAAAAACGTGACATTCCTCTGTCTTCTCTATTACGGAATCGTCCCATGATGTTCCTCTGGAGGAATTTTTTTTCCGTGGTAACTTTGAAAAATCACACAGTGGTTGTAATGCATTACACTTGGACTATTTTTTGACATACCAATAAAACAATTTCTTTTTTTTCTTTTAACTCAATCCATTAAATCAGATTCTGACATTTTCTGAGAAGGATCTGGATTACATTAAATCTAGTTTCTCACTCATTGTTTTTATGGAATTTTTTTAGATTTGACATCCTCCTGTAAAATTTTCCTTCTTTGTTTTGTCACAGGACAATTTTGAACACTATGTCTTTTATAACTCCTTTCCCAACTTGCCTCAGCCGCCTACTGGGCAGTTCGTCCTTTCTGCATCTCTGCAGTCATTGCCCTCGTATACATTTCTAATAGTGCTCACGCACGTTCTTTTACTATTACTCTTTCATACTCCATGTGATTATTTGTTCACACTAGACTTAAGACCGTGGTCGTTTTATTAATCTTTGTATTTCTACAAAGAGTCTAGCACAATGCAGATGCACTGTAAGCCCCCAATAAAGGTTGATTTAATGAATAAAGACTGACCCATGTTCAACCGAGGTATGTGTAAGCATTGTTGATTCCCAAAGAGCGGTTTGTTTACACATTGTTATCAATGCTGCCTTGGTTCTTTCTATTTAATGTTAGGAACATTATGAATGTGTCACAGGTGAAATTTATCTGTAAATAGAACCAGATCTTATAGTAGCTCCTAAGTTTTGTTAGCCACAGGAAGGATTCTAAGAATAAATATTATTAAGGGTTTATATCTATCTTGAGCCCCTTAAAGTCCATAAGTAAGACACAACATTTTATCTTTGGTACGTATGAAATGAAGTGAAGTGAAATGAAGTTAAGGAAAACCTTAATTATAAATAAAGGAAACCACCACACTGAGGTAGTGAATTTATTGTATCATTGCATACCCAATGTCACTGGCCTAAAACTTACCAAATATTTAATTTTATAGCATGCTTTCGAAATAAGGAATTTCAAGATTTCAAGGTGACTTTTTAATAAATGCTGTTAATTAAAACTGAAAAAAATTTTAGGCTTGCCCTTAACCCAGCGAGTATTTACTGACTACCTACTATGTATTACACACTATTTTAGGTACTTGGAACATAGCAGTGACCAAACTTTTTTTTTTTTTTTTTTTTTTAAGACAGCATCTCACTCCATTGCTCTGGCTAGAGTGCAGTGGCATCATCATAGCTCACTGAAACCTCAAATTCCTCGGCTCAAGCAATCCTCCTGCCTAGCCTCCCCAGTGGCTGGGACTACAGACATGCATGATCAGGCCCAGCTAATTTTTCTGTTCTTTGTAGGGAAAGGGTCTCACTCTTGCTCAGGCTGGTCTCAAACTCCTGGCCTCAAGCAATCCTTCCACCTCACCCTCCCCAAATGCTAGAATTATAGGTGTGAGCCACCATTCCTGGTCAAATATTCTATTCTTAAAGGTCACACTCAATCCATATTCATTTTCACCTGGAGGAATATGGAAGGAATAGTGGTTCGCTTCTCAAATGCATTAATAGATATGTTGTTTGCATTTTTCTGATATGTCTAAGCATTATTTTTTAGTTAGTAAGGAAAGAATGCATGAGGGTTTTTTTTGTATTCTTTCCAAATAGTTGAGACTGAATAATTTGAAAGATATTTCCTGGAATGCTTCAACGATGGTTGGGTGAATTCCCAATAAGGATGATTTTCTACTCTACTTTCTTATTTACTGTTCTAGTTACATATAATCACCATTCATTGTCTTATATAATATGTAGCTACAACAAATAGTTTTATCTGGTTAGATATTTAGGTGATATACTCAAATTTTAATCTTTTATTTTAAAATAAACAAACACAGAGAATTTGTCTGAGGAAAGGGGAAAACGGCAGGAAAAAAAACTTACCTCTGGTTATTAGTGTAAATCCAGTTGTCTGTACATTATGGTGAATTAGTCGCTTTTTAGAAAGAGCTTTTAATTGCTTAATCTAAGTAATGTGGGCAATGGCATACGTGTTTTATTTTAGGGTCTATCTAGCCCACTCAGAAAATGTAATGGACCTAATTTTCATTTAGTATAGGTCTGTGCAGTTCCTAAAACATCTAAATGGCTATTAATTTAATCAGGTAATTTAACTATAGCTCTAGAAAAGGCCACCAGCTAGTTGTCACGCAATGATTATGAGGATGACATTTCTATCCCATGATGCCAGAGGCAGACTTTGATACATCATTTTCTTTTTGAAGGTTAAACTCAGATAACCTGCCTTTGGCATTTAATTAGCTACATATTAAACACTCTTTTAATAATAAAATGATTAAAAATTTTATTGCTTCTCAAATGAGGCCCTTTTAGATAGATTTAATGACTTGGTTAGAGCTCTGTAGTTTGTGAACCAAACCTTACTTAGGCCAGTATGTAGTAATGATATGCTTTACAGCTTGCAAAATCTGTATTTTATTCAAATGATGGCCATAATCATTTTGGATAAAACTTATAATGCTTTCTTCTGTATTTTTAAGTCTCACTGTTAAATGTCATTGGAAAGTAACCAGAAACCCGTTGATTCAAATTTTTCAGAAATTACCAAGTTCAAGATTAATAAAGAGACTATGAAGTCTGTTTAATGTGCTGAATCTTATATACTAATTGTTTTTTCTTTGTAAAATCATTTGTCACCATTGAATACCTGCAAAAAAAATATGGTAGAAATGATAGAGGAGTGTGAGTGGACTGCAAATTCCCATCCATATTTTCAGTTAATATCAGCTCTTGAGTGGGAACGGTCATCAAGAGACCATTCATTGTTCATCTTCAGCGTGAATTGAGAGGGAGAGGGGGACATTAAAAAAAATCTGTAAAATAGGGCCGAAGAGACAGAATGCTGTCACACAAGAACATAGAGTAACTGTAGTCTGAATAAAAGTGACCATTTTACCCTTTTTTTAAAAGCTTTAATTTTGAACTTATTTTATTATGTATATATGCACAGTTTTTGTTGGTTTTTTTGTTTTTTTGTTTTTTGTTTTTGGCAGAGTCTCACTCTGTTGTCCAGGCAAGTGCTGTGGCATCAGCCTAGCTCACAGCAACCTCAAACTCCTGGGCACAACCGATCCTCCTAGCTCAGCCTCCCGAATACCTGGGACTACAGGCACACGCCACCATGCCCGGCTAATTTTTCTATTTTTAGTAGAGATGGGGGTCTCACTGTTGCTCAGCCTGATCTCGAACTCCTGAGCTCAAGCTATCCTCTCACCTTGGCCTCCCAGAGAATGCTAGGATTATAGGTGTGAGCCACTGCACCTGGCCTGTTTTCATTATTATTGAGTAAATATCTAAGAGTAGAGTTATTGGATCATTATAATACTTGCATGTTTAACTGCAGGAGAAACTGCCAATACCTTCACTTTAGATGTAGTTGTCAATAATCTAGAATCTACTTCTTTTATCATGGAAAGATAAAAAGATTCAATGAATAATATTCATTGCAATGCATGATGCAAGGGTGTTTAGAATTTTGATGGTGTGATTTCCTTCTGTCTGTAGATGTAAAAATTTTCTCTTTGGTGGTTAATAAAGAGGTCCCTCCCCCTACTCCACATCAACAGATTACTGCTTTTATTCCAGGTTTAGGGAAATGTGGGTCTTGTTCTTTGGGGTTTGATTGTTAGAGAAAATAAGGGAAAATCATAAACATGAAAATTATTAATCAAATTAGGATGAATAATATAAAAGAGGCCACCTGTTACTTTATCAAATGTATATCTGTACATTAACAAAACATATATAATCAAGCTTTGTGGATGGCAATAATTTGGTTCATTAGAATCTAAATAAGTAGTAAGTTACCAAATCACATGAGAAAATATTTTTTCTCTCTGCTTTAGAATCCAAGATAGCAAAGAAGGTTCTCTGACTTCTAGGAAAATTCTCGTCTACCTTGGGAGTATCTGGGGCATGGGCCTAATTGATAACATCCAAAAGTGGGTCTGTAGAGAGTACACTTGCAAGAATTACAGAAGAAAAGGAAAGAAAACAATTTCACCCTATTTTCAATAGGACTAGAACTTTAGTTTCCTAATCCATGTATTCAATGCTGTATCTAATGGAAAGCTCCCTCTACCCAAAGTTACTCTGTTGATCAAAACTGCTGTTTAATTTTCCTGTTATAAAAGTAATCCTTGCTGAAAATGTCATATTGAGTCTTAGACTGCCTATATTTTTCCCACCAAACAGAGCTATCTACGCCTCCCCAAACAAGCTATGTCTTCATAACACCAAACAATTCACTGTTGTGTGTAAAGACCATTTAACCAACAAGTTTCTTGTTCTGTGTAAACCCAACTGGTTGTTGTGTTTGAATAATTAGACGGGGCAGTGCAGCTGTTTGGTGATGTGAAGTTTCTAGTCCTAGGTGAGACAGAGTTCCAAGAACTATTATTTTGTATTGATGAAATGCTCATGAATATGACAACTGAATTTCTGAGCTGTGATGTCCATGGCTCTTTGTATATACTTATCAATCATAGCTTATATGCACAGACATTTAATAGTCAGAGGTATTAGGTGGTCTCTTTTATTACACAGAGGCACTATGGTATGGCATTTAAGAGCAAAGACACTGGAGCCAAGCTGATCTCTGCTAACTACTAGCTGTATGACCTAGCTATTCACCATTCTGTGCCTGTTTCCTCGTCTTTAAAATGGAGTAATAATAGTACTCAATTCATGAAGCTGTTCTGAGAATTAGGATTTTATTTTATTTTATTTTTTATATTCACCCTACATGAACTTTGACTAAGAATTAGGATTTTAAAAAGTGCCTTGACGGTACATGGGCAACGTATGTAACTTGCAATTCTGTATCCCCCATAACAATAAGATGATATAAAATAATAAAAAAAAAGTGCCTTGAAAATTCTTGGCCTATGTAAACACTGTTAATTGTTTGTTACATATTTTATGTTACAATTAGATAGTCTCAGCAGCTTGATGGAAGTTATGGATGCATCAGTTTAGAAAGACTTCTGCTGTTACGCTGAACACCTAAGTGTCCATAGCCTCGGACAGTCTCAGTTGTAAAAAACGTCAGCTAATTCCCTACAACCTTCCCACAAACTGCTTAAAACGAATTCTATCACTTCTTGACGAGAAATGATTTTGAAATAGGAACCTAGAATCAAAGTGCCCTGTTCTGCCTTAAAACTACATATTTTTCTTTCATGTGGGATTATTTTGAAAATATCTGTGCAAGAGAGCCTTCCATTGGTGGCCATTTTTCTATCCAAGATTTCAGCACAATGTGTGGGAGCTTTATTTTGGAGAAGAATGGCTTGTGACTCTGGACAGAGTCAGGGTAGTAGAAGTTATGCACATCAATCCAAGCACCAGACTGCCAGGTGTCTCTTTCCCCTGTGAAACCTCAGGCAAGGCACCTAGCCTCTTTGGGGATAATATTAGTCCCTACCTCATGGGGTTGTTGTGAGAATTCAATGAGTTAAATATACATAATGTTGTAAATATAGTATCTGACCCACAGCAAGTTCTCAACAAGGGTTTGGTGTGTTGCTGATGTTACGACTCTAAACCTCATTTCTAAATTCCTGAGAGCCTTTTGTAGAATTCTATTGGCCTCTTATTTCTGGTTTTTTCTCTGGAGAATTGTTAGTGAGCCCCCATGATTTAGACTCAAAGAAGAGGTTTACTATAAAAAGAGATGCTCATTATTAGGCTGTCTCTACAGGTCACTTCTTTATTTCCCAGGGCACGGGTTGTCCAGGAGGCCAAACAGCATCTTCTCCAATCTTCTCTTGGCTTGGATGAAGTGGCTTGAGTACACCGGCATCTATTTTCAATCTAACCCTACTTGCCTGCAAGCTATAAATCAGATTCGGAAAACATGTTTTTCTGTAAGTCCATAGGAAGGAGAAAACAGACTTGATTTCCTGCAGTGTCTCTCTCTGGGACAAAACTAAGTTGATTTGTTTTGCAAGCAGCAAGATTGCCATTAGTGCAGTTGTGTTAATATACTTTTCCAGTCAACAAACGTTCCCAAGCAGGGACTTGGGTCCTGAAGAGATAGGAGCCAAATGTGTATTTAATGACTAAGCTCATATTTTTATATTCCAGTGTGGTATCTATAAATTGAAGATGTTTATTAACTTTAATATGAAATCTTTTTCTATTGAAGTCTGGTGATGATTTGATTTGCATATGGCTTAGAGTTCCAAATAAACAAAATTGCAGCAACTATTTAATGTGAACTTTGGGAGTGGTTAAACAAATTATCAAATACCCATACAATGGAATATGCTTCAGCCATTAATAATGCAATCTTGGGAATATTTACAGACATGTAAAGATGTTCACAATATGTTCTTAAGTAAAAAAAAAAAAGGAAATGAGATGGGAGAAAATTAGAAGATGGCCAGAATTTTGCCTCTGAAAGGGAACTTGGAGATATGAATAATATGGATAAACAAGCCTGAACATTTTTATCAAAGCCAGAAATACTATAAAGAGAAACCACCATTTGAAACTAAATCTAAATAAATTTAGAGCACATTTTAAAAGTTATGATTTACAATGTTACTCATCCTAGTTAATTTTGGGGCTTCCGTATTCTATGAGGCAGCCCTAGCAAAAAATAAAAATTGATCAAGAAAGAACGTGAACAAAGTCATATAGTTAGAGCTATAAATGGGTTTTAGGGTAAGCAATGCTTTCCAAAAAAGTTATCAAAAATCACTTTGGGGAATTTGGAAACATACGTATCTTGGCTTCACATCCAAGAGATTTTACTATTTAAGTGGAAAAAATACTTCAGGTTCTAATTTTCTCAAAAGATGGATAGTCTGTACTAAAACACAAACAAAAATCCCAGAGATTCCTTCCTCCTCTAAATCTGTATACTGTTATCTTTCTATAGAAGAAATCAGGCCCTCATTCCTGTTTGAAGGCACAGAATTTAGTCTTAAGGGGGACCTGGATTCGCTAACTGGTTTGTTTGTACATCAGCTGTGTAAACTTTGAGCAAGATAATGCATATTTCCCAAGCAACTTCCGGCTATATCCCCACCCTTCATCTGGAAAATGGGATAAAAATACCAACTTCATAGGGGTTTTGGTGAGGATTAAATGAAACAATCCATGTAAAGTACTTAGCACATGCCTTGTGTATATATATATATATATATATATAATAAAGGCTCAATGAATAGTAACAATGATCTTTATTTTTAACAATTTAGTCTTTAATGTCCTTGTTGGTGACAGACTGCTTGAGTGGATGGGCCTTAGTTTTAGATAGGTATGACAGTTCCTGTTCCTATGACTTTATAGTTGTGGAATTAATAAGAAAAACAAGATGATTTATTATGGAGGGAATGTAGTCTATTTCCTTGTGTTTGAAACCTGCATTAAAGTAGATCTATCTACTTTAATGTACACAGGTTGGAAGGTAGCTAACAGCACACAAGGGTGTGTCAGGGAAATCATGGTGGTAATGACAGTAATAATTCTTGCTGTCATTTATTGAGATCCCTCTATGTTCCAGGCACTGTCCCAGGTATTTTATGTACATTATGTTACTTCAGTCCCATAGCAGCCCATTAGGAATATGCTATTGTTTTTATTTCACAGATGAGGAAACTGATGTTTAGAGAGTTTAAATTCCTTGCTTATGGTCAGCTTATAAGAAGAGCCAGTATTCCAACCTTCTCCTGTTTGAGTCAGATGTAGACTTGATAACTTACTTAAAGATAAGAACCTACATTGCTTGTCAGTATTAACTCCTCAAGTATTTATGGAGCAAGTGAGAGTCAGGGAATGAATGAATGATAGTGAAGGTGAAGGAGTAGAAACTGTTTAGGGCATTAGCTGTGAGATTTCAAATCTGCTGTTAAATTAAAAACAAACAAACAAAAATACTTTCCAAGCAAAGTTGTTGATCTTCAGAAGGAGCAAATGGGATAATCTGGAATTGTTCGATTTTGAAATTGCCTTCACAATAAGATTTTGTTTTATCCTTTCTCACAAATTGGCATGCTTTTCTAAGGGCTTATTGATTCTTGCAGCTCATTTCTCAACATTAATAATGTACCAATAGAGAAATTTTGAGCATTCTAGAAAAAATATGTTGAAGGGGTTTAATTTACGGTGGCAAGGAGGAGATTGTCACTTCAGGTAATTTTCTGTTTGTGCTGTTCTTTCTCTAGGCTTTTGGTTAAGTCATGGCTTTGTCCAAGAAAGCAACTGCTATTTGCAACCCTACTTTGCCAATGAAACTTGCTGTAATAAAATCTTTAAATCTATCCTCAACTGAAAAATTATACAGCATTTTACTTCTTTGATATGGTTATAGGGTCACCCTATGTTCCTTGTCTCTGGGTTCATTTTTTGCTATATGCTTAACTATTAAGATTTATTCAGATGGAATATTCACACCACCAGGTACAGTGGCACGCGCCTGTAGACCCAGCTACTCGGGAGGCTGAGGCAGGAGGATCACTTGAGTCCAGGAGTTCTGGGCTGTAGTGTGCTATGCCAATCGGGTGTCCACACTAAGTTTGGCATCAATATGGTGACCTCCCGGGAGCGGGGGACCACCAGGTTGCCTAAGGAGGGGTGACGGGCCCATGTCAGAAACAGAGCAGGTCGGAAAATTCACAGCAGTCTTCTTATCTAAACCAACTTTTCCTTCTTTTTGCTTCTCCTCTGTAAAGACATTCTCTTCATGCCAGTTTTATGAGTTTGGGAAAGAGTTTTAGTTCCTTGTAAATCTATGTACATTCTGGAAGTCTCCAGAGGGCAGAACAAAGATTCCTGATGCCGGCTATCAATGTTGATTTAAGCAGAGATCTCAGGATGGGGGGTAAAAGGGAGATTTTCTACCTCTCTGTGATTTCATAGGACCCTTTTCTGTACTTTGCTGAACAGAAAGGAAGCCTGTAAACGCCAGGAAATCAACAAACACACATTTTATTTTTTTTCAGACCAAATACTCATTAGAGGAAAGTGACGTCCAACCACAAAAGACATACCGAAACACAAGGCTCTTGTGTTGGCATTGTACCACTGGTCATTTGCCTTGCAGCAATCTCAAATGCCCCTAGCCCTGAGCAAAGTGCCCCTCTGCACAAGGATTGAAATTGCTTCCCAGCTGTGGCCGCAGCAGGGACATCAATCCTCATCTGTTCCCCACCACTGAACTTCCCGCTGAGCACTGGAAACAAGCAGCACACTCCGACACCAGTGGGACCCGGCTTTTAGAAGTAAGATTGAATGGCTATTAGAAGGGGTGACGGGTCTAACCTAACACCCTGTGCAGAGAGACCGTGGTAATGAAGTGACACAGAATCGTGGCATGGTAGAACTGGAAGGCTCCTCGGACATCATCCTGGCCAATGCCTTCATTTTATAGGTGAAGAAACTGAGGTCCAAAGAGGTTAATTGACTTATCCAAGGTCATGTTGTGAATTACTACCCTTTTGTTGTTCTAGGTCACCTTTAAACAAATTTTTTTTTCAAGGTTTCTTAGAGTTCAAAATTCATAGTCTATCAGCTATCATAGTTTGAAATGCTTCCTGTTAGAACTCATTCATTTGGCAGTATTTAATGGGAACCTATAGTGAACATGTTATATACGTTACAGGTAATTTAAAAAAGGAAAAGGGATTCCTGTACTTAAATACCTTGCAATTTTATTGGGGGTTTCAGAACTGAAATAGCAAGTGGAAAAATCAAATGCTTGATATATGTATGTAAATGCTGTAGGTAAAGAAAATTTTACTGAGTGGGTATGTGCAGCTTTACCTTAAAGAAATTGATGGCCATCTTTGTTTCCTCATCTCTAATATAAAGTGGTCAGATGAGATGATCTTTAAAGTCCCTACTAATTTCATCTTTGATGTTCCCATTTATGAGTGACCAAATATGAAATGCAAAACACTCCAGATGTTCTAGCAGATTTATATTTGGATCTGAGAAAAGTCTTGATGCACCACAATAGTTTTAAATAATTTTTTTTGGAGTGGCGAAATATAATACCATTGAGAATTTTATGTGAGATTCTCTCACTAGAAAGACAGGTTTTAGAGCTGTGCACTGTATTTCCAGGACAGATTTCGATTAATGATCATTGATTCCATTGGGTAGAACAATATTTCAGGATCAGAACAATCAAACTCAAGTTATACAGGCACAAGTTTAACAGACGTAACACATGTTTGACAATGCTCACCAAACCGATGCACCCCTTCTGTCTACCCATCAAAATGATTGCCAGAGGTCAATAAGCACTGGTCCACATGAACTTCTTTCTCTGTGTTTGCTGCTACTAAGTTGTTTCTAAAGGCACAGTAGCATTAGCCACCACTGGAATCCCTGAATCAACAAAAGTCATTTAAATAGCTCTTGTGCATGGTAGACTCATGTTTACAGATGCCAGCCACCTGAATATCTCTCAGATACATTTAACAATCTCTGTTGATGCAGCTTTAGCCAGTAATAATAGCTACTTAATGAGTACTAACTATGGACCAGGGGCTATACTAAATGTTTTGCATATATTATCTCATTTAATACTTCCAATAATCTTATGCAGTAGGCACTATTATTATCCCCGTAAAAAAAACCTGAAGATTAGAAGATTAAGTAGTTTGCATAAGACACATCTAGAAAAACAGTAAAACTAAGATTTGAAACCAGTGTTCGATTCCACAGGCAGTACACTGATCATTATATAGTATCGGCTCCCAGATTGTAATCTTCTGGAAAACTGAGATTATTTTTAAGTGGCTTTGAGTAAAGGGACTTTCTCTAATAGGATGATGAGTGTGCAGAGTGATAGTGTGTGACGGTAATAGGGGTTGGGGGTGAGAGGAATTGTTAATAGTTATTGACTTTAGCAAATTGTATTTAATTCAAATCTTACTATGATTTTCAGCAAGGGCACGTTACACTCGTCTGCGGTACCCTTGGGAGCAGAGATGTGGGTAAAAGTCTTAATAAACATCATTCCTTCAGAACCCGCTTTGCAGACACAAGCGTGCATCATCCAACCTAGGTCTGCACAGCGAGTCCAGAAGCCATTTCATTATTTAAATTTCTGCTCTGCAATGTTGTATGAAATACCGTTAAGAACTCTGTGCTTTAAATTCTGTGGAATATCAACACACCTCCAAGCCTAAATCTAAAGCGATGGTGCTTAATAATTTATATGACCGCATTCCCACCCATCTCAATGTGGTTAAAAATAATGAAATAGAGAACCTGCGCTCTCAGAGAATGTAACAGGCCAATTTATGATTCTAATTCTCTGTTTGGTCATCTGAAATATACTAGTTTAGCAGCTTTATGCCTTTAACAGGTATTTCTTAAAAGCAATTCCTACTTGCATTACTGTTCCGTAAATGTTTTGGCTTGAAAGAGAAAATGTGTCCTTCAAACAAGTTTATTTCTTTCAGGGCTACTTCTGTACGTGAATTCCTCGGTGGTGACTACTCAGGGTTTTCTGTTATCATCTTCTCAGGGTTCAATTCATTACCCCTGTTCATTATTCAATTTGTTGGGCTTTGAGCACCTGAATAATTGAAAGCTATGCAAGTATTATAAATTATATTGTCCACGTTCATAATCCCCATTTTAGAGTTTATAGCTTCACTGTAAAAATTCACTGTGTTGGAACCTTACATACAAGGTCTTATATTGAAAACAAATTAATTTATAAATAGATTTTTTTTTTCTTCTCCAAACTCTATTTTATCAAATCTTACATTTTTCAGTTATGGTTTTTATGGCTTTTACTGCCACAGCAAGACCAATGAAAAGGATGTTTTACATATTCATTTATTCATTCTTTTTTGCAACAAATATTTATCGAATGACTATTATTCTTTTGACAGTATGAGGCTGGGGCTAGGTCAGCCTATTCTCTTGGAGAAGAATGAAAGGGAAAGCAGGCTTTGCGGCCTTTGAAGTTATGACTTCCACCTTCTGATGCCTTCCAAAAATAAAACAAACAAACAAGAAGAAAACGTACTCAGTAGCCCTGCCCTTTGGCTCTTCTTGGTCCACCTAGGGCCATGAGGACTGGAAGATTCTCCAGCCTTCTTGGGGTAGGTAGCCAGTTATTTGCTCTGCATATGAGTATTGGAATGAATTTCTCAAAGAGAATAATAATTCTATGCTTTAAAACTTAAAAAAAGGAAAGGAAAGGAAGGGAACAAGCATGTGGGTGAGGTTTAAGGGACCGATATCCCTAGCTAGTAAGTGCCTGAACTGGATCAAATCTTGTGGATGCAAATCCATTGGGGTTTGTAACTTCATCAGTGCTGCCCTTGTATTGCTAGATTGATTAATTGATTGATTGACTTCACCGCAATGAAAATAGTTTCCCACCCCCCTCCCTAATTATAGAAGCCATGCTGGCTATTCTTGTAAGAGCTGAAACAATGGATGAAGGCATAAGGTTGAAAGCAAAAATCACCTGCAAATGAATTTGTTCAACATTGGTTCAGCAAGTATTTTTGGAGCACATATTCTATACCACTGGAGCTGGGTAAATTGTGGTAATACTGATGTGGTTCCTGCCCTTATTTAGCATAAAATTGGTGACAGGCAAATAACAAACAAGAAAGCAAACAAATAAGTATATATCACCCTTTTACAAAGACCAAGAACAGAGAATCATGATGAAAAATCTATAGGGGAAGAACTAGTTAGGTAGAGTTGTTAGAGAGGTGACCTCTCCCAGAAAATGGCATTTGGGGGAAGAGGCTTTCCACATTGTTATTTTTTACAAAAACAGAATCATATATGCATATTGTTTTGCAACTTGCTGTTTTATTATAACAGTGTTAATGTAAATCTCCCATGTACGTAAGTACAGACTGAGGGTCTTGTACGAATACACTGTAATTTTAAAAAATCAATCTTCTACTGATGGCTACCAATTTTTTTTTTTTTGCTTTCATACGCATTGCTGAGATTGATGCCCTTTCATATATCCCTTGGGGTCTATTAACCATTATTTCTTAGCATAAATACGTGGAAATAGAATTTCTGGGTCAGAGTATGTATGTATATATGTATACTTTAAAAGTTTTTATACATGTTGTCAAAATACCAGATGGAAATATGTATTAATTTATATTCCCTGCAACATAATGTTTAAGTGAGAGGTAGAATAGAAGAATGATTTCAGAGGCTGGGCTTTGGAGTTAGATTACTTGGGTGTAAGTCTCAGCTCCAGCACTTATAAGCTGTGTGGCTTTGGGTAAGTTGAATGACCTCCCAATGTTTCAGTTTCCTCATTTAGAACATGGGCGTGATAATTTATGGGGTTGTGTGAAGAATAAATGAGATAACCCATATTAAGCATTTAACACAGTACATGGCCTGTATTAAATGCTCAATAAATATCAGCTATTACTATTATTTACCTGGTACCCTTGTAAATACTGGATACTATCATTTTTTTAATTTTTTAACATTTTTAAATTAAAAACAATGCATGCTTATGATAAAGAAGGTCTCAAACCACATCAACAGATATCAAATGAGAAGAAGAGTCCCCCAAATACTCCTTCATCTGCAGCTCCACTCCCTAGAAATAACCCCTTAAAACTTTTAAAATAGCTTCTATAACTCTAAACTAAATGCCTGCAACCTGCCATTCCTGAATGATCCATTTTAGACAAAATCTCTAGACAGGCCACCATGAAAGAAGAGGAATTTAGCTCTATTCTCCCCTCGTCACTTTATTTTCTAGTTCATTGAAAAATAATATTTCAAATCAAGTGTCTATGTTGTTAAAAACCTACTCCAACAACATTTCCACTTTCCTTTTCATGTTTGCCTCCATGAAATCCACTAAATTAGATACACCTGTCACTACAAGGGGACATCTAGCAATTGTGGCTCTCCAGCCATAGCGTATCTATTCATCCCGGTTTGTCTGGGACGGTCTCGGTTTACATTTTTTGTCCCCGTGAAATTTTTTTTTTTTTTTTCAGTACGAGATGGGAAGATCAACCCGTGAAGTTTTTAATAGCACCCCATTCACTTTCAAAATTGTGTTATTTGGATAACTTATGGGGTCACTCAATGTATAAAAATAATGAGAGTGGAGAGAAGCCGTCTGCAAGATTGAGGTTGCTGGTGGGAGACCTCTCGTGGCTTTTTGACCACTCAGTCTCTATTACTGAGTGGCTAAGGATAGTACATTTTATTTGCTTTCAAAGGTTTCTTATCTCTTCTCGTGAGCTCTAATATTTGGGGTTTGTGTCCCTTTGCTATGCTTGATACAAAGGGTGCCCCTGTGTCTGTGCACAGTTCTATTCGAGGCTGTGTTTGACTTAATTTTGAAATGGTAAGGAGAAGAATCTAATTGGGATATTAATCCCATGGTAGATTGGCTACTATCTTGTTAATATAATATTCTTATTCCTTTAAAAACTATTTCAAATTTATGGAAAGGTGTAGAGAATCATAATACAGATGTTCCTCAACTTATCATGGGGTTATGTTCCAATAAACCCATCATAAGATGAAAAGAGTAAGTCAAAAATGCATTTAATACCCCTAGCAAACCGATTGCAAAGTGGAAGAATTGTAAATCAACACATCATAAGTTGGGGACTGCCTGTAATTAAAAATTTGATGTTCTCAGCTCCCAACTTAAAAAGTAAAACATTACCAACACAATCGACTCTCCAGTGTTCTACGTTCCTGCACACCTCTCCATGACTGCAATATTCTTTCCTTACCCTAAGGCAACCACTTAGCTGGATGTACTATAGTGCTTTTTATTTCCATGCATTAAAGAAAAATAGTTACAATGTATAGCATGTGACACCAAAGATAGTATTTTTTCATGCTTTAAAATTGTTATATATATAATATGCAATTTGGTTTTGTTCTTAGCATTTTATTTGGGAGAGTCACCCATGATGACTTATGTAGGAATAGTTGATACCTTTTCACTATTCTATGACATTTCCTTATATGAATATACCACTATTTATCTATTCTGCTCTTTTCAGTCTTACAAACTATGCTGCTATGAACACTCCTGACCATCACTGTAAAAATAAAGTGCCATTCAAATGGTTGTACCAATTTATACTCTCAATAGCAGTGAATAAGAGGATTTATATCATTGTAAAACTATTTATTTAACTCAGGAAATCAGGCAACCAACTAATATTTATTGAGCACCTATTGTAGACGAGGTACCCATCCTAGGCATTGAAGACAAGATACAGAGAAATATGAGGGAGTTCCTGCCATCTGAGTTGAGGTAATAGAATATATATGTACATGAAATTCTTCACTAATACATACACTTATTGAGTAACTACTACCTGCCAGGTACTGTCATAGGCAATAGGAATAACAAAGTGAGTAAGACACAATTCCTGTTCTCAAAACTAACAGACTAAGCTTAGCAAGTGCTCTCATTCTTCAGAAAAGGGTACCATTATTTCCAACTGGGGTAAAATGATGGGAGGTGGGGAGTCAGGCAAGGTTTAACCAGAAAGGTTAGAACAAAGGTGGAGAATAATTGAAGGACATCCCAGGAAACACTGCGAGTGACCTGTGTATTCCCTTTGCTGTTCCTCCTTTTGCACCTTCTGTACAATGGTGAACATACACCACGTTGACGAATTTTCCAATTACTAAGCAAGACAACTCAGAAATGAAAATATTTCATAAATGTTAATAGATGGCTTGATTACATAAAAACTTTTTATTGTTATTGTTCACATCAAATATCTGAGACTATATATTTCGGTAAATATGCATTTCATTATTCTACATGCACTTTAGAAAAATTCCAGCTTTCTGTGTATAGACTTTTGTTTGCTAGAGAACAAGAATTGTTATAAGAAGATATGAAAGCTACTTATTTTTTATGGGACTTGTGCATAAATCTTATATCTATAACATGATCTAGTGACATAAATTTTAGCAGCTTGTTTCTGTTTCACCTGCTGTGGAACCAGTGCTATCCTACAGCAATATCCAGGAGTGGAATTGAGCTATTTGCTGGTGTCATAAATAAGAAAGGATGTCATGGCTGTTTTCATTTGACTGAGCAGTAATGGAGTTAATTATACTTTCCCTCTCTTTGTTTTTGATCTGTGTTTCCAAAGTCATCTAAGCTTTTGGGAGTTCTCATATTTTAACTCTTCCCTTGTCTGATTGGATTTCATACCTTTTGGGGTTTAACAGCTATCAGTTATTATTCTCTTTAAATTTCCACCTTTCATTTGTAACTGTGCAGGTTATGTGCCACAATAATTTTTCTTTAAAGAAACATGGAAAGTGACATTATTTTATACTTGATATATAATTTCTGCTTTGGGCATTTTATATAAATTACCTATGGAAAAGGAAAGATTTTAGCCCAATTTACTAGTTGAGACAAACACAGGAAAGCTAGGTGAGTTCTGAACTGTAACCTAGCAATCCAGTGAGACAGTCAGAAATGGATTTAAAATTTTCTTTCACATTTTTGCTGGGATTATGAACCATTGTTGAAATGAAAAGGGGCTTCTGGAATTTTGCTACCAGGCCATTATGTATTGATTAACTTGAGGTGATAAAAGTAGATAAAAACACATAAACATATATAAACATGTGGAGACATTGGATTAATTTTTCATCTCTATTGATTTTAGTATTTAAGTCTGTAACTACATAATCTGAAATACTCAGATTATTAGTTAATATGGACAATTTAGCTCTAATTAATTATCCTCTTAATTTTTGTTTGTGTAAATATTCTCTTATTTAGTTGGCAACTAAGATCCTAAAGAAGAAAATTGAGAAAAAATTATTTACGTGTTTTCTTTTTATAACAAAAAATATTAAGACATTTGGAAATAAGGAGATTTTTAATTTTTCTGTTTTTATCAATTTCTGGACAATTTGAATAGCTGAGACATAGGAAAGGCAGCATATACTATTCTCATATGTACATACATAATATACATTAAAAATAATAAAAATAAATTGACAATTTTATGGTTTAATTTGACTTAAAATGTGATTTTGCTTTTTAATAGATCCAACTCTTTTTTTGTAATGTTCTCTTGGTAATGAACAGCTTCAACAAAGGCTTTCTGATCCATAATAGTTCTCACAGATAGGAATTTGTTTTCAAAGATGCAAACAATTCCCAAGCTGCTTATTTTTACTCAAATTAAAAACACTTGAGAAATCCTGACATAAAATTGTTTCATCTTATCTCTTGTCTCCTGCACAAATGACTTTTTTACTATGAATCATGCTATTACTGTGATCGCCATCATTTTGATGAAGAATCTATGAGTCAGTTATTTTTTCAATCACGGTACATCAAAAATAGGGCTGGGAATCGCCAAGGAATTTTGTTGAAATCTGGGTGAGAAGTTGAGCAGTTCACTATAAAGTAGAAAACGATTCCTCAATTTTTGGCCTGAAGCTTTTCATAAGGGGTTAATGTAATTCTGTTTGTAGGCAGGGGTGTGGAGGAGTTGGGATGTTATTAGTTGTCAGGGATTTTCTACTGACCTGCAGAGGATAATTTTTCTATCACTGGGTACTGAGGTCTGACCCCAATGGACTTCTTTGATCTTGTAAAGTCTTGGTAGGAATTTTTGTTGGTTACTATTAGGTTATCCCTGAACTCACCATAACAGACAGACTCAAAGCTGCCACTGCAAAATCCCTATGTAAACTCACAGGAAGGTAATCTGGGTGAGATTTGCACCTTGTCCTGGGACTTACCTGTTCAATGAAAACCTTCTGATATTAAAAAAAGAAAAAGGGGAGGAGCATAGTTAATTAGCATTTTGTACTAATTTAATGGCCTTAACATGATCACAGTTAAATGGGATTTGTTGTTCAAAAGCAAAGAAAGAAAATACACTTACCCAGAACAACTCCAAAAAAGTGGAGTTGAAAAAGAAAACAAACAAACGAATAAACAAAACCCAGGCCCTTAGGTAGTTGCTAAAGTTTCAGCCTCAGGGTTATACGCATTAATGTGTGTCCCCTGGTGTCACTTGCTCTTTAACAGGCACACATTTCAACCATGGGATTCACCATCGAGTGAATTTTGACACATTTTGATATCTGCTGTGAAATATGAAATTTGAGACATCTTTGGCATTTAGAAATAATTCACAAATTAGAATCCCAGCTTGCTGGTTTTCTGGGTTGTTTAGAAAGTCAATTAGAAGGACAATAGACATTCTTCACGTGTTTTATGAATACCACGGCAATTCCAGAACTAAAAGGGAATCAAACTGAGCAACAGCCTTTTGCTAAGGAAGGTCAGATTTTCTTCTCTCTGAAGTCTTTCAGGCTCCCAAACCAGTTTGCATATTGAGCTTCCCAGAACTATTTTCAACTACCTGGAGCAGTTGAGCATGAAGAACACCATTCTCATGTCTTTAACTACAAATTGGTACGCAAATGGGCTCCGGAGTTCTGGTAAGGAGGGGCACACGCCTTGAACCCATCTGTTTATTACTGAGGAAGTTCTGATCAAGTTTATGGTCTTAAAGACTCCAACATATCAACTCCAGTGAAGAGCAGGACAAGCCATTGTAAATATGAACCATCAAAGCATTAGCCATTTCAATGAAATGAAGCAAATCAATTGTTTTCCAGAAAGGTGCCTTTCAGATCTCCTTTCCCAGGTTCTGAGTTTCTGTATCAAGTTCACATTACAACAACTTGTACAAAAGGGATTTTAATTCAGGATTTTGGAAGGTCAGTGTCTTGGCCAGTCAAATGTGCTTTCCTTAATCCCTGGCGAATCACAAACTCACTGCTTTAAAACCATTTAAAATAATCCAGTGACATTAGCATTAGGACAAAAATGAACAGCTAAAATAATTGCAGTTATTCAGGTTTTGAATTTGCTCCTGTCAATCAGTTGACTTTTATTTAATGACATTGTTTTCCCTCCAAAATCTGTTATGGTTTATTAAAATGTATATATGTATTAAATGCATGTAGACTTAAGAGATACTGTTTTCTGAAATCAAAACATCTTTGGTTAATATATTGTAATTTTATGTTCAATAAAATAATATCAGCTGCAAAGAGGATGCTGAATGGAGGTTTCTGTGTAAACCAGTAAATAGTAATTACTATATCGGATACTGATTATTTCTTCTCACACACTAATTCTATGCAGCAAACATTGGACTAGAAATCTCAAATGTTGTTTCATTGAATCTGAACATTATCAGCCTTCCAATGCTGTGGGCTCTTAGAGATCAGAGATCCTTTCTAAATCTTTGTTTATCCTTAGGACCTAGTAAAGTGCCTGGCAAATAATAGATCCTCAAAAATTTTCTGTTAGATAAATATAAATATATGTAGATAGCTTTTTAAAAAATTGACTTCTAGGATGAGAATTTAAATTCAAGATATAAAATCCTTTGGAGAAGGCAAAAACAATACGGCAAACGGCAGAATTTCTTTCCATGTGGACACAACAAAACTTTACCAAGTGCTTTAGAAGTAAGTGCTACCTTTAAATTGGGAAAGAACTGAGATTAGAGGAATACATTTTGCCTAAAAATTATATTGCATTTAAAAGTTATTCAGTATAAAAATTCAACAGTTAGAAGTTTTAGGGCATTTCTTGGAGGTAAACTATCTTATTAATTAAAACTAGGTAATGAAAATCAGAACATTTTATCCTTAGTCAAAGAATTAACTTTCTTCAAATTGCTTAGATATTAGTTTTGTACACAACCTACCAATACTGAGAGAGACAGAGAGAGAGAGTCATTTTTTTTTTTTTTTTTTTTTTTTTTTTTAGCAGCCAAGCACCAGGCTAGTTACTGCAAAGCATAGAATAGAATTTGAAGTCTGAAAACAGTCTTAATAGAATCCAGGCAGCTGAAGGTGGATGAAGTGGAGGGGATATTGGCACAATCAAGCCAAAAAGAATTTCAGGAACAAAAAACCCAAACCATTAGAAGTTCAGTGTAGCTGGAGGACGGTGGTACTGTTAGCAGGTTTCAGGTAGGGTAGATAGGAGAAAGCTTTGTTGAGGACAAAAAAAGCTGCTAAAAGATTTGCTCCCCAACCCACTACCCCAAGGCAAAAAGTAACCTTTCAAAAATTTGCCTGAAGGCGCAGCTCAATCCGAAATGCATTTAGGAAAGAGCCCTCCTCTGGCTCAAGTGTGGAGAAGAGATTGAAGAGTTCACCTGGATACTGCCTGTTGTGGTTAGCGCTGGGTGTGTCCATTGGGAAGGATGAGAAGCAGAGGGATTTCAGTGAAAAAATTGAGAGAGAAAAAATGTTGAAGGAGGAATTCCAGATTTCTGACTTGGACAGTTGGGAGGGGATGGAGTTGCAGTCCACAGATATTATGTAGTAACACAAGGAAAGAAAAAAATAATTGGGAGGGGGGCATGTAGGAGGGTGGCAGGGTAGCAAAAAAGCAGTGGTAGAAGAAAAAAAGGTGGATTAATCAATTTCGGATCTGTTGTGTTTGTGGAGTCATTGAGACATTCAACTGAAATATTTGGCAGATTGTTTATAGATGAGAAACAAAATTTGGAACAGCGAAGGAATTTAGGAGTCATTTGGTTTTCTACAAATCCTTATTCTGTTAATACTAGTGCATGCCCATTTTCAGCTCCAAAACTAAAGTCATCTAGGAAGTCCTTATTTTTTTATTGCTCTCCCCCCAAATCTATACCTATTTAGTATTTATGTCTTAGAATGTAGCTTGGTTAGTGCATAAAGATTTGCAACTTTTTAGCTATTGCTTTGTAGGAAAAATATAGTGGTTAAGAGCAAAGATGGTAATCAGGCACTTCTAAGTTGGAACTCCACCTCTTTCTAGCTGTGTGAGCGTAAGCAACCCACTTAACCTCTCTGAATCTCAGTTTTCTCACTGGTAAATTTAGGATATCATTAGCTGAATTAAAGAGTTGTCATGAGGATCAGGTAAAATAATGTATAAAATAGTGGGCAGAAGAGGTGACATGTTGCAGTAGCTTAATGGGTATATTAATAGGATAAACGTTGATGAGTAGCACATAGTGGACATTATAATTGGTCCTTCTACCAAATTTTCTTGTCATTTATTGTTCACAAGAACCCTGAGAGGTAAATATTATCATTTCCATTTTATAGAAAGATAAATGAATCTCAGTGACCAATAGCTAAAAAGTCATAAAGCCGAGATTGAAGTCAGATTTTAAAATTCTCATGTTTGGTGTTTTATCTGCTTGCTTCTGGCTTCCGGAGATTATGGGTCAAGAATTCTTGTCTATGTCTCCATAGACTCCAATTTTGTACTGTATAGGAGGATGCTCTATAAATACAGAGGAACAGATTCAGGACAATTTGGGATCTTTGAGTTTCTACTATATGCCAGGCACTGTAATATGCACTAAGAACCTTAATAATTTATGCTTCACCCTTGATATCTTGACACAACACTTTTACTGATAACTATAATACATTGGATCTGTGCTCAACTACAAGTAGGAATAAAAAAGAAAATGTAGCATAGTGAGGAGGAAGAAGTTTATTTTGTCATAAGATTGGGAATGGAAGTGAAATAAAGTTGAGATTTCATCTCGAAGAAGGTGAAATCTGAAGTGAGCCTATTTTGGAGAATTTTAGGCAAAATAAAAATAACTTTTGATCTATGTCTCTATTTAGTTGAGAAGGTCATAGTTGGTGTTGTTAGACGTCTCTTTTTTCTCACAGTTTCTTAGCCAAACACTGGAAAGAACACTATATCAGGTAGCTTATAATTTCCAGAATTAAAAAAAATACATTAAGTGTGAAACATTCAATTATAGGAAATAATTGAATGATATTTTCTACTGGATATGTTAACTATAAATTGTTTTATTTCAATATTTTAATATAAATTCTTAAAGCTTTTGTGGAGTAAAATATTCCTTTGTTTTTATTTTTTAAACCTATATTCATTGGAGGAATTTAACTGCATTTTAAGGCAATAGCCCATAAAACAAAAACATAATTCCAGTTCTTTTTTACGAAGTCATAAATGCAAAATCCAGTTAAAAGTGTTCACATAGTGGAACATACCTGATGAGAATGAGATGATTTTAGAAAAATAATCTGATGACTTTAAAAGATCTGGATTTAGGAAATTCTAATTTCATTAGTAAAACATATTTTAAAAACCAAATAACTATCCTGACTGCTTGAATTTATTTATTTTTATTTATTTATTTATTTATTTTTTTGAGACAGAGTCTCGCTTTGTTGCCCGGGCTAGAGTGAGTGCCCTGGCGTCAGTCTAGCTCACAGCAACCTCAGACTCCTGGGCTTAAGCGATTCTACTGCCTCAGCCTCCCGAGTAGCTGGGACTACAGGCATGCGCCACTATGCCCGGCTAATTTTTTTTCTATGTATATTTTAGTTGTCCATATAATTTCTTTCTATTTTTAGTAGAGACGGGGTCTCGCTCTTGCTCAGGCTGGTCTCGAACTCCTGACCTCGAGCGATCCACCCGCCTCGGCCTCCCAGAGTGCTAGGATTACAGGCGTGAGCCACCGCGCCCGGCCCTGACTGCTTGAATTTAAATTGCACAACAATGTGTTACTTGATATGTGAACTTGAGAAATTACTTGACTTTTCTATGTTCATTTTCTTATTTGTAAAATAAATTTATTGTAAATATTAAACTTTAGGAAGAGACAGTGAAATGGTAGAGGCTCAGATTCTGGAACAAGCCTGCCTGAGTTTGAATATTAGCTGTGTGACTGTGGGCAAGATACCTAACCTCTCTGTGCTTTGGTTTCTTCATTTGTAAAATCAGGGCAATGATAACCCAACTCAGTTGTGCCTATACAATTTAGTGTGTAGTTAGCCATTTCCTCAGTGATTTCAAAAAAAATTTTATATTAAATTCTTACATAAAGTAGGTAGATTTGGGGGATTTGCAATGTATTTATTCATGGATTCATTGTTCTGTCTCCCTCGTGTTGAATTTGTATATTTTGTTAATTGTTTTGGTATTGGATGACATAATTTTAAATACATAAAAATTCAATTGTCCCTTCATCATTCTCTCTCTGTATGTATATGTATTTACATATCCATACACCCCCCCCCACACACACAAACGCCAACACACACACAGAGGTTTTGCTAGCTTATGCATTCTTCATGATGCACTTAGAATCATTCTGTAAAGGCACAAGATAAAAGTCTATTGAATTTTGATAGGAATTGTATTAACCCATAAACTAATTCAAGAGAAATTGACTATTAGTTCTTCCCAGCTAGAAATAAGTCAATTGTTTTCAAGGTCTTTTTTCATATCCCATAGGAAGATTTTGTGATTTTCTTCACAAAAGCCTGTATCTTGCTTGCTGTATTCATTTCTTACTCGATTATATGTATTTGTTGTTAATGTGAATAGAATAACAATTTTCCAGTATTTGTCTAGTTAGTATTTCTCTATAAAAATGTTACTGATTTTTGATATTTATTTTGCAACTAGCCACCTTTTTGAATTATCTTATGAATTCTAATAGTTTCATAGTGGAACATACCTGACTATGAACTGGATTTTGCAATTATGACTTTTTTAAAAAGAACTGAAATTATGTTTTTGTTTTATGGGTTATTGCTTTAAAATGTAGTTAAATTCCCCAGTGAATATAGGTTTAAAAAATAAAAACAAAGGAATATTTTACTCCACAAAGCTTTAAGAATTTATACATTACAGTATTGAAATAAAACAATTTATAGTTAACATATCCAGTAGAAAATGTTATTCTACTCTTCCTTATAGTTGAATGTTTCACATTTAAGGTATTTTTTTTTAAATTCTGGAATACTATCATTCTTTATCTACCATGTTTTGCTCCTTATAACTCCCTAAATTATAGGAAAATTAAAAGTCCATTAAATGACATACATTAACACCTACTATTACAGGGTTAGCTACGGAGAGTGGGCAGCTGCAATACTCATCAAGTTTGATTGCTCTGGAGTCTGAATGCAATATTCATTTAATGGCACTTACTTATTTGTACAAAGAAATAATACTGACCCAGGAAACAATTTGTTTTGAAACAGGTCAATGGCAGGAATGTTAAACGTGTTCCAAAAGCAGCCTGAAAAAGAAAATCTGTAAGTAAAGGGGAAAATTCGTTTGAACTGAAAATATAAGATTTTTATTAGCTATGATAAAAATCGTATTTCTACATTATTAATTTATTCAATCTAAACATTACTTTGTTAGCAAACTATTAATAAATTGGAATTTCTGATATGGCTTTCTTAGGAAAGCTGTTTCTTAAATTTTGAGATTTTTTTAAACCATGTTATGATTGAACTTTAAGAAAATACAAGTACAGCATTCACCCCTTATCCAAGGGGGATATATGCCAAGACTTCCAGTGAATGCCCGAAACCACCGACAATACCAAACCCTTTGTTAAAAGGATTTGTTCTGTAAAATTTGGATTCAGTCAAAAGGCTGCACTCAGGGATCCAGTAAGGCCACGTGTGGCCCCAAGGCCGCAGGTTCCCCACCTCTGCAAGGAACAGGACGGCAGGAGATTTCATCATACTACTCAGGACAATGCCCAATTTAAAACTTATAAATTGTTTATTTCTGGACTTTTCCATTTAATATTTTCAGATCTCAGTTGACCGCAGGCGACTGAAACTGCAGAAAGCGAAACTGTGGGCAAGAAGAGACTACTGTAATGTGAACTCTCACAAGCTTTGACTAAAAACATAACTGTGAAGAAAATGCTGAATATCTAAGTCCTAAAATTATAAGATTTGGGATTGTGTACACAGTGGATGAGCCATGCAATCTTTTCTCTCTATACATATAAGGAGAAGGGCTATTTTATTTCTACTGACGGATTCCACAGAACTGAGTAAATTTTCATCATCTGAAAACAGGTGAAGGCAGGAAAGATTTCGAATGCCAAAGGTACTCTTAAGCAATGAAAGGCAGGCTGAAGAACTAGATAGAAAACCTGGAGGAGGTGTCAGAAAGGATTTCTGATATCAGAGACATCAGAAAATCATTTTTGTCATTAATGCATAGAGACGTTTGAGAATTAAATCAGACGTAGTAACTGAGTTTTATTTAGGAAGGTAAAGTTTTTATCATTTTATTATTTGTTAACATTATTTATTTGTTTTATGAGAAAGGTATTTTTTTAAAACTTCAAAATCATAGTATCATAGAATATTAACATAGCACATTCTGGCCGGCACGGTGGCTCATGCCTGTAATCCTAGCACTCTTGGGGGCCAAGGCGGGAGGATCACTTGAGGTCAGGAGTTCGAGACCAGCCTGAGAAAGAGCAAGATCCCCTATCTACTAAAAATAGAAAAAATTAGCTGGGCATGGTGGCCTGTGCCTGTAGTCCAGCTACTCGGGAGGCTGAGGCAGTAGAATCGTGAGGCCAGGAGTTTGAGGTTGCAGTGAGCTATGATCATGCCACTGCACTCTACCCAAGGTGACAGAGTGAGACTCTGTCTCAAAAAAAAGAAAAAAAAAAAAGTCTAGTTTGCATTTAAATCATAGGAATCAGGGCCAATATTTTCTATGCACTTTAATTAAAAATATTTTATGTTATAAATGTTATAGCATTCCATAAGAGTCTTCACTAAAGGACACACGTACCACCTACTAGTATTTTCAAGGCATGTAGTACCTAATATAATTTCTAAGGTATGAAGGTATTTTTAAAATGTGTTTTTGAATGAGAATATAATACTTTTACATCTTACATTCTGTATTATATTTCAAATAAGAGTATCATTTGTAATAATATTTAAATATACTAGTCTATTAAAAATATAGAATACCCTAGAAAGACAGACTATCTAACCTAAAAATCTATTAAATGTTTTGGCTCTAGACAAAGCCTCTGAAACTTTAGTATCATGAAATCAGTCAGGTGAAGTGGTTCACAGCTGTAATCCTAGCACTTTGGAAGGCCGAGGTGGGAGGATCTCTTGAAGTCAGGAGTTTGAGACCAGCCTGAGCAAGAGTGAGACCACGCCTCTACAAAAATTAGAAAAAAATTAGCTGGGTGTGGTGGTACATGCCTGTAGTCCTAGCTACTCTGGAAGCTGAGGCTAGAGGATCAATTGAGCCCAGGAGTTTGAGGTTGCAGTGAGCTATGATGACTCCATGGGACTCTAGCTTGGGCGACAGAGCAAGCCCTGTCTCAAAAAAAAAAAAAAAAGTCATGAAACAAATGTTTACAGAGTTAAAATGATTTGTTAGGTTTTCATAGTCATTCTCAATCACTCATTTTTCCTCAACTTCATATCTATCCCAACTTCAAGTTCTGTTGACTTCTAGGCAAGTCACTTTGTCCGTCTGTCCAACATGTCCCTGTTGCATAGGCATAGATCAAGTCAACGATGCTTATGAAAATAGTATGCTCAGACTCATGGGCAGCTCCTATCCACTGTGGTAGGTGGATAATAGCACAGTATCTTTGATGATTTATTAAAACCAACTCCCAGTTCTGATCTTATTTGCTAATGTGCATTCAAGTCAAGAATTCAGCCCACCTTAAGTTATTTCCTTATCTAGACAGTGGGATTGGAAAATACAACCAGAGGAATGAATGATAAACAATTTTTAAAATCCTGTTACCTGTGTTTGTCCAGCTGGTACTTGGATCAGTGCAAATGAAATTTTAGTGGCCAGTATAAAAGGTGGAAGGTCTTTAAATTTAAATCTATCCTTTTAAAAAAGTCAGTGGCTTAAAAAAATATCTATTCTCTCCTTTTTCCTGAAGGAAATATGAAAAGATATGACTAAGTAATTTCTGACATGACTATTAAAAAAAAAAAAAAAAAAAAGACTTAGAGGCTTGGCTCTTTGCCAATAAATCTTTCCTCTCCATTATTGGCTACTGTGTATTTTATGAGCTTTGACTAAGCCACAAATACTCCAACAGCATAAAACCCTAATTTAGTAGAAGATGCTAATGAGAGAAATGTCTTCTACATTATACAAGCAATGAAATACCCTTTCAGGTAACATTATTATGGTGTTTGCATTTTTTTTTTATTTTCACTAATATGCAATCATCCTGAATGAATTAATTGAGATCTAAGAGTAGTAAATGTACAATTATCTGACACACATACACAGCTAACAAGTATAAAATATTTGCATTATGCACCATTCATCAGATTTATGTTATTTTCCATGTCCATTATGATTGTAGGCTCAAATGACAATGGCCATTAAACTGGCGAAAATACTAGTATTCGAGCAGTTGTGTAGTAATGAAAGCTTTCAAATTTGTGTAGTTTCAATATGTTTATGCAAAATCTAAAATATTACTTTTCACTTTTTAAATTATATAAATAATTCTTATCACTTAGAGCGCAAAAATAAACGAATATAACATATGAATTACTTTTAGCAAGGGAATTGGGTTGGGTATAAACATGCTGTCAGCAGTTTTAGCTAAGTGGTCCCTTCCACCAGAAAGACCATTCCTGCTTGCCTAGGACCCCTCCTCTGTCTTTCATAACCCATAACTCTTTGCAAAGCTTTTCATAACTTTGATTAATATTATGGAAATTATTTTTCTAATTCTCTGGATAATATTTATTGCCTTCGTATATACAGTGCCTAGAAAAATACTCGGCATGTAGGCACTCAACCAATATTTATTGAACTAACTAGAGGGGTAACTTTTATATATAATGTCTATTAAACTAAGTATTATTTGAAGATATACAAATTAAAACAAGCCTTTTAGAGTGTATAAAGTATAAAAACCTGTAAACCATTTTTCTTTTACTTTTTGGAGGGTATAGTATGATTAAATTTTAAAAATACAATAGGCAGCCTGTAATCCCAGCACTTTGGGAGGCCGAGGCAAGAGGATTGCTTAGGGCAAAGAGTTCGAGACCAGTGTGGGAAATACAGTGAGATGCTATCTCTACAAAATTTATTTTAAAAATTATCCAGGTGTGGTGGTATGTGCCTGTAGTCCCAGCTACTCAGGAAGCTGAGGTGGGAGGATCGCTTGAGCCCAGGAGCTCGAGGTTACAGTGAGTTATGATCATGCCCCTGCATTGTGGCCTGGGCAACAGAGTAGACCCCATCTCTAAAACAAATGAAACAAAAACATTATTTTGGAACACTGATTTTGCATTTCATGAAATTTTCATGTGTCACTAAATATTTTTCCTTTTGACATTTTTTTCAACATAAAGATATGAGATTCATTCTTCTCTTACAGGCTGTTCAAAGACAGATGGCCAACCCTGCCATATAGTATTGAAGTCTATATTGCTATCATCCCCATCTAGTCACTAAAATAATAGTCTTTCCCCCTAGCCTGTAAATAAATATTTGTGAAATAAATTAATGAATGAATACTGGGCCCTGCTGGCTGTGTGGAAGTTGAATTTGAGCGGTCAAGATTAGAAGCAGAAGGTTTTTGTAACAATCCTCATGAGAGAAAATGATGGCCTGGACTCGTAGGAAGATCAAGTACAAGAGCTCAGAAATATTTAGGAAGTTTATTTCACTGGGCCCTTGATAATTGATAGTTTGGTGGGGGGAATCAAGGATGACTTCAAACTTTGGGGTCGTTGTGGATGGGGTACCATGAGGGAAGATTGGGTATACAAGGGAAGGGAAAGTTTGGGGCAAGGATGGGTTCATATTGGACGTCTTGAGTTTTAAGTGCTTATGCAGCCATCTAGGATTACATATCCAGTGAGGGTTGTGAATGAATGAACCTGAACCTGAGAAGAGGTCTGGTCTAACAGTGTGAATTTGTTACTCATTTGCATACAAATAATTGCCAAAACAATGAGAAGTGGGTAGTGGTGGGTGAACCAGCCTGTAGAAGAGGGGGGAGTGACTTGCAAGTGAATTGTGGCAGGGATGATGAGTGTTGGTGTGGGGTGCCCAACATGGCAGAAGCTCAGTGTAGGGTGGACTCAGATATAGATCCATAAGGATTCCTGAAGGGGCACTATTACTGTAGGCTTCATAAAAATAACAGCAAATATTCATTATAAAAGGATTGAATCTGTGCTCCAGATTGAGAATCCCCTCCTCCCTTACCCTCCAAAACAACAAAAACCATGCATGATGGACCCAGTAATAACCCCTAGTCCTCCACAGTACTAAACTGGTGTAACCCTAACCTAGTAGTGAATGAGAAAAAAATGTGTCTAGTCCGAGCTTACATGAATCTTTTTTTTTTTTCCTCATCTTGATTCTGTGTTTTCTATTGATTTTTCTTTCCTGTGACTTGTGCTGGGGCATCTGCTTCCTTGTATCCATATTTTTACTAAAGGCATAGGGAATTCTTGTTCTCTTTGTATAAATTTATTTAAGCTGAGACTGTGAGTATGTTTTAAATAATGTATTCCTTGGGGTTTTAATGGCACCAAACATGAGGGAATGATTTCTACAAAATTCTGCCTGCAGTTTCTTATGCCAGAACTGGATTCTCTCTCGGCAGGTTAGTTCTCTCTGTAATTCCCTAATCTAGGGCTTCTTTACCCAGGATTTATAGAAGAGCTCTGGGATTCCATGAGGCTGTATGCCAAGTTGTACATGTGCACTATTTCCAGGTAGAGGGCCCCTAACTTTCCTCAGCCTCTCATAAGGGACCTGAGCAAACCAAAGTGACTTAGAACCACCACATTCTGACCTCAGCAGCACTTCAGCAGGGGACTCTTCCGGGTAACCCCTTTTACTTGGAATAGAGCAGCTTCCTGTCGAGTGTGACCTGATGCAAGTCCATCTCTCACTACTCAGAAATGGGGGCATTTTCTTGGTGGCGATAGCAAACTTCCTTTGCATGCAACAATTCAGGTTCTAAATGTAATGACTTTGTCTTTACTTTTAGGTAGAACTAAAAAACTCCTTGTTTTCTGGAGACAAAAATGAGTAAGAAGTCAGCGTCGTCAATGAGCTTCTTGTTCAGAATACAGCTACAGGATAGAAAATAGAAGAACAAACAAGAACTTAATAAAGCTGGGGCTGATAGGTCACTGTTGGAGAACAGTGAAGGCAGCAGAGGCTCAGGGAGGAGCGTGGGGCCCGTGAATGACGTGTGAGGAGAAAGGAGAGAATTTGGAAACAAGTGGATCATCCACCCCGTCTTTGATAGAATTCCCAGTCATCCTTGGTTGTAACTCTATAATTATCTTTTAATATAAATTGTTTTTCTTGTCTAACCCAACATTGATGCCTCAAAGGCAACCACTTTTAACTGTTTCTGATTTAGTTCTTCATACTTCAATTCTTGACTGAACAACTGGTAATAGCATCTTCTGATGCTCCACCATGGCAGATGAGGAAACTAATTCACTTACAAAGTTCACTTTTCCTCCCTTCCTGTGATTTCAGAAAGTTATGTTATTCTTTTCGGTATTTCTGTTGGTTACTCTCACCACTTTAAATAATGCACTTACACTTCTATTTTTTATTCTATAGGCTTTAGGCCGTTATCTTTTGACTTCCTACAATAGAAGGTGAAGACAACCTTGCTTGTAAATTGTCTGTTTTCCCTTCACTCTCCCATCTCCACCTCCCAGCTTCTCTCAGTTTTATCATGATTTTTGTATGGTCAGAGTTTACATTTCATAGCAGGGTGCCCAAGAAATCTATTTTAGGTCTTCCATATTGCCCTTAGCCATGATCAGCTTTGGCTGGGAATAGGACTCTGGATTCAAAATCATTTTCCGTTAGAATTTGAAGTATTTTTTCAGTGAGTTCTGTCTAATATCCAATATTGCTAATAAAAACTCTGTTGTTATTTAATTCTTACTCCTTTTAGATAATATTCCCCACCCCCATCCCCTTTTTAGTGTTCTGGAAGCTTCCAGGATCTTCCCTTGGTAGGTATTATGACATTTAATATGGATAAATGCCTGTTAGGCATTTGATGAGCTCTTTCAGTGTGAAAATCATGTTTTTCTTCAACTTCTGGGAAATTTTATTTATTTGTTTGTTGTTTAGCTTTTTCTATCTGTTCTATTTTCTTTGTTCTTTCTTTTGAAACTCCTTTTGAATGAGTATTGAATTTCCTTAATTGCTGCTTCATATCTCTTAACATTTATCTATGCCATTTTCAACTCATCAGCTCCAAGAGCACAGAGACTACATCTTGTTTACTGGGACATTCCTAACCTTTGCCTGAGTCAGAGCGTTTACTCAATGAATACTTGTTCAATGAATGAGGGCATGAAAGAATTTTTCCATCGCTTGTCTTTAATATGCTACATTCTGGGATTTTTTTTTAAGCTTTAACTTCCAGTTTTTAAGTCATATTTTGAATTCAGTAATCATATTTTTGATTCACAAGAGCTCATTCATTTTCTTTCATTAGTCTTTTCTCAAAGAAGCTTATTTTTTTATGAATTGTGTTATTGCCTCAGATCTCTGAAGATACTAATTGGAAATTTGTACGCTTTCTCTTCCCCTCTGTGAATTATACATTTTCTTTAGCATCTGTTTGTGTTTTGATTCCCTCAAATCATATAGTGGTTTTGACTTTTTTTTAATATTTTTTGAAGAAAAAAGGTGATTTTATTAATATAGATAGTTCGAGTAGATGTCCTCTGATTCTGTGTAGATATTTTCCCTTCTAAATATGTTCTGTGAAAGGTTTAGCTGAACACAAAGTTGCTTAGAAGACAAAGGATGATAGAAATCTGAAATCAGTCGTGCTTGAGAACAGTGCTTCTCAAACCTTACCATGCATACGTATCACTTGAGGAACCTTATAAAAATGAAAATTCTAATTCAGTAGAATTAGAGAGCCCAAGAGTCTGCATTTCTAACAAGCCTCCACACACCTATGTTGCTGCCCTGGAGATTGCACTTGATAGTATGGGCCTAGAAATACTCTAGCTTCTTTCTTCCCTTTGAAAATCTCCTTAAAACAACTATGCCCAGGCATGTAGAGAGTGGAATCTGTTCAATTCTAACTCATTTACAAATATGGGGATTATTTTGGATTCTAGTTGGATGTATTCCACATGAATAGCCTAAAGACGGCAGAACACAATAACCACCCATGGGCAAACAAAGTTGCTTTAGATCAGGAAATACATATTATGGAAACATTTACATAGGTTTCCGTGAACATTAAGTATGAACAATCTTGTCAACAAGTCCTTGTCTCTGAAGGTGGAAAACTGGTTAACAAAAAGGAGCAGCTTTTGTTATAGCAAAAGCCAACGATGTCCACATTCATTGGGAAACTCACCATTTCATGTAAGAAGAACACATGTATGCTCAACACACATATGTGAAAAAAAATCATGGGCAAGCTATTATAGGGTTAACACTGAGTATGTGGGCAGCTAAAGTACATGCCACTTTTGAGAATAAAAATAGTGTGTACCTTATTAAAAGCCGCCTGACAGGGTCAGCAGCCTAGTCACAGAATACCTACCAAGAACAATTTCAATTTTAATAGGTTTTACTATGTATTTCATAAGCATGCCCATTGAAATTGAGTCATCAAAGCCTCCCGGTTCCTCCAAGACAGATTTTAGCCTGAGAGCTTGGAGTAATTATCCCACTGGATGTTAGCCTGTGTAGCTATTTCAGCCTCGTTCATCATTTCAAACAGCTACATACTCTGCCTGCTAATTTCTTCCGATGGATTAGCTGCTCTCACTTGTCTATCTTTTTTTATTTCTGGGGGGTGAAATATTGCCTTCTTCCCATGTTTTAATAAGCTGAGCAGGCATGCACCACTGCACAGCTCCTGACTCCTATTTCTTTCAGCTCAAAGAATGATCTTCTGGGGGAAGAGCTGGGTGTAATGTGAAGGTGAAAACTTGGCCATTACCACCTGCAGCCTGAAACTGGCTGCGTTTAAACAAGGGCTGAAAACCCAGTGCTGAACGGGTCTGCATTTATCTGTTGATCATGCATTCTCAGCTGATCTTCCTCCACTGTGTTACTTATCTTCCGCTTCTTTTGGACTCTGGTCTTTCTTCCCCCCAAGCCCCTCTCTGTAATTCACCTCTACTTTGTTTATGTACCTCCCATTAGAAGACCACAATGCACAGAACTATTCATTGCGGGATATAACTTTCCTCTGTTCTTCACGATAATGACCCTGTCTGGGCCTTTTAATTCAGAGGTTCAGTGATTTCTTTATTCTCTAACCTCCCCGTGAGAACACAGAACTTCACATGCTGGAATATCATTTCTTCTTAGGTAGATGGTGAAAAAGCAAGGATCTCGGCAACAGACAAAATAAAGTGTTGGTCCCATCTCTGCCACTTACTTAGAAGCTTGGTGACCTGGTGTAAGTATTCCAACCTCTCTGAGCTTCAGTCTTCTCATCTGTATAATAGTGATAAATAATTTTTTTAACTCTAGAATTGTAGTGAGAAATTAACAAGTGAGATCGTGTGTACCTAGCATATGGCAGGCACTCAGCACACGGAACTTAGGTTTCCTTTATCTTAGTAATTTAACAAATGGGCTTTTGACCCCCTCACACTTGCTGTTAATGTGGATCAGCTGTTAGAGCTCTGACAGCTTTGCAGTATATCTTAAAAAAAAAAAAAACAACAAAACAGATGACATGAAGGCAGAAGTTGAGGAGGCTTGCTCACTCAATTCACAAGTCTGGTCTAACATTGAAAGCCAACTGTTCTGAAAAAGTGTCTGAAGTTCGCATCAGTCTGGGTGACTCCACTTAACGCTTTCCCATGACCCCGTTTGAGTATATTGACACTGGTTTGAAAGACACATATTTTCACTGGATTGAAAATAGAAAACCAACCCTGTGACCCAAGGCACGGAGGACAGGAGGATGGCGGGTAGACTGCTTCCTCAGATCAAACCTTCAAACAGATCAAGCATGGGGAACGGGGGCGAGATTCTCTAACCTTTAGAAAAGGCCAGTCCCTTGAGAGCTGGCAATTGAAGGAAAAGCTTCTTTTACTCTTGGCTCCAGAACTATAATGTATTTGCTGATAAATTGGAGAAGGATAATTTTTATCCAGCTCAGGAGGAAGTGTGAAAAATAGTAATTGGTAATTCTTACAGAGAGAGTGGTGCAGCTCCCAAGCCACTCTCAAGAGATTTTTTTTTTTTTTTGGAAATATGATATCATTTAAAATCGTATTAATAAGAGCACTGCCTGGGATCAGAAACTTGGAATTGGTAGAAGTTTTTTTTTTTTTTTTTCCTTCAGAAACATAAAGCATCCATATTCTTCATTTACACATAAATTATGTAAGTGGATAAAATCCTCATTATTAAAGAATGACCTTGATGTTAGGGCACATTGATATTATGGGTGATGTTCCTCTTTGAATTTTTGCAAATTTTTGACATTAGTTATGGTTCAGTGCCAGTATCAAGATCATTAGTATGAGTCAAATACTTTTGTATTCACAAGGTAGTAATTAAAATGACGTTTCCAACTATTTATATATATTTCAGCCAATGACGTTATAGATATGTATTTTTCATCTTTAATTTTTCATTCCTTGTGGCCTCTTATTTCCTTCCCCCATTTTTTTCTTGGCAATGGGAGAAGTGAAATGGATGTATTTTGGTGCTGGCAAAGCAAGGGCATAACCCAAAGACCTGGCCAGAGAAAGTCATGATTCCCTTGGATGCTTTGTTCATCTTATTGAGCAAAATTCCTATTGTATACACTGCTTTCTTTATTTTATTTCTCCCCCCTCCCATCTCAATGGAACAAAGAATTTCGAAAGTTTTATTATCTTAAATGAAGAAATAAAACTAAATATCAGATAAAATTTTCTTTCAAAAAGGTGGTAACTTTGTTTCATTTCACATTGAGAAATAAGCATTTTCTTAGGCTTTTAGTTTCCAAAATATGATTTTTAATGGATATACCATTATTCATTAGTCATTTCCTCACTGTTGAATTTTTAGGCTGTTTTCAAAATTTTGCTGTTCTGAATAATCTTTGTATGTCTCTCTGATTTTTTTCTTTAGGATAGAGTTCAGCAGTCATGTTACTAGGTTGAAGGCTATGCATTTTTTTTTTTTTTTTTTAGAAATTCCTATTGCTCATTTGCTTTCCAGATAAGTCATATCAAAGTACATATACTCTGACTGCCAGTGTATGAAGGTCCCTGTCTCATTGAACTGTCAATAACATTTAATAATATTATCGGATTTTACTATTTTTAATTATAGAAGTGCAGACTGACAGCTCATTTTAAAATTTTTTACTCATCTTATTGGTGAAGCTTTCTCTTACCATATTTTGATCAGCAGTTTTTAGTTTTGCAAAATTGCTTGTTCATGTCCTTTTCGTGTTAATGAGTTTCTTATTTATTTAAAAGTAGATTTGATATACTAAGGACTGAACTCTTCGTATTTTTGCTAATTTGTACTGTCTTTTACTTTTTAATTTTATGTGTATTTTTGGTATAGCTAATTCAAATTTTTATTTAGTTAGATATTATATTCTTAACTTTTAAATTGCCCTTTTACTTAGGTAAACTGAGACCAAATAAACATTGACCTTTTTTTTTTCTTTTTCTAGTTTTACTTCTTTTTTCTCCCTTTAAAACATTTAAATATTTATTTCTTATGGAATTGTTTTTTTTGTCTACACTTTTTTCATCTTCTCTTGTGACAGACTTTTATACTAAGGCAAAGCAAGGGACCACAGAAAATGATCTCAGCAGCCAGTTATCCAAGATCTAAGGCTTTGGAGATGGGGGGGGGAAGGGAGGGATATATACCTACATGATGGGTGCAACGCGCACTATCTGGGGAACAGACACGCCTGGAGCTCTGACTTGGGGGGAAAGACAGTACATGGGCAACATATGTAACCTGCAATTCTGTATCCCCCATAACAATAAGATGAAATAAAAATAAAACAAAACAGTGCCAATAGATAATCACATTGGTATTACAATGCTAAAAATGGTGTTATCACATGAAACGGCAAAATTTAACTTTTATTCCTAATGAGGTGGGCAACTTTGTGTTTGTTTAGTAGGTATACTTATGTACATTGTCTCTTCTTGTCTTTTGTTCGATATTTATAAATATTCAACGTTTGGATTTCCTTTTTAAATGTTGACACTGCATGAATTCTCACAATATGGTCTCATATTTCTAGATTGTTCCCACTCCTATGTATTGACCCAACTTAGGCTACTGAACACATGATAACCAGCATTTTCCATCATCCCACATTCTCCCCAGCACTTCACAGGCCAGACTCTTCTTCTGGCCTTTAGACACCAGGCATCCTAGAAGCCGATATACTCGTATCTGGCAGAGGAACGTGCTCTCATTTCTCACCATGGGGTTGGGGTCTGGAACCAGGGTGGACATGTTCTCTTAAGACCATAGATCTTTGTGAGTCACTTTGGAGGAGAACTGTATAGAAAAAAAAAAATTTTAAATATAAGTATTTTCTTGAATCATGTGCCAAATAGCTATCATCTTTCTGCTACATTTTAATTTCCTCCACATTTATCCTAAAATTCAAATCATACCTATATGTTTGGTGAATATTTTCTTCCTGGTGTGAAGGTTTTTCTTCCCATTTCTTTTGTCTCTGCACCTGAGTTCTAACCTCTTCTTATCCAGCCCTGTGGGGCTGTTAGCTTGCTCGTTTATTATAAAGCATTATATGAATGGTCTATGACTTTTCACAGTGCTTTGCAGAATACTAATTTTTCATTAAAATATACATGCCTATTATAAGGAATCCAGTTACAAAGATGAAAGGAGCAATTGTTAAAAAATATCTCATCACTCAGATATAATCATCATTCATATACTAAGTGATCATCCTTCCAGATGACTCCATGCAAGTACACATTTTGAAACAAAAATGAATTGATATGTTGACAGAAATAATATTTATAAAAATGGAATCACATTAGCAATGGCATTTAAAAATAAAAAGTCTTTAATTTTTTGACAGCAGCAAATGAAACTAAAGTGTAATTAAAGGATCTGTTGAACTTCTGAAAAATATTTTCTACTTTAAGAGGAGTTCGTTTCTAAATCAAGGGAAAAAAGCATTATGAAAAACATTAGTTATTTGTTAAATGTCAAGTTTTACTTTTAGACAATATTTATTGACTGATTCCCTGCTGGGCAAGATAAGAAAATTAGTATATTCACAGTTTCTCCCGCCTCATGAATTGTATTAAGTATGCATTATTTTCATTTTTTCACAGTTTGTACTATTTACTTTCTGTTATTCTTATAGCTTCAATTCTCATAGTTGTTTTGTTCACAGATTGAATTTACAGCTTACTCCCAGTTTTAGCACTGTTTCTCCATTTCTATTCCTGAATTCTTAATTTTAATTCATTTCTTTCTTTTTTTTTTTTTTGAGACAGAGTCTCACTCTGTTGCCTGGGCTAGAGTGCCGTGGCGTCAGCCTAGCTCACAGCAACCTCAAACTCCTGGGCTCGAGCAATCCTCCTGCCTCAGCCTCCCGAGTAGCTGGGACTACAGGCATGCACCACTATGCCCGGCTAATTTTTTCTATATATATATTTTTAGCTGTCCATATAATTTCTTTCTATTTTTAGTAGAGATGGGGTCTTGCTCTTGCTCAGGCTGGTCTCGAACTCCTGAGCTCAAACAATCTGCCCGCCTCTGCCTCCCAGAGTGCTAGGATTACAGGCGTGAGCCACCTCGCCCAGCCTTAATTCATTTCTTAATCCGCTAAATATCATCATCCAGAAGTTTTTTGTTTTTCTTTCCCTTTTTTTTAAGGTGTACATAAAGGTGGCTGCAGAAACTAGAGAAACAAAGCAGCAAACACTTGGGTTACAAACTACCACCTTTCATTCATTCATAAATATGGCCTCCCTCAGTCCCAAGATCCCCAGAACTTTCTCTCTTGGAAGTCCTCCTCCTCCTATTTTGAAGACTTTGACCTGGAAGCATGAACTATTCCTGAGCATGCGTATTATGCATGCACTTTAAGTATGCAATATTTCTAAGTCTCAAGCATTTTAATGTTACCCTATGAAAACTTCAGTATGGAATAGAGTTGTATCATTTCTCTATATCCTATCTTTTTTGAAACATGGAGTTTTTCCCTGAGTTCATGTTGATTTATATAATTATAGTAATATTTTTCATTTATATAGAAGTTTTATTTATTTTTAAAACAATTTCACTTCTGTTATCTCATTTTCAACTCCTAGTATACTATTATTTCCTTAAGATGGCATAATTAATAGTCCAAGGTCATGTAATTATCTTTCTTTTGCCCTAATTTTGGCCTTATGCTGTAATACACCAACATATTTTGATTCTAGTAGTATTTTATTTTTCAATATAACCTATATGTATTATAAATTGCAAGGTCCTCACAGATTTTATCTGCTACATCAGCCTTGTGTTTTGGACCATTTATAAGGTTTGATATATACAAATGTTGTATTATATTAATACTGGTGATAGAATTGCTTTGTGCCCAGTAAGACAAACATTTAATAAATCATTTATTGATTATAAAAATGTTATTTTCAAAATTAATTTTTTAAATTTCAGAATATAGAAGAAATTAGGGGAAATATGTTGCCTTCCATTGAAAGGTAACGCTTTTGCAGAACCGCCTCACAATTCATAGATATTAGGGCCAGAAATGGAAAGGAAAGGGCAGGGGACACTGAGATTAACTTTGACATTGAAATTGAGAGAAAGAGAAGGTTTTTTTCTTTGAAAATATCACACTGGGCCTTTAAAAATGTACACTAAAATTTTATGGATTTGCCCATTGTGTTTACCTGCAAACTCATTTCTTTTTATTTCAGGATTTCTGAGGTCCTTTCACTGCTATAGGTATTAGGAATCAAACAGTAGTGTGATTGAGGTGAATACCATAAGAAATGTGCTATATTTGAGAACTTTAATACTATTTTCAGAGAAGTTCAATAAGAACACAATTCAATTGTAGTTTTTAAAGAGGTTTACTGCTGCTATTAAGTACATAAAATTGTTGTTTAATTATTGCAAAGTAGCCTCAGAAGAATAAGAATAGTATTCTGAGTGTTCCTAAAATATATTCAGGTATGTGGGGCTACCCTAAATGGAAAAGATTCCCATTAGAAAAGAGGGGTGATTTGTTATTTCCATTTGTTTCCTTAACATTGAAGCTGTCTTGAAGTATCTCATGTAACTGATAACATAAGACATAATAGCATTTATATTCCATCCTATATATTCAAATATTTTTGAAATCTCATGGAAGCCAATATTAAAAGAATTTCATCATATTATTTTTACTGAAATTAAATTAAATTTACTATATTTGGTATGTATATGCAAACATTAGGATAAATGTCATCTCTAGCCAAGTAATCTTGATAACAGCTGGTAGGAATAGCCAATGTCAAATTTTTTTTAAATTGAAAGTTACCTTGCTGTTAGGAAATAAAAGAAAAAAGAAAAAGGATATCAAGGGCACTGTAAAGAATAAAAACATAACATTAGGTTTAGAATTTCCACATTTTTTTGTCTTCAACATCTTTGCCAACGTTAATTAATTAGTATGCATGGTGTCTTGGGAGGTAAATATTATCATCTCAATTTTAAATAAGATTGAAGAATAAAGGTTAAGTGGTTTCCCTCAGGCTACAAAGGTATTAGACTATTTTTTACAAGGAAAATGAAAATGAGTACTTAATAACAACGTTAAATAAGAGTGGATGTAAAAGTCCCTATTTACAACATGTGACATATAGGAGGTTTGCAATAAATGTATGTTGAGTATTTTAAACCTAATACTAGTTAAGGAGAAAAAAGTTTCATATATGGCCTTCTCTTTTTTGAATTATACATATACATACATGCACACACACATAGTCATTATTTCTATGTGTATTACATATATAGTAATTGATTAGGAGAATGAGAAACATTTTAATGCATGGCCTAGTTGATTCTTTTTTCTTTAAAAAAGACAGCCTCTTTATTTGAGATAGGAAGGCAGTTTTTATATTTTTAAATATCATCATGGAATGAGATAATAGATTCTCTGTAGTACCCAATGACACCCATGTTGATATCAAACTGTGTGGTACATTTAATCAGATCAATAAAGAATTCAGTTGATCATTCATAGGCTGTTAAGATCTAACACCACTACATAGAGGGCCTGGTTGGGTTTTTTTTCCCACTTCATTCAATTGGCAGAAATTTGATCTAAAGTTATTAGGGATTTCAGTGTCCTGTTGAAATATTCTCCATGTCAGATTGTTCCTCTATACAGCTAACCTAAACTCTCTATGACACTCTTGTTGAATATTAGAAGGTCCTTTTTTTTTTTTTCCCCCTGGTCTCTGTTGGGCACACACTTGGGAACAGGGCTCAGTGGATCTTGAGTGGTATAGTGAAGAGCTGCCCACATAACCCACACAATTCCGTCACCTTTCATTCTTACTATCCTTTGAGCATAAAAGTGTGGTACTCATGAATCTTTTCTGCCTTCTTTCATAGTAAGCAAAGATTGTTGTTAGCTATCTTGTTGTATGAAAGAAATAAAAACGTATGATAATTCTTTGGATAGTTTCAGCCCTGCAAACTCTGCCCCCAATGTTCAAATATGCTGTTGTTTGAGATATTTATAAACATTTCCAAATTCTCCTTAGGATGTTTGGATCCAGATTTTGCATGAACATATGATAGGAGCAGAAGGCAACCAGATTGATGATGGAGCTGCAGAGTTCAAGCCAGTGTGCTGGGATGGACCTGGAACCTTCCCCCAGATCAGTCAGTTAAGTATCAAAACTGAGTAATCAGGAGGTGGGGGAACAAAGCCCAGTGAAACAGCTCCCCAGGGCCGGGAGGAAGAGAAAGCCTGCAGCGTGGACCACACCACACTAGAGCAAAAATGGAACAAGGCTGCAATTAAAGCAAGAGCATGATTCTGGGCTTTCCCAACAAATTTCCTGTCGCTATTGTTGGTGTAGCCAGGTAACTCAGGTTTGAATCCCAATTCTAATAGTTTCTAATAGTTTTAGTAGCAGAAAATAGCTCTGGCAAGTGACTTAGTCCTTCCATACTTCCATTTCCTCAACTGAAAATAAGGAATAATAATAGTACTAATCTCAGAATTGTTATGAAGGGTGAATGAGGTAATACAGATAAAGAGCTAAGAATAGTGTCTGACACTTATTATTCTCTCCATAAATGCTAACTGATGGTGATTATAATTATAATGATGGTGACGTATTTTATCCACAGTTTACAAATATAGATGAATGATTTAAAAGAGATTTTGGATGCTGAAGTGTAGTAAAAAATGGCACATAAACACTAAAACTAATATCATAAAAATAGTTTTTTTTGGAATAGTTTTGGCTGTGAATATTTGCTGGGACAAGTGAATATGTGATCATGGTAATGTTACCCAAGCAGCTCTGCCCCAAAAAAATGTATAATGATGAATTTTTAAAAATTAAATTTTATTACACAAAGGATCAATGGAATGCATTTAAACCACATGAAATAATAGCATGAAACATCAGTTTTCATATCCTCTCTCTGTCCACCCCCCTTCCCGCCTCTTCCCCATTCCCCACAAACCATACCCAGTGGTTTCTCTGGTAAACAAATAGGGCTTTTCCAGACTAGTTTCAAAATAACACCCTCTGGTATAAAACTGTTGAAAATTGTGGCAAAAATGAGGTCAGAAGACCAAGTTACAAAGAGATCCAGCCTTGTTGCAAAATCAGGCACATGTTACATCATCACCAATAATTCTGCAAAACCAGCGATTTTATTCATGATAAATACATTCAGTGGTTCTCATAGGACACTGGCTCTGGAGAATCCAGCTGCCTTGTCTATCTCAAGATTGTCATGCTAGAGAGACCACATGGGGTGCTCTGGTTGTCAGTCCCAGCTGTGCCTACCCTGCCAGCTGCCCTCACAAAGGCAACAGGCATGTGAATGTAGCTACTGTAGACTCTCCAGATGAGTCCATCCACCAGCTGGGTCCACTGAATGACCTTAGTCAGTGCAGTGAGGAACAGAAGAATCGCCCAGCTGAGACCTGCATGAATCCCTGACCTCTGAAATGCATGCAATATAATTCAATGGTTGTTGTTTTAAGCCACTAAGTTCTGGGATAGTTTGTTACCCAGCAATAGTAACTGAAACACTTTAGAGCAGACTTTATGTAGTTTCTGATGCCAACTTACCTTTTCTGGTAAACATCACTTCATAATTCTTTAGTTCAAGTTTAATGGTAATATCCATAACTATCTGATAGTCACTTGTTTCCATTTTTAATGATTTATAACTATTATTTAAGAAAAGTAAAAAAATACTAAAAATTAAGAAATGAAACTACCTGGATATTAAACTTGACCTATGGTGCAAGCCTATGTTGGACCCCGGTGTAGAAAACTTGGACAAAGATTGTAAACAAAATTATAGATCCGAGTGATATGATGCTATTATTTTTCAATTTTAAGTGTGCCTGTAGATTTTGGTATTTCAACACTTGTAATGAATTTTTAAATAAATATCTTGAAAGTAATGATGTTTGTGTGCCAAATGCCCACAGGTTCCTGGATGCAGCTATTATATCTGAGGCCTTAAAGAATAAAACATTTGACAAACTGCTTAAGAGTTCGTAATTCATGAGAGTAACAGGAACGTGGTGCAACTGACATATGAGCTCATAGTCCATGTTTGCAATCGTACATTTCAGAATATCATCACAAAACTAGCTTTTAAGGAATAATGGAACATGCAAATTTGAACATCTGCTTCATTATTTTACATTTACAAAAGAGAATATTTGGAAAAATGAAGAAGAAATAAAGTCAGTCTATCTCTTTCTCTCTCTTCCCCCACTCCCATGGATTGTCTACTCTAGTGGTTGAATGGAGTCATAGAAAGAATAATGCAGATTCCTAAGGACCCAAAATGCCCACATTTAGTAAGAATTTTTATTCAATTTTTAGCTAATAATCTGACCATCTTGACAAAATGGTCTATTAAATAATCTAGGTGAAAAAATTGAGACTACACTATATACACATATAGTCATATATACATAGACAGTCTACATATATACTATACAGTATATACATACTATAGGATATATTATGTATCATATAGAGAGAAGATATAGATAGATATATAGATACATATATACCTACATATACATATAGATACATACATACATTAAAAAATTAAAAATACACTATATACATATATAGTCATATATACATAGATAGTCTAAATATACACTATATAGTATATATACACTATAGGATATATTATATATCATATATAGAGAGGATGTAGATACATATATGCACATACATATTAATACATATCTTGTATGCCAATAATATGTTTAAAATAATGGAGACAAAGCTTCAGTCATTTTCAATAGTATGAATGGTTATTTTAATTTATCACTTTATTTTGCTAAAGGAGACCTGGTTACATGATGAAGTTACTAAACTCTCAGTAGTGACCCTGGCAGATGCACTTGGATGCTTGCTTTAGCAATGTAGTAAACATTTTTACCAATTGGAAGAAGAATGATGTAGCCAGAGGAGATGAAGTAAAAGGTAAAAGAAACCTTGAATTTGCTATGTTGGTAGAGTCAATTTCCATAAGCACTCCCATCCTTTTCTAAGAGCTATCTAAATTTCACCTTCACTGCCATTTGTTTTACGATTCTTGATCAATATGGATCATAGGCAAATGGGGAAACACTGATCAAATTTTCTTTCTTAAAAAAAAAGCTATGTCTTTTGTCTTTTAGTGTAATCACATAGATATCTTAACAACCATAAAATCATGAACTCCTGTCAATATTTAATTTCATTTTAGAATATTCTATATTAATTCTGACATAAAAATAATATTACATAGTATAAACTTATCTAAATCTGTGTACAGAGAAAAGAATTCTATGAGAACAATACTTTTTGCATAAAAAGTATTCCAAGGGTTAAATCGATAGCATGGTGGCTTCAAATCCTTGCTTAATATATGCCCCTTCATAAGGAAAAAAAAAGAAAAATGATGGGTATTCACATGATTGACAACCTTTCCAAACAGAAGTGTTGCTATAATTAAGCAATAATGTATGAGTGAGTGTACATTATGACAAATTGGAAGCTTGGTTGATTAGATTGAGCATATAAGCTGTCAGTATAATTATCATATTTTAATCATTTTTCTCCATTTTTTATAACAGCATTGTCTTCAGCCTCATTTGGTGCTTATTAAATTGATATTCTAAGAGGAATTGTACAACATAAAACATGTCCTTAAACAGGATGAACTTTAGATAAGGCTTTAGTTATGTCTATAAACATTTATAATGATTGCTGTTATGTTCCTGCTTTCTTCTATCTACTATTTTCACTTTGTGTAAGAACGAAAATGTCTTTTTCAAGATAACATGGATAAACTTCAGCATGCATATATGTCTCCATAAAACACCACTGTTTTTCAATAGAAACAAATGCAATATTTATTAGAACTGCCTTCAAAATGTAGGGTAATTCTAATAGCAGATAATTCAAATAGATAACTCAATCCTTCAGGGCAAATGCTTTGGTTCTATTCCTTGGTTTGGATCTCTTTAATCAATAGGGTTGAATCTGCTAGCCACACAGGAAGGGATTTTTGGGGGGGTTTATAAGCGGTGACGGTGCAGCTTCCACTTAATAAGAGCTGTTCATGCAACCAATGAGAGAATACGAAGGGAAAAAAGGTAAGACATTATTTAGCATTCAAGATATAAATACAAATTCTGTAAACAGATTATTCTGATGCTATGATGTAGAAATTTAGAATTTGGGAAAGAACTTGAATATTAATGTTCATCTCTCTGTCTTATGTCAGAATGCTAGCCTAGCAGTCCCAGCAATCCATTCTCCTGCCATGGAAATAAAATACTCGCCAGGTGCTTGAGTCTATATTTTGTATTAGTGAGTCACTAGTTGGAGTAGTATGAAATATAGGGTTTAGAGTGTATAGGAACATGTCCACCTAGAACCTGGTAGAGTTGCCATTTTCTTCAGTTCTTCCAGGTTCTGAGAGAGATACCAGAGCTTTGAATATGCCCCTCCAATTAGGGATGCCCTTGCCTCAAAGGTGTGTGAGCTACAGTATCTTCCCATTTATTCATGAACTTTTGCTGAGGACCAAAAAAAATAAAGAAGGCTTGATTAAAAACTGTTGTCTGGCAGTAAATTATATGGTGGTAATACCACCACTAGCTTGTACTAAGGGTAGTTAAAGCCATTAAGCTATCATTCCGCATACTGGTGAATCCAGCAGTCTCAGGCAATAATTGGAGAAGAGATCACAGTTCAAGATGCCCAAATATCTGTCCTCCCAAGCTGTCTTTGTGTTGTACACAAGCACATTTTAAAAAATATTTAGAAATTATATTGAAAGATTTTATATGTATTGATCACAGCCTAATGTTTTGATATAGTCTTAGGCAAGTAGGCGACTGTTATCTGGTATGTACAAGTTAGATTAATTTTTATCCATATACCCAGGTGGGAATTCCACATGATGTACAAGTTGCCATGTGAAATTGATAGTATTTTTATAATGGCATGGACAAATTAAAAAATCTGAAAGTTGGACTGGTAAGAAGAGAGCAGAAGTTTAACTCAGAACAAAGATGTATGAGCAATAGAGAATGGACAATAAGGATTATCGTTATTAAGCCTTGATGTTCTACTAGTGTTTAAGGGAGTGTCAATGGTTAAAGAGTGGCTAAGGTAGGAAGGATGTGAATGTGACTATCAAAGGGACAGCGTGAGGGGTCCACGTGATGATGAAATGCTCTGTGTCTTGACTATATCAATGTCAGCATACTTGTGATAGTGTACTGTAGTTTTACAAGATATTACTATTGAAGAAACTGGGTAAAAAAAGAATTCATGGGATCATATTATATCATTTCTTACAATACCATATAAATCTACGATTTACTAAAAACAAAAAGTTTAAATGATGAAAAAAAAAAAAAGGCTAGATGTTCTTTTGATGCCTGTTATGGACTGAATGTTTGTATGCCCCCAAAATTTATATGTTGAAGTCTTAACATTCAATGTGATGGTATTAGGAGGTGAAGACTTTGGGAAGTAATTAGGTCATGAAGTGGAACCCTCATGAATGGGATTAGTGCCCTCATAAAGAGAGACAGGAGAGAACTTGCTTCCTCTCTCCCTGCTCCCCATTGCCATTTGAGGATGCAGCAAGAAAATAACTATCTGCAGATGAGAAACAGAGCCCTCAGCAGACACCAGATCTGCCGGTTTTGTATTTACCAGCCTGAGAAAGAAATGTTTGTTGTTTAAGCCACCCAGACTATGGCATCCTGTTATAGCATTTCAAACTAAGATAATACCTTTTTTATTTAAACTTTAGATTTTTATTTAAACTTTTTTTAAACTTTTTGATTTGAGTATGAAAATTATTCATTTTCACTAGATTTATCCAACAAGTTAAATTCAGAGGTAACTTCTGATTTACTAAAAAAAAAAACTACCTGAATAAGTTCGATTTCTTTAGCAAAGGATTTCTAATTGTCACATTTTTCTTTTTGTCAGATCTAGGTCCAGGACCTTAAAATATGAGCATGTCTAGAAATCATGTATCTCCTCTTTAATTTGTCTAAGACTCAGTTTTATCACCTCTACAATGGGGATACTCTTACCTATCTCATAAAGTTATTCTGAGGATTCAGCTATAATTTATGTAAAGTATCTAGTATAGTACATGGGCATTCGAGAAGTGTTAGTACTTTTCTCCCTCATTTTACATATAAAGAAGCTGAGATCCAGACAGCTTAAATGATTTGAATAGAATCCAATAGCTCATACATATCGGAGCCAGAATTTCAATGTAGGACTATTTTCTCGATATTTTGTGGTCTCTCACTGAAATTTCTGCTTCAAATAATAATTATTTTAAAATGCCTGCCATTTCTTATCAAACTCTAGACTTTCTTCTCCCTTGTACTTCAGAGATGTTTTAGAGAAAGAAAAAAGAAATCATGTTTCCTCCATGATCAGCTATGTGTCTTTGTGCCCACTGCTTAGCCTATGTTTATGCCTCTGTTTCCTCCTTTGAGCAGCGGGGATAATTATAAAACCCACTCTGAGATCTGTTGTGGGGAATAAATGAAATAATCCATGCAAAGCATTTGGTGCATGGCCTGCCACATAATAAATTGCCAACAAATGCTAAGGCTTTTGTGAAAATCTACTAAACTCTTGACTGTGTGCTAGTCACTGAAGACACAAAAATAACACATCTCCTGGAGATGGGCATCACGTCATCTCCTGGAGACGACAACGAAAGCCACAGGCACGGCAGAGGGTGAGACAGCAGTGGGCAGGGTGCCCGGGGAGCAAACAGAGTGGCTTTCATCTCAGGTTAGGGCAGTCAGGCAAAGCCTCTGGGAAACAGAAATAACTATGCTGAGACTTGAGGGACCAAGAGACTTGAGTGGAGAGGAAGCAGAATGGATAAGGCGAGAGGCCTAGGAGAACAGGACAAGCTGAACATTCTGGTAAGACCCCAGCTACATTTGCTAAGGTTCCAAGAGGTCAGAGGTGAAAGACGCCATGGAAGATGTCGGAAAGTGCCAAATTGTGTCGGCCTGGGATTTCTGGCCAAGGAATTGTTTGTTTTTTTAAATTTTATCCTGGGAGTTGAAGGGCTTTAAGCAGGATTGTTGATTAGATTTGAATTTTAGGCCGGGCGCGGTGGCTCACGCCTGTAATCCTAGCACTGGGAGGCCGAGGCGGGTGGATCGCTCGAGGTCAGGAGTTCGAGACCAGCCTGAGCAAGAGCGAGACCCCGTCTCTACTAAAAATAGAAAGAAATTATATGGACAACTAAAATATATATATATACAAAAAATTAGCCGGGCATGGTGGCGCATGCCTGTAGTCCCAGCTACTCGGGAGGCTGAGGCAGTAGGATCACTTAAGCCCAGGAGTTTGAGGTTGCTGTGAGCTAGACTGACGCCACGGCACTCACTCTAGCCCGGGCAACAGAGCGAGACTCTGTCTCAAAAAAAAAAAAAAAAAAAAAAAAAAGGTTTGAATTTTAGGAAAATTATTCTGGTGGCAATATGGAAGATGGTTTGCAGAAGGACAAAACCAAAAGCAGAAAATCATCAGAGGTAAGTTAACATTGCAGATTTTTTTTTTTTTTTTTTGAGACAGAGTGTCGCTTTGTTGCCCTGGCTAGAGTTGAGTGCCGTGGTGTTAGCCTAGCTCACAGCAACCTCAAACACCTGGGCTTAAGCGATCCTACTGCCTCAGCCTCCCGGGTAGCTGGGGCTACAGGCACGCGCCACCATGCCCGGCTAATTTTTTCTATATATGTTTTAGTTAGCCAGATAATTTCTTTCTATTTTTAGTAGAGACGGGGTCTTGCTCTTGCTCAGGCTGGTCTCGAACTCCTGAGCTCAAACGATCCTCCCGCTTCAGCCTCCCAGAGTGCTAGGATTACAGGCGTGAGCCACCGTGCCCGGCCTACATTGCAGATTTATGAGGCCTCTTTTAAAGTACTAATATATATATATATATATATATATATATATATATGAGAGTTTGTTTATAAGATTAAGATTCATTTCATTCAATGTTTAATAATGAATTAATTAGTTGATTAGCTAATATAATCAAGAAATATTTAATGAGCACCTAGTATATATGTGTTAAGTATGCTAGGTGTTTGGGCTACAAAGATGAATAGGTCCTGCCAGGCGCGGTGGCTCACGCCTGTAATCCTAGCACTCTGGGAGGCTGAAGTGGGTGGATCGTTTGAGCTCAGGAGTTCGAGACCAGCCTGAGCAAGAGCGAGACCCCATCTCTACTAAAAATAGAAAGAAGTTATATGGACAACTAAAAATATATATAGAAAAATTAGCAGGGCACAGTGGCACATGCCTGTAGTCCCAGCTACTCGGGAGGCTGAGACAGGAGGATCGCTTGAGCCCAGAAGTTTGAGGTTGCTGTGAGCTAGGCTGACGCCACGGCACTCTAGCCCTGGCAACAGAGTGAGACTCTGTCTCAAAAAAAAAAAAAAAAAAAAAAAAACACAAAGATGAATAGGTCCTTATCTGCAGTGATCTCTGTTTATTTACCTAGGGAGCCAGACTTAAAAGACAAATGGCTTCTCTATCATACAAACAAATTAATCTAAAAATCCAGTTAACATAAAAGCCTTCATCCGAGAGAGATATTTGAGTCTGAAAGAATTTTGTTTTGCAATCTGAAAGGCATCAGTTAATCACCAATATCTTCTTTGCTAAATATTTGGGCTTAAGGAGTTTTAATGTCAAATAGTCCTTTTCCATCTTTACCCACTGCATGTTTATGGTAGAAACAATCAGGCGATGTTGTATGTGCCCTGTTGGACCTGCAGAAGATGTGGATTAAGTGAGTGTTAAAATGAATTGAGTAAGCTAAAGATAGCCACTAAATCCTTGAATACTTAAAGATCAAACTGAAAAATTTAGAAAACTCATTGGTTAATATTAAACAAAACTTGTTCTTACAATTTATATTAGCTTTAACAGGAACCCAAATTACAAGAAAGGAAGTTAACTTTTTTTCTTGGCAGTTTGTGCTTTCCCAGGAATTTCACCCAAGTCCATGGGTGTTGAATCCACTAGCGTTAGGGTAGAGAATGCTTACTTTAAACCACAGTCCAAAGGGTTGCTTAAACATCCTTTCTCCATTTTCCATGTTATAGAAAAAATTGTAACTCATTTATATTTAAAAACAAGAGGCTTTGTGCATATTCTGATTATACCATGAACTTTCTCTGTGGTTGTGACAACCAGTGTGACAATCCTCCAGTACTATCTCCCTATACTCTGGTGCACCTGAATCCTCTGCTGAGCTTCTTAAAAATACTGAGGGCTGGATCCTAGCAACAGGAATTGATTCAGCTGGCCTGGAATGGAATCCACTAATCTCTGTTTTTAAAAACAGTCCCAAATGAATTCAAGTTTGGTAACCACTGCTATACTTTATGCCTAAAAATACCACTGTAAAGAACCTTGTCAAATGACAAATATAATGAATTAGTTCATGTCCTCAGACCTCATGTTAATGTAAATTGGGCCCATCTCACTCTAACAAAGATTTTAACAGTTTCCTTGGCTCCTGACAATAGTATTGCTAGTACAGTTTACCACTTGTTGGTATAAGTTACTGGCTGCATGCATGCTAAGGGAGAAGAGAAGAAAAAGGAACATTATCACGGAATTAAATATTCTATTATGGGAACCCTGAAGTATTTTCTTTCCTTAAAGAACTCAAAGCATTACACAATTAGATTTTAAACTGAGTAACTTCCTGATAGCAAACATTTCAAATCTGGCAGTAACAGTGAGGTAGAAAAATAGAATTATTACTGTACATCTACTATGTGCTAGATGCAGCTTTAGGTGCTTGACATTCAACTCTAATTAATCCTCACAATGCTGAGATAGGCTTAATAATCCATGCTTTACAGATACAGAAATAAAGTGTGTTTCAGTGGCTGGCCTTTGGCCATATAACTAGCAACTGGGAGAAAGATCTAGTATTCAAACCAAGTCTACCTGATGCCCAAGTCCACATGATCTTTTCCATTAATAAGTAGTTGGGAATGAAAGGAAATGTTTCTGGGAAAGAAAGTTAATAGCCATTTCATCTGCCTAGCCATCCCCCCTCATAGTAATAATAATGGTTATTATTCTAAAAATAACAGTAATGGAAAGTAATTCATTATAACATCTCAAAACAATATGTAAACTGAAAATGATGGATATGTTCATTAACTTGATTGTGATGATAATTCAGGGTGTGTATATATATGTGTTTATATATACATATACATACATGTGTGTATATCAAAATATATCAAATTATATACCTTAAGCACAATTTTTTGTAGTCAATTATACTTTAGTAAATGTGTTAAAAACAATCTATAGGGGGCTGGGCTGGAAAAGTGATAAAAAGGAAAAAAAAAGAAAAAGAAAAAAAAACAATCTATAGCTACCCACTAGTTAAGTCAGTCAGTTAGTAAAACCACAATTATAGTTATAGTATATTTTCATAACAATTTTATTGGTATACCAGAATTTACTGAGTGAAATACTTTATGGTTTGTGGCTTTAACTGTGTCTCCACAGTAAGAGCTTTGGCTATAGATTCCTATTTCAACTCTACCGTATATTTTATCCAAGTAGTTTAGCTTTTCTGTTTCAGTTTCCTAATCTGTAAATGGGGATAATAATATTACCTCATAGGATTTTTGAGCAAATTAAATGAGATGGTGCATATAAAGCACTTATCTGGCACATTTTATGTGTTCAATAAATGTTTACTAATAAAGCACACCATTTACCCTGGAAGGACTTAAAAATTTCTATCCAAAATTCAAATATTAAGGAACTATAAGATTTTTTTATATATTATATAATCAAACACCATGAATATTAGCTTATTTTGAAGATATTCTATGTTAATATTTTGTGTTGTGTAGACACTAAATTAGGGTGTACGTGGAGCAGTCCTTTGGATGGACCTGCTTAAGATCTATCTTTGAAACAACTTGAATTTCAAAATATCACAAAATATTATATTACTAACTAGATTTTTTTTCTTTTTAAAATTCTTTTTACTTTTTTAAAATTTTATTAAAATTTTTGTAGAGATGGTGTCTCACTATGTTGTCCAGGCGGGTCTTGAGCTCCTGGCCTCAAGCAATCCTGCCACATCAGCCTCCCAAAGTGCTAGGATTACAGGTGTGAGCTCCCACGTCTGGCTTGGACTCTTAATAGAATTCAAAGTGCACATCCATTACTATTATTTTTTTTTTTTTTGAGACAGAGTCTCACTTTGTTGCCCAGGCTAGAGTGAGTTCTGTGGCGTCAGCCTAGCTCACAGCAACCTCAAACTCCTGGGCTCAAGCGATCCTCTTGCCTCAGCCTCCCAAGTAGCTGGGACTACAGGCATGCGCCACTATGCCCGGCTAATTTTTTTCTATATATATATATATTTAGTTGTCCATATAATTTCTTTCTATTTTTAGTAGAGACGGGGTCTCGCTCTTGCTCAGGCTGGTCTCGAACTCCTGACCTTGAGCGATCCACCCGCCTCGGCCTCCCAGAGTGCTAGGATTACAGGCGTGAGCCACCGCGCCGGGCCGATTACTATTATTTTTATTATATGCCTATACATGAGCATTTTTTCGTCTTATAAACTCATACAAAATGTTATATATTTTGTCCTGAATGGATGCAGGCTTGATCATTCATATATATGTTCTATCTTTGTTGGGTTCACTATTTCTTAATTTTCTATTTATATCTAAAATTTTACTTCTTGTAAAACCAGTGGTATTATACAAAATAGGAGGATTATATTGTTTAGTGATGGTGCCAAAGTGTGAAATCAGCATTTCTAATATGTAAACAATTTCAGATGTTCAGAGAAGGATGGAAATTGCAACGAATTCCTGACAGTTCTTCACTTTAAGTGACCAGAACATGGCCTCTTATTGCTAGTAAAATGGCATCCCAATTTTCTTGACTGGAGGCTCTCATGTGGGTATCACATCCAGTTTTGCACTTACATACTGAAAAGAGTCATCTCGTTCCCACCTAGGTTTTCCCACTCAGACTTTCCAGAACTTGGAAACAGATTCTATTTTTGAGTCATTTCCTATGTCCTGCTATAACATTATTCCACGGATTTGCTAGTGAAATGAAATACTGCAGTGACCTTTTTAATTCCCCTGACTTTTTACAATCTTGGAAATTTAGCACAACAGCGGGAGTTTAATCATATTCACCGATGTAAAAGACAAAATAAGGCACCTTTAAATTCAGAGGGAGATGTAACCTCCAAGGTGTCAGAAGCCTTCAGAGACTCCCAAGCTGTCCCTGCAGACCGCTGAAACTATGTTACTCACGCTTCTCAGGCTGCATCACTCCATCTTGGGCTGGCACATCTATCCCCTGCTTATACTTTATTTTGAACCTATCAGCTACAAACTCCTGCATCTGGACCACATTTTAAAACTTCCCAGAATTTAATATTCTGTATTCACTTCTTTTCTAAGAATGTAATTTTTGACTCACTCGGCATGTTATTTATTCAGGAGTTTCGAAGTCTTTGATTTGATTTTAAAAATGTACCCTGTGACATTGGATATTTAAAGTCTCTTCAACACGAACTCTAGCTACATGATGCATGACTCCAGACACCCATTTGTTTACATGAGTATCTAACAATTGGTGGGCCAATTCTTTAAATCAAATTGAATGGTTAGTCTGATTCCTCGTGGGTTTAACAGTGCCCAATCATTTAACCAAGTGTCATTATATGTGTTTTTTTAGTTTTAGGTCTCAATTGTTGTGTAGTTGGGTTGATGGATGAGATGGCCTAAAGAAAAGGAAGAAAGAAAAAAAGAACAATGTTCTTCACATAGCCCAAAGTGACAGAGCAGATCAGCCCTCTTAAATCCCCTGTCCATACAGCCATTGTGATCAAAGTGATTGATGAAGAATCCTATCAGCTCTGAGCTGCTGAGGTGTCAAACTGATAGGAGAAAGCAGTACTCACAGTGTTCCTACAAGCAGTTTGAGAGGCCAACAGCTAACACATCTCTACGACTGCATACAGCATCTGCCCTTTAGATGCGTACAAGTGATGATGAATTCACACTCGCGGTGAGATTTTGCTCTCTGCAGCTTTATAGGTAGTCGCCTTTAAAAAGCAAATCAAGGAATGTTTCTTCTTTTATAACTGCTTTTTCAAAATCTTAAATTGAGTCCTGCTAATAAGTATAGGTGTGTTCGTGCAGCTGAAAAAGTATGATGCATGTTTGTTTAGGCTTTTATTTTTTTAGCCTTTTTACACTTCTCACTGAGCGCAGCTTGCAGATTACCTTGATAACAGCGGTGGAGAGCAGCCTGGCCGCCTTGCAGTTGCATAGCTTTTCTTCCCAAAAGAATGTATGTGTCTCCCAGTGGCCTGTGTGATCATAATTAGCCCCTCAAACATGAGCCCCTGCGAAAACTGAAACCACAGAGTAATGGGGATGGAGAGACAGACTATTTACCGTTTATTTTCAGGACTAACTTTACTAGGCTCCAGGCATATCAAAATACTGATGCTTGGAATAGTCTCCTTTATACTCTAAAGAAGATTTTCCAGTAAATCATAATTAATTCAAGCATAAGATGTGTTAACATTAACCAAAACCAAATATAGAATATAGTTGTAAGAATATATGTTGAGAGTGAATTTGTAATCATCTTAATCTTTGATAAATATTTGAACTCTAAAACATTATACATTCCTGATCCTTGAGCTACAGATTCTTGGCAAGGGAGTTCCTCTTTTAAAATCGCTTGTCTCTTGGATGAGCTGGAAGTACTGAAAAAAAATAATAATAATAATAAAGATGTCATTGCTCTGATCTGAGACTGGGGAACTTCAGGCTCCATAAATTTGTTTTATTTGATTTGGATTCAGCAGTAGATAATGTATCTGGACACAGCTGACAAGAACTCATTTTTTATTTAAAGAAGAACAAGATCATTAAAGAAAGGAGAAAAAGTAGAAAAATAAACAGAACATACAAATACACAAATAGTTTCATTCCCTAAATTACAGGCAATATATTACTGGCATTTGATATTGCTATTTGGTCTTTTGGAATATGAAAAGATTGTTAAAATATAATTTTGATTATTTTATATATACTTAAAAAATCCCGGTTATTTAATCTCCCATTATGTACCAAGACACTTCTGCATTATTACATAGTTTCTACACATTGAATATTCTTATAAGTTCTGTTTGCAGACACTGTTGATTGCCTACTGGATATTCTTTCCCCATTGAATCCTTGCTAGAAAAACTCTAAATTATTCAAAAACTCAAATTTGTTCATCTCTCCCCAACATAACTTAGGGGAGGGTGATCTTTTGGGTTTTTTTGCAAGGGGGGTGGAATACCCTGGAATGGGACTCAATGAATAATAATGGTCTCATTGCTATTTCCATTGATTGGCTATGGGGTGCCATGTAACCCATTTATGCCCAATGAGTCATAAGGGGAAGTCTATTGCTTCCCTCATACCTGCATTTCAAGCACTTAAAATATTGCCTGGCACTTATCAGCTGCTCAATAAATAACTATTGAATGAGTGAACACTAAATGCTAAAGAGTTTTCCATTCAAAATAGAATTCATTACAAAAGGCAGTTCTTTGTGGACATTACTGTGTCTGGACGTGATGCCTGGAAATCCTGCAGTCACCTTGCTACCAATAGAAGGATGAAGCCAACCCGCAAATGAGGTAAACCCAAGAGACTCAAGCAAAGCCTAAGCCATCCTTGCAGATCCCTGACTTCTGGATACCTTGAGATAATGTTTCCTTGTCCAAAACAATTTGATTTAGGGGTTTCTCTTACTTGCTGCTAAAATAATCTTAATTGATGCATGCTGTTTTATGTTAGGAGTGTCCACATTTTTTGAGCAGTACATTTAAAAGGATTTTTTTTTTTTTTTTTTAGTTTTTCTTTTTTTTAGGGGTGGGGACAGAGGGCTCAATACAACCTCAAACTCCTGGACTCAAGTGATCCTCTGGCCTCAACCTCCCAAGTAGCTGGGACAACAGGTCCACGCCACCATGCCTTGCTAATTTTTCTAGTTTTTGTAGAGACGGGGTCTTGCTTTGCTCAGGCTGATCTTGAACTCCTGACCTCAAGCAATTCTCCCACCTCAGCCTCCCCGAGTGCTAGGATTACAGGTGTGAGCCATCAGGCCTGGCCTAAAGGGGTTTTAAAAGCCTCCCATTCACCACCTACCATTACAAGACATAATAATACAACCTCTTGCTAGATTTAAGGAAAAGATGGAGGCTGATTTTTTGGATATTATAGTAATGTGAAACATTTTATAAAATTCAATAATACTTAATAAAACTTGGTAAATGTAGGTATAGGTACCGCCATACTAGACAGCCAGGAGACCTTTTGAAAGGACTAGATATTTCTGAATCTCAGCCTATACTGCTTTAAAAAGCTGTGCATAGAACAAGGTTATCCTTCATTATCTTTATTTCAGCACCAAGTTTCTGAAAGTCATTGTTTGTTTTTCTGGTTGTCTATTGCTGCATAACAAAAGACACCAAAATTCATTCAAACAACATTCATTTTATTATTCCTCATGGTTTCTGTGGGTCAGGAATTTGGGAAGGGCTCAGCTGAGTGGTTCTGGCTCTGGGACTCTGTGATGGCAGTTAGATGGTGGCTGGAGCTAGAGGAGGGGCCAGGCTGGGGCTGGGGCTGCAATCAGCTGAAGACTGATTGGGCATTTGACTCTCTTCATGTGGTGTCAAGACCTTCTATGTGATCTCTGTTCATGAGCTAGCTTGGGCTTCCTCACAACATGGTGGCCTCAAGGTAGTCAGGCTGCTTACAATGGCAGCTGAAGTCTTCTAGAAAGAAGTGAGCCAGATAAAAGGCAGATTTACAACCTTTTATGACTGGTACAGTTTGGATGTTTGTGTCTTCCAAATGTTATGTTGAAATTTGATCCCCAGTGTTGGAGGTACAGCCTGGTGGTAGGTGTTTGGGTCATGGAGGTAGGTTCCCTCATGAATGGCTTGGTGGCATCCTCACAGTAATGAGTGAGTTTTCACTTTATTAGCTGCCGAGAGAACTGATTGTTAAAAGAGCCTGGCACCTCCTTCTCTTGTCTCTCTCTTGCCTCCTTCCTCTTGCCCTGTGCCACCTGCTCCCCGTTGCTTCTGCCATGAGTGGAAGTTTCCTGGTGCCCTCACCGGAAGCAAATGTTGGCGCCATGCTTCTTGTACAGGCTGCAAAAGTATGAGCCAAATAGACCTCTTTTCTTTGTAAATTATGCAGCCTCAGGTATTCCTTTACAGCAATACAAACAGACTAAGACAACGACCTAGCTCAGAAGTCACACAGCATCACTATTGCCTCATTTTATTGGCTACAAGTGAAGCAGAAGTCTTCCCAGAGTCAGGGGGAAGGGAATTACCCTCTGTCTCTTGATGGGGGAAGGGCGAGGCTATAGAAGAGCACATGGGTCAAGAGATACTGTGAAAAACACAATCTGCCACGACTATCAGAGACCTTTACATGTGGCTTGTTTTTCTTGTTTCCTGTATTCCATGTTTTTTTCTTTTATGTTAATTTGGCTATTTTCTTTCTATGACTAAAATCTGTGGAATGACCAAAGCTCAGTTACTCAGAGTTAAAGAAGTCATCTTTTCTTTCCGTGCAATTTCAGGACCATTTGGATTCCATAACATGGATCAAATTATGTTCAGAAAGTAAGAGAACTAGAGAGTAACAGTGTAGAAGAACATAAGTTTGTGTTGAGGGTGTATAAAGAGAAGGATGTGTTTAGTATGAGGGATAAAAAGTGACAGGCATGTTTGATAAGAAACAATAGCAAGATTAAAGGTAAGAAACAAACTAGGGGGAAAAAAGTTTGAAAAGCAGATCCCTATAACTGCAGTTATTTTTTACCTTGCAAACTGATTACGTCTAGTTAGAAGTATATATCATAACATTTAAGCATCTCTATTCAAAATGTTATGATCAATGACCATGTGACAGGGCTAACGACATGCTTTATTTAGTACAAGAAGCTACTCATTTGATTAATGACCTAAATGTATAAAATGAAAATCTTTGCTATAGAAAATCAAATGTACATATTAGAAATGAGCAAGGTCCAGAAACACACAGGGTTCTTCGTAAGAATCACACATTATTTTATAAGGAAAAGTATGAAACTAGATTTAGAAAGCCAATCTAATCTTTAAAGAGATCAGTCAAAAATTAGAACAAAATGAAATTCTAGCATCTGATAGTAATATCTAATCTTATATGTAGTAAACCAAATGTAAAGTGTTCTTTTTGGTAGATTCTCCTCTTACCTTGTGACTCCATTGAGGCCAGACTTACTATGATATCACATCTAGAAAACCACAAATCCAATTTCAGAAGTGTTTCTAAGTAATGTTCGTCTTGGGTTGGGGGTTGGGGAGGGATGCAGAAGGATGTTACACCATACATCTGTCTTAGAGTCAGCACAACTTGGGCTGCCTCTCGATCTGGACCAGATTTTACTTGGGTTCTTTTTGATCTTGTACTTCTTATGCAAGCATTGTGCTTAACATGTGTTATGAACATAATGTGTTTAATTATCTGTCTCTCCCATTTGACTCCGTGGACATGAAAGCAGGGATTGTTTCTGTCTGGCGCACCTAGCAGAGTGAACGAGCAATGTCAGTAACGTTTTATTCAAAGAGGAAAATTGTGTGTGTGTGTGTGTGTGTGTGTGTGTGTGTGTGTGGTGTGTGAACATATCGGAAGAGTAATTATGTAGAAATTGACTTGTTTTTTAGTTCCATAGAGCAAAACTAGGACTTACAGTGAAATGTATCAGCAAGACAGGTTTCAAATCATTACAAAAAGGAAAAAACATCATATTGTACACAATAAACACATATGACATGATCTGTCAACTTAAAAAAAAAGAACTTTTAATAACAACGGCTTTCTAACAATGGCTTGAGTTGTTTCAATATGCAACAGACCCCCTGTCACGAGAATACAAGCAGAGGCTACATAAGTATCTCTCAGAGATTTGTGTTCTGCATGGACAGTGAGGTTAAATGAACTCTAAATTCAATTCTAACACTATGAAGCTAATTCTAGTAAGGTATCAACTCTAAGTGGAGCAGGTAAGGGAATATTAATAACACTTCTCAAGCACCTTCTATAGACAGAGTTCTAGCCACTGGGGACAGCCATGAAGAAGGCAGAAAGGTCCCTGTCCTCATGGAGCTTAGATTCTAGTAAGGGAGATAGATGATAATCAAGTAAAAAACAAATTAATATAATTTAAAATAGTAATCAGCACTATGGAAAAAAAATAGGTAATGTACAGAGAGTGGTGTTGAGACCAGACAATATTAGACGAACTGGCAAACAAGAAAACATTTTATGTTTCATATAATCTGTAGTAATTTTAGTGGCATTTCTACAGAAACAAATATCCAGGACATATTTAGTACTGGCACTTTAAAAGTTAATATTATCTCTGAAAACCCTGCATCTGTGTATCATCATGTGGATGTCAGAGAAGAGGAACACATTCACTGATCTGGAGAAGTGACAACCATTTGGGGAAGACAACTATGTCATTTGGAAATAAACAGAATTGGTGATATCAAATGAGAAGCTGGAGAGTCAATAGTGCATGATATCATCAAAAGGGGAAGAGTAATGTGGTCAGGGAAGGAGCAGAAATTAAGAGGGCTCTAAAAATACATAGTTTTATAGTAAGATCATCAGAAAACCAAGTGTTCAGATTATGGTTAACATGATAATGGAATGTCTATTATGGGTCCACATATTTGATCTGTTACAGATTTCTGACATGTTTCTGCATGTAAAATATAACATTGCAAACTCAGGGCCCATTAATATGTGCAAATGTTCATGCAGCAGATGGCATCACACTGTATAAACATTATCAATGCAGATATTAGCTGCTAAAATGTTACCTATTTTATGTACCTATTTCTATAACATGGACCCCAAGGATTGCCTAATTGTGAAGGTTTCTGATATATGATTCTCATCTCTTTTTGTCTTTTGTCCAAAGAAAAGAACCTTCAAAGCCTTCACACATAATGTGTCTCTGCGTGTGCTGTAATAATTTATTTATCTTACTATTTTCTCTCAAACATGGATAGAAGCATATTGCAATTTTATGCTCTTTTAGGAAAAAGTTACTGATCTTGGAGGGGATGAAAGCAAAGCACTTTTGCATTCATTTATTATTGATTTATCATTCAAAAAATAATTATCGAAACTCTACTATGTGCCAGGCACTGAGAAATCTAAGGTGAACAAAAACTGTTATCGTCCCTTCTCCTCAGATCTGTGCAAATAGCAAACACTCGCATTAGGGACTGCTAGGGTGCTACAAGGGAAGAACACAGGCTCTCCAACTAAAAAGCCCCCCAAAAGCATATTCTGGAATGAAAATATATTCATTTTTATGAGACAGAAAATTTGTCTGTTCTTATGAAGAAAATGAACACCAACATTTATTAATAGACTAGTTGATTTTATTCTAATATGCTGTGAAATTACTTTGCATTACTTACAAGTGTCTACTGAAAAAGAATTCCTGTCTTCAAAGCAGTTGGAGGAGAGTTTTGATACATTAAGTAATCACATCAATAATTATTTAATATATAAGAATAAAGAGAAATGTCTCTAAAAAACAAAACCTATTGTTTTTATTATTTGATAAGCACTCCTAAAATAACCTGGGCTATAAGAATAGGACAGTGTGAGACTCCTTTCAATTTGTGGGAATATCAACTTTTCATGAATAAATTAATAGAAACAGTTTTATGTCTTTGATTGCAGTGGTACGGGGGTAGGGAGGGACCCCTCCCATCCTCACTGCCGAGGGTTCCTGAGCATCTGAAATGTCTTCCTGAAAGTTCACTCAGCAAATTCACAATAAATTATTAATTCAATCTCCTGTACTATACTAGTGGCATAAATGAGGAAGACCAATAACCAACCCAGTATAACCATCCACCCAACATGAATTCTATTTAAAGCTGTAGGGAAATGTTGATCTGATGATACTACTGTACCTATGCCACTGCAGAAAGGTTTCTGAAACTATAATGACAGAAACCTTTTCATACATCATCAGCATACTCTATTCTAAGTGTCACGTAGCCTCTTGGATGAAGACCTCAAAGAGCTACAACCAGAGACAACACATTTAGCACTAAGACTCTGCCTACATACACTAAGCAAAATGGGAATTGAGGCAATTACCAGAATATGTTTTTAACATTGCCAACAATTTTTGCACTGTTTGGTCAAATCTTGTAGAGAACATAAATTATGCAAACGATTTCCCCTCTGGCTACTTCATTTCACTTTGAATATGGTCAGCAGATATTTTCTGAATAATAATAAATATGCATTTAGAAATAGTTTAATACTAATCAAATGGATCCACAGAAAATTAGTTTTATGTTATACTCTTGGAATCAAAATGAACCTTTCCCAAATCTTCCCAATAAACAAATGAAAAAATTAAAAATTCACAAAGAAATTTAAAGTTATTTTTAACAAAGAGCAAGAATATACATATCTTCCATATGCAGAAGATGCCAAATCTTGCATTAATTCCTAGTTTTGTATGTTGAAATTTAAGGGTAAACAAAAAGCTTTCTGTTATTCTTATATAGTGATATTTTAAAAAGTTATTTAAAGAACATGTTAAAATAATATGATGATGTACCTTAGAAAAGTCTCTTTTATAAAATATTAATATTACTAATTTTATTTTAAAATTGTTATTATAATTTACTTACTGCATAATTTAAGCAAGATTAATTTTACCTAGTATAAACAAATTCCACTGTAGTAGGTTGTTAGTTTTTGAACATAGTTTGCTGTATCAACTTGGCAATTCTTTTGCACCATTTTAATAAAAAATGATATTATGGTTAAAAGTGTAGTTACTTATTGATAGTTTTGTTCAAGGAAATATATTTTTAATGTTTATCAGGAACTAGAATCAACTTTCGATTTGAAGGTTTAAAACCGTTTGGCTGTTATTCTTGTTCTTTATTAAAAATGACTAAATTTCTTTGGGAATTTTTAAGTTTTTTCATTTATTGGGAAGATTTGGGAAAGGTTCATTTTTATTTCAACAGTATAATATAAAACTATTTTTTATGGATCACTTTGATTAGTATTAAACAATTTCTAAATGTATATTATTATTTGAAAAAGATCTGCTAACCAATATTTTGATCCTCTTGAAAACATATCTTTAACACAAACATATTTAAGAAATGTAAACATAAAAGAAGACTTACGGTAAAATCATTAGGAAAAGATGAAAATGCTACGTAAAATGTCTAGAAGATAGAAAAAAGAAAGAATTTCTTATAATTTTTAAATTGGTTTTTATTTTATGAAAGCTGAAAGGTTTTTTAAATAGCCTCCTTCTCTTCTGACGCTCCTCCTTTTGACCACCAGATGTCAGACTTTCACTGCAAATTTAAAATCCTTACTTGCACACCAGTCACCGTTTTTATTTGTAAATGCTCACCATTCTGAAATCATTTCTCTTTTTCAATTCCAGCGCATGATTTAAAAACTTGCCTTTGAATATGAATTCGCAGACATTGATTTTAGCTGTTTCAGGCATACATTTACCGCTTCTATTTACAGTATTCCGATTTTCAATTCACTCAAGAGTTTCATATTTGTTTTGAGATACCTCTTTACTTGTATACATGCACATGAATAACAGATCTCCTTTTAAAATAAAAATGGCATACATACATGCCAAAACAATATGGCTATATTTGAAATAAAATATAGAAAAATTGATAACTTGAACTTTAGAATATCAAAATACAGTTTATTTTTTATTCTAGGAAATAAAAAAAACAGGAAAATATTTAAGTAATATGTTTTTCACATAAAATCTGTTACACGGGTTTTATTTTCTCAAAAATATTTACAACACCTATGTCAAAATTCTTAATTTTCTCATATGAGAAGTAAGCATAATTTAGCATATGTAACATAATTTTAACTGGAAAAAAAGAAACAGAGTACTATACTTTTTAAAAAATTTTGCATATGTTATGGCCTAAATGCATAAAACTTATTAAACTACAACTTTATCTTTCAGAGTTTTATGTAAGGTGTTGTGAATATTGAATTTAGCATAAGGCTTTATTACATGTTTTTTAAAAATCATGCTTTTTATTTCTGTGTATAACCCCTGAAATGCATTAATAGAAATAGAGTATAAGAAACAATATGTACAAGTAATGGGAGAACTCTAGTGTTACAGTTTTTATGTGTATTAAGACTTTAAGTTTAGTATTTACTATAATAGTTTAATTAACATCTGATTTTATATAGTGCAGAACCTAAATAATTTCAAGAAGTATGTAACTGGAACAAGATAAGCCAGAAAAATGTATATTCTGTTTGGATCACTCAAAATGTTTTTTTAAAAACATAAGCATTAAGGTATATTAGTAAATTGGTAAAAATTTGTATACCTGCTACTGTCATTTATGTTTCTGATTTGCCTTTTACAACAATAAATTGTAAGCTACTAGATAAGCAGTTATAGTGACTTTACATGAGACAGTTATCCTAAAAGAAAAGAAAGGAAAGGAAAAGAAAGAAAAGCAAAAGAAAAGAAAGAAAAGCAAAGAGACTGTTGGAATGTGTGCACGAGGGAAATATTTAAACAGAATCTCTCAGCCCTTTTAGTATCTGCCTGCCTCTTGGCAGTGTATTAAAAATAATACAATTGACATATTTTCTCTGTCTTCACTTCTATTAAAACTTTATGTTCTATTGTTCTGTTTTCCCCAGTTGAAAAATATCAAATTCCAAGAACTGCTAAAACTGACAATGAGTAGTCCTGATTTCTTTTATGATAATCCTTTGATTGTTGTTGATATTAAAAGTATCATTAAAATAAAAATATAAAGAACTACTTTATTATTTTTTCAGTGTTAATGTAGTTATTTCTCACTCATTTTATTAAATATGCTTTTGGAATCTTTCTCTTTTTAACATAAACTGTACATATTTATCATTGATTTTTATATTTAATGCTGCTAGATGCCCTTTTTAAAAAAAAAGCTTCATTCAATCTGACCTCTTTTAATGAATATGCACGTATTTCTTAGTAAGTGAATAAAACTTTGCTTTCACTTGATAGTAGGTACTTCATTCTCATTATTGAGACTATGCTGAAACCTTGAATACTTGTCAAAGATTCATTTTATAATCCTGAGCTTGGTTTGGCATTCCATGATTTACACGGGGGCTCTGCTAACAATAATTGATTCATTCCATACTTAAAACCCACTGATCTCATTACAATTATGGGAAGGCATTTTAGCTGTTGCAATTTAGGCTTACATCAAAAGAAAAAAGAAGCACCTTCTACCCACTTTGGATTTCTGTAACACATGAAAGAATTAGGTCATAACATGTATCAAAATGAAATCCTGCTACTGACCTGTCTAGACTCAAAAGATTGTCCTGGAAATATAAAATAATGAAACATTTCATTTTGAGCAGTATTTGGATAGTTGACAATGAAAATACTATTATCTTCATGTGCCTATTTTTCCATTAATAATTTTACCAAAAGGACCAAAACACAGTTTTGAACTATAATTCTAACATTTAAGTCAGTTTATACAAAGAAGCTCTCTATCAGTTCTAAGAACCCAAAATATGAAATGTAGTATAATAAGTATATTTGCCAAATATTGTGGACATGCTGGCTCATCTTTAAAGGTATATACCATATTTCTTAATTTCATATACTATTCTGTGAAAACAAATGAAAAATAAATTTTTAAAACCAATTGATCATATTAACTATGCACCAGAACACTTTTGATTTTTTGAAGATTTTGATAAAAATGCAGGTCTTCAAGAACACATTTTATATTGTAATATTTCAAACACTTAAGATAGAAAATAATTGATAAAGTACTGCTTACAAAAGGCAAACTGGAGTAGCATTTTTATGTCATAAATCATTAAAAGGCTATTTAAAAAAAGGGGAATGTTGTACATCTCTTCTATTAATAGTTATGTTCCTTTCATTGAACTTTCATTATTGTTGCAGAGATTTTACAAAACAATAATTATAGTTATTAACATTGTAATTTTATTCACAGCAAAAACATGGTTTATAAAGAAAAAAGGATATTTTTACAAGAAGCGTTTTCAAGCACTTATGAAAAGCTGCATGAAATAAATGCAACAAAAATTAGGCTGAGTACACTCACAGTTTATTGCTAATGAAACATACTCTTTAAGCTAATATAATCATTTCTATGACTTACCACCTCTCAGCTGTGGGAGGACATTTCTCTGGTGGGGGAAAAAGAAACTTTGAGTTTTCCTACCAACTGTGAATATTCTTGATTTGGCTGATGGGAGTCTTGATCTCCCAATCCTAATATCTTCAAGTGCGGGGAAATCTAATTCATTAACTTTTCCAAACGTTTTAAAAGTTTCTTTTCATCAGGGACCATTTTGACCTTCTTTATCCATACCACTCTAGAGATCAGAAATACAAATGACAATAACTGATACCCATTAGTTAGTAGCTCAGGAGCCCACTCTGAATGACTATACACTCCAAAGGCAAATTATCTTTGTACAAAAGTGTCCATATTTTAAAGGAACTGTTAGACACACGATACCATGATAGCAAGTCTCCTAAGATCAGTAGAATATTTTCAAATGTTTTGATCTTAAAAATGTAAGACACAAAATATTGTCTAAAATATATTTAATGGCAAAATGTGTTTTAAAAATACTCTCAGAAAATTTACTTGTCTCTCTTCTTCCATTTATATGTTTAAATCAAACATGAAAAGTAAATCAAAGTCCTAATAAATGACCAATTTTAAGTACAAAGGATAATTGTTTTTCTCCAGTTTACTTCAAAATTATGGGAGAAATAGGTCTTTCTTAAACTTGTATTCACTTGAACAAACATGAATTGAATTTACATATATGCTCTTTTTACTGAATAATCTTTTAATAATTAGAATAGTAGTATAAAATGTGTTCTAAGTAATCCAAAGGACAGTAGCATATGCATTTATCAAGAATTTTTAGTCATTACTCAAATTTATTTTAAACAATTACTTTTTTATTTCCAATATTTAAATTAAAATGTTTATAGTTCATTTGTTATAAAATAATTATGTTATGGGTCAATGTAATATATAATATCGATAGAAACAAATGAGGATTTTTGTGGTTCAGACTTAGACTATATTGGAGTTTTTAGGAGACAGTAAACAAATAATTTAAAGATTTTTAAAGATTAAGACAAATGAAGACTATTTTTCAAGGTTATCTATGTTTGTGGGTGTTGTTATTGAATTTTCTAGACTTTAAATTTACATTATTTTAGTTTCAGGAAGCTATATGCATCCCAAAGGGAAGGAATGCATAAATTGAAAAGATTTTTTTTTACTTTTAAAACAGAAATATTAATATAAATGATTACTATAACTTTCCTTAGCTGACTATCAGTGACTTCATTAAGATGAGAGAAATTAGTAAATCTCAATTCTTTAAGCTGATAAAATAAAAAAGTTAGAATTAACAAGAAAATCAATTTTGAAGTATAGTATCAGTGAGAATAACTATAAAGATCTATCAAAGACTTTAAAACTGAATCCATTAGAGGTGACTATTACAATGAGATACATTTTCTTTAAAATTACCTACTCTTTTATTAGTTCTGCCTGTCCCTTTGTCTCATATAGTTTAGATTTTATGTACGCTACCATTTTATGTATTTTGCTGAAATTATAAAACATACAACATTGTCCTTAAACAAATACATAGTCAAACAGACATTTCAAACTGGATTAATACCTAAAATGTCCTTAGAAAAAATAGTAGAAATGATTTTAAAATAATTCTTGTAAGATTTACATTATGATAAGCTTTTTATTGACTAAAATCATTTATCCATTACATGTTTTTATTTTCAATATTTTGTTGAAATAGATGGCATCTATATCTAGACTTTTGTTACTCTTGTGGAAAAGAGTTCCCCCTTTTCAAGAATAACTGATGTACTGAAATCACCCTCCCTTCACTGCTATAATTGCAACCATTAATAAACATTTGTGTGACAATGATATTACCAAGCAGCACCTAAAGTAAATACATACTTTACAAATTGTGTTCTCAATTTGCACTCCATTTCCTCTTTCCACTTGGTTATATTTCCCTCACTTCCCTTGTTTATTTTCTTAATCACACCTTTTCAACCTGTCCAAAGAACCATAGTGGTTACGATTACAAACACTAGGTACAGAAACATTTTCTACGACCAGTTTATAAGAATATTGACTTATTTGGGGTGCCTTTTCTTACCCCTCTACTGATTTTCTGCCATTCTCACATTTCCTCCTTATTTAGGGCACTTTCATAACTCTCCACTCTCAGTTAGCTGTTGATTTCATCATTTCCATCCCCCCCCCATCAAACATTAAACCCAAATCTCATTCTGTGAGTGGCTACATTAACTTTAATTTTAAAAATTAGGTTTCTTGTGAAAGCTGGTTTTGCGATGAGGTGTCTTAAAAATTTCTTTGCATTGGGAATCAGAGGATATGGGAATTTCCTTCTTATGTTTTTTTTTTTTCTCTCCCCACCATAATGCCAAATAAGGTGCAACTGAATATTTTTGATAACTTTTTAAGTCCAAATAATGCTTCCTGCTAATTCCTATTTCCTGCACAGAATTTAAAAAAAATAATAATATGCAGATAGTAACCCCTAAAGATGGTTTAAAATTTTTTTTTCTCATTTGCATAGCAAGATTTAATTTCCATCCCTTAAATATGACGAATTGCAGAGATTTTCTCCAGTTAATGCTTTTAACAGCTCCCAATAAACTTCATTAATCAGGCAAGCTCTAGGCCCAATGTGTAGCCTGGAAGCAGCTAATTTGCTTGATGAGACCCCGACTTTAGTGAATAAACAGGTGTATAATCTGAGGGCTTTATGGCCTTAATTACAGTCTAATCAGTTCAGCGGTTGGCGGGCAAAAGAGAAAGAGAAAAAAAGGGTGGGAGGGGGAGCTCAAAGCCACTTTTCCTAAAATGGGAGACATGCACTTTCTTAGTACACCTCGGTGACTGTCTTCAATTTATTCTCCCCGTCTAGTTCCTCTTTTCCTGTCCTCTCCCTTTCCCTCTTTCTCCTCGGCCTTGCTTTTCCTTAACCTCTGCGTCGCTGCTCCTTCTTTTTCGCTGTCTTGGCGTCTGCCCTGGCACCGCCCCGCTGCCCGGTCCCCGGCTCCGCACCTCCGCGGATATCGGTTTCTGCTTTTCCTGGGGCCCCGGGGTCACTCCGCCGCCCCTGTCCCCGGCTGCGCTCTGTCCTCCCCTCCTCTCCTGCCCTCTCCTCGCCCCGCGGCGCCTCCCGCCCCGCGCTCCCCGCCGCACATCCTCCCTGTCACCCGTGGGCCGCCTGACAAATCACTTCAAGGGCAGCCGAACTTTGAAGGACAAGACAAAGCTTCAGCATATGGTCCGATCCCCAGATGTTTGTCTTTCTTCCCCTTCCACTCCCCGCGTCCCCCCTGCGCGGGCCCGTTTGGAAGCCCTGCCCGCGGCTCCCTTCCCGCGCTCCGCGCCGCTCCCCGCTCCCCCACCGCCAAGTTCAACGCCGCCTGAGAAGTAGCTTAATTTTCCTTCACGTCTTTTGTTTCGCCGGCCTCCCGTTCTAGCCGATGAGTGGGGGGTAAGGCGAGATGTCCTTGCACCTCATGATTTCTGTTTAACTCCGCGGTTAAAGTGAGTCGCCCGGTCAGTTAACACGACGTGGGGCGCGGACGAGGAGGGACGCGGGGACAAGGTGCGGCGGGACAGTGGGGGGCCCTGGGCGAGGGGCCGTCCCAAGACGCCCGCGCCTTTCGTGTCCCCGCGGGGGCGCGGGCTGGGGGGCCGCTCGGGGTCCTGCGCCGCCGAGATCACCCAGCGCCCTGGGGAAGGAGGGGAGGGCGCGGGCCAGGTCGGCGGCTCCGAGACACCCCCGCCCGCTCGCTCGGGGGCGCGCTGGCACCTGCAGGCCGCGGCCGCGGAGGCAGCGAGCCTCCCTCGGCGCGTAGACCATCTCCTGCTGTCGGGCTGCACGGGGGTGCGGGAGGAGACACCCCCAGTTTGGGCAGATGGAAGCTGCCGCGCTCTGGGCAGCGGGGTGGGGGTGCTGCGCGGCGCTCGCGGGTCGGCCCTGCTTTGCCCCGGCCGCCGCCGGGGAACCTGCGGGACGGGACCGGGAGGCTGGAGTCCCCGGCGCCCACCGGCTCGGTGATCGGCCCGCATTGCCCGCCTGTTTCGGACCTGCCAGACACCCCCATCCTGTTTCCTCGGTGCAGCTGCTGACCAATTGCTGCCGAAAACCGCTTTGGGTCTAGAGAGTGGCGCACATCTGGCAACAGCAGCCAGGGGCGAAGAAACTGTGTTCCACTGAGCCAGACTGCCCGCAGTTTGCTTTAGTCCACCCCCAACCTGCATAGCCTTAGCGGCGATTGATCCGTGAGCGCCCGGAGAAAGTCACTCCCCCCACTTCTTAATCAGCTGCCTCTATCTATTTAGAACCACACAACTTTACTGGCTGTAGGTCAACAAAGGCGTGGAGCGGCGAGGGAAGAATCTCCGCAGTGCAAACAATGAAATAAACGGCTCGTGGATGTTTGCATATACATTACCCAGCGAAATCCGATTGTCCTACAACGAGCCAGCGCTCTAACGCTCATTTTGTTTCTCCGTAATTTTATTTGCCTACATGGAGGGAAAGTGGAACATAATAATCCCGCATAGCAAAAATAAAAGGGCATCCGGTAAACAGTCCACAAAATTTTTTAGAAGTCTAAACATGTGTTAATGTCCTGTACAGCGAATGGCAGTTCAAACAAAAATGCAAATTATGACCCTGGAAACTGAGTTTACATATTCAGATCTTGTTTTTATTTTTACTGTTTCCTGCCCTCCCCACACACGTGGTAAAGGGAGAGTTTTCAATTATTAAGTGGTGGAGTTTTTACTTTTTGTTTATTCCCTGCCCTCAATGTTATTATTTTAACAAAAGTATTTATTTAGTCATTTTAGAAACCCAAACTCGAGTTATATGAATAACATACACAATAAAATACATTATCAATATTTTATCTTGTATGGGTATAATAGAAAAACACATATACATACAATTCTACACAGATGGATTAACGAAAATAAAATATTAACTATTGTCAAATAGGCCCTTTAAATATGTTTTCACCACATATAATTTCAATAAATGGCTGAATTAGCAGAAAATTATGTAAACTGTGTATATTATAGTTGCAATTTCTTAAACACAGATTATGACACTAACTCAAACCACTTAAATAACTAGATCATCATAGTAAATCAAAGGTTTCAAAAAAAAAAAACAGCAGGAAGAACTTAAGCAATGAAAAAATAATTTTTTTTTTTTTTGCTGTGATCCTAACCTAAATTAGATTATACAGTCTTTGTGGACAATAGGTCAACCTGGACCTTTTGTTCTTTTTCTTTTATGTGATTAGAAAGGAACAAATATCTGTTTTGTGACTAGTGAGTGAGACATCTCCAAAAGAATGGCCATGATCAGCATCCTCTACTTATCTAAACTAAATTACAGCTAAATAATATTGCGTCTTGTGCTGCACCAGTGCTCTCATACACCTGAGTGGACTGGGGCATTTTACTGCCTAATTTCTCTTTTGTGTTATGTCTTGATAATCAAAATGCATTATTTCTTTTTCAAAATACAATGGGAATCCCTCCTCCCCCGCCTCCAAGTTCTGAAAATTCTCAAACCGGCCCTGGAGAAATACAAATGCACAAAGCGACAGGCGAAGCAGGCCCTGTGTTCAGCACTCAATCATTTCCTGTCACAGGTGCAGCCACTATGCATTATCCTGCCATGATTGATAGAGTGGGTTTGTGCAGACTGGGGGAGCTGGGGAGGCTCAGATGGGGTCCTGTCATTTGGGCTCCATTTCATACTACCTGTAGGGAAAAGGAGATTCTTTGCAGGGATTGGCTGTTGGATGAGTTTTAAATTTTAGTTCCTCATGTATAATAGAAAGGTCATATTTTCTAAAAGTTAGTATAGCTTTAAGCTTTATCTTAGAATCAACTTCATGCTGGGGAAAAATAAAACAGAACAGCTAATCGTAACACAATAGACTTCCTTTCATTTAGAGTAGATATGTTAACAAAAGTACACCCACAACCTAATTTCCCATAATTACATTAAGTATGTAGAGTTGTTTTCCTTAAATCTTAGTCTTTAAACAGAAAAAAAACCAAAACATGTTTGGTTTATACCCCAAGTGGCTTAAGGATAAAACCTCCTGATATTGAGATTGATGTCTATATAACAATGTGAAAAAATGCACTTCATTGTGAACCACTTTACTAGACAACAAATTATGTTATGATGTGCCACTCAATAATAAACTAAACATAGAGAATATAATATAAAATACAGTGAAAATCTTTATCATTTTAAATTGTGGCTGTTCTTCGTTTTAGCTGGGGACCAGAGTTTTGCGTTTGCTTTTGCTGTGATCAGTCTTAACTAATTAATGTAAGATCAAAGTTGACAACCATCTCACCAGTGTTATGTAAAACTGTAAAATCCTCTAGGTCCTTCATTTCTTTTTGAAATGGCTAAAGGCAAAATGATTTGCATAAAGAGATCTCAGATTTTAAAATGTAAAACTTCTTTCATTGGGATTATTAAGTGGCTTTCAATGATATCCACAGATGTTCATGCACCCACTGCAATGTTTTAATATTTTTCCTTGTGGTTTTCAAATACAGCCTGATATACTGTTTAAAATGGTAGGAGTGGGGAATGAAATGGTTCTTAAAATGGTCCCAATTTTCTTGATACCAGAACATTCTTCTATATCCATACGTCTCCATTTTATAATTACAGCAAACCGTATTAAATTTCTCTGAAAAATTTGTCAACTAAATTATGTTCCCAAACATCAATTTATACTTAATGTATTTTTCTTAAACTGAAGGAGGAGTAAACATATTAGCTGATAAATACCTTTCTAGAAAACAGACCTACATCTATAAAGCACTTTTGTTTTTATATTTCCCCTGTTGTAGCAACAATCTGGCAAATACAATAGTTTAAAAATCGGATGGCCAAGTGAAGTATCTCAGGAATGGAAAAACAAACACCCACGTGTTCCCACTAATAAGTGGCATCTAAACAATGGGCACACATGGTCATGAAGTGGTATAAAGGACACTGGAAACTAAGAAGGGAGGTGGGAGGAGGATGAGGGATAAAAACTTACCTATCTAGGCCGGGCGCGGTGGCTCACGCCTGTAATCCTAGCACTCTGGGAGGCCGAGGCGGGTGGATTGCTCAAGGTCAGGAGTTCGAGACCAGCCTGAGCGAGACCCCGTCTCTACTAAAAATAGAACGACATTATATGGACAACTAAAAATCTATATAGAAAAAATTAGCCGGGCATAGTGGCGCATGCCTGTAGTCCCAGCTACTCGGGAGGCTGAGGCAGTAGGATCGCTTAAGCCGAGGAGTCTGAGGTTGCTGTGAGCTAAGCTGACCCCACGGCACTCACTCTAGCCTGGGCAACAAAGTGAGACTCTGTCTCAACAAAAAAAAAAAAAAAAAAAAAAAAAAAAAAAAAAAAAAAAAAAAAAAAAAAAAACTTACCTATCTGGTACAATGTACACTATTCTGGTGACAGGCATGCTAAAAGCCCTGACTTCAGCATTATAAAATTCATCCATATAACAAGAACACTTATATCCTCTAATATTTTGAAATAAAAATTATCAAAAAAACAAAATAAAAATCTGATGGCCCAAATAATCATTTGGGGTAACTGTGTATATAAGGAGAATTTATAAAGATACATTAATAAAAGCTAATTTATATTGCCATTTTCTCTTTTTTACAAGAGTTAGAATGAAAAGGGACATAAAATCTTAAATGTTTTCTACTAAGCTTTCAATGACTAGAAAATTAATAGACACTATTTAAATGAACATAATGCTGAGTAAATGTGGATTGCTGTATTTGTAGATATATCATATGTAAATACAAACAATATCAACTACTATCTTTAAAAAACTTGTATATTGGTTTCATTTGGAGCAATGTTTAAAAAAATACGACTTTATTAATCTGAGGGCTTTTAATTATTTCGGCTATTAGGACAGTGTATTTTAAGATGCCAAATATAAAGACATAATTTTAAAATACATATCACTATACTGTAATTAGCATTAGGCTGTACTAGATTAATAGTTAACTCTGTTTTGTTTTATGTTAACCATCAAGCAAGAACAGTAGTTATAAAGTGTTCATGATACAGAATGTTCCTTTAGTGTGTCATTTATTATTATAAGATGAAAAATGTCCTCTACCTTATATTATAATACCACTGTATGAAGGTTCTTATTCAAAGAAGAAATAATTTTTATGTATACATAGAGAGAAACCTTCACTTTCCATGAATACTGGTGAGTTCGCTTTGAATTGCATTAATGATTTACAAATAAAAATACAAGTTGAAAGATGTTTATGGTTAAATGAAACAGAAACTTTATAAGAGGATGAAAGAAACTTTGGCATTGGGTATGTGTCTGACCTTTCCACGCTGTTTTCTCTTGTCTTTTTATTTTTTTTATAACCTTGTTTAAATATTGATATAGACCCCCCAAATTGACTGAGAAGCCAAATGAGACACCACATAAATTAACCTCTTCTTTGCCCAGATGTGATATGCAAAAAAGCAGACCCAAAGCTGCCAATGTGACCACGAGGTGAGCCAGCCAAAAAGCCATATTCTGTAAACAGGGAAATGTTTTCTTCGTTTTTGCAGCTTCTTGCCCTCAGAACATCTCAGAAGGAAGAGAAGTGAAGAGAGTTTACTCCTAAATGATAGGCAATACTGTTCAGTGAATGAAAGCATCTATACGTTTCTGTCTTTCAAACACACACCCGTACACGACATTCTGCAAAGAGTATCATGATGCCACATTGGTGGGCGTGAAGGATGAAAAACAACATAAGAAAATATGAAAAGCTGAACCTTAAAAACATTTTTGGTTAGCTTAAATCATGTCACTCTGCTTTTTTATTTGTTTCAATTTTTGAGTCGTAAGGGCTACAGACGCTGCCTATCGGGTTCAGCACACCTGAAGCATCTTTTGGTTGAAATCTAGGACAATATCTTTACAAATATGTCTCTAAGTGAGCTGAGTAAGCCAACGAGACAGCTTAAGGAAATGACACCTCGATTGAGCTTTCTATTGGAAAGCCACAATTCTCACCTTTGTACATCCCTTTTTTCCCCCAGTAGATCGTAGTACAGTTATTTTTTAATGTCTTACAGTTTTTGATTCATCGTGGCTTATAAGGCTTTTTTTTTTCCTTTTCCCCTGAAAGATATCGTGCACATAACTTGCTAATGAAACTTTTTGAAGTAGACTGGCATTGTGATTTATTAGTAGTAGTATTACTAACAATATACATAGTAGTATTTCTCAAGTGACAGCAATATAATTAGTAATATCAAGAATACAGAAAAGACAGGACTCAAGTGCCTGTCTGAGAAAAAGACAAATAACATATAACCAAATCAGGATACAGGTACCCATTCAACCCAATAGATGAACCCAGAGCATTAGTCTTATTGCTTTTTTTGTCTTAGCTAGCGAGGAATTCTAAAAAATTACTAGAGCAATGATGCTAAATCATGTAAACAAACTGAATAAAATAAAAGGGATTTAGGTGGAAACTTGATTTTCCAATTTTACGGTTGCAACTTACTTGCGTCAGTAAAACCCTAGTTTGGCAGAAGAGATCTTGCCACTATTCTGGGGAAATTCTAGCAGAGTAGCATTCAGAGCAGAGCTACGAAAAGTATGGGCTGTGGATCAGCAGTGGCAACCCCTGATCACCCGGGGCTCCACCCCAGAGTTATGGAATAGATTCTTTGTGGGTGGGGCCCCAGAACCTGTGTTTTAACAGGCTCCAAAGACAATTCTTATGCATAATAAAGATGGAGAATTACTATCTTAGAGGGTAGCAAGATGTTTTATCCTTTCTCAAGAATATTTTCCTGAAATAGTTTATATTTGAAGTAGGGTTTCTATCAGAAGATATGTCTTATACAAGAAATGAAATTTTCTATAGAAAGTCTTAGAAATTTGGAACCTCTGTCTAAATGATGTTTATAGACTCTATAAAATTTGCTTAAGTTGAAGTCTTCAAAGTTGATGTCATGTGCAAACATCTCCTATATTAGTTTTAATGGCATAAAGCACAAGCATGTTAAGTAATGTCTACATGCAGTAGTTAGGTGTTTTGTTTTTAATGACAACTGTGTATGTGTAGCCCTAAAGGCTCTGACAAAGTAGCCATAGTTTTTGAGCGTGGGTGGGTTACAAGCCTGTTTTTCTTGAGTATATCACATCCCACTCTGGATCACAAAGAAGGAGGGAGAGCAGCAGGAACAGTGGAGAAATAACATAGTCTGGGCAGTAGTTGTTTGACAAAAATGACATGTGACAATTTTTGGAAACATTCTAGTGAATCAGTCAAGATCGAGATGCCCATAAGAGAACAGGCAATGTAACATAGACTTGATCAACAATTGTTAGTTGAATAGATAAATAGAAGTATGCTAAAAATCTGTTGAGAGAACCAAATTCTTCTGTCTGTAAATCTCCTTCTTGATACAGGAGACGACAGTGACTTCTGTACTGCAGTCCAATAGAGCATGTCCTACCATTAGGGTTCGCAAGCTGTAAGGTGTGTCATTGAGAATCAAACCATGAGTGTGTATTGAGGGTCTACTCTACCAGCACAGCGGAAACTGTCAAGGAGAAAAACAGAAGAGCAAAGGGACACTGTTGTATCCTCAAGAAGCTTTCAACTTTGTTGAAGAGGAAATAGTTGCTTATTCAAAAAAAAAAAAAAATAGGAAAGCCAAAATGAGCAGCGCCTATGTATTTATTATAAATGCAAATTTCATTCAGAGAAGATGGTGGTGCTCTTCGTTACAAGTAACAAAACCTGGCTGAAACCTAAAGATATCGCTCAGCTTGCAAAACGGAGTCAGCTTTGGACTGGCTTCGGAAAAGGCCCAGTTGAGTATCTCAGGGATTCACCAAATGTCTTGTGTCTTTCCCTCTCTGTTCCTTATCTACAGCAGTGTCCACTTCCTCCTAAGTCTAACTTGTTCATAGTTCCAAGATGTTTTCCAAAAGTTCCTAGGCCTGCATGCTTGCTTATGTAGTGTAGAAAAAGAGAGTACATCTGCGTCCCAGCATTTTAGCAAAACCCTAATAAATTTCATGTGCCTGTCTCTGAACCAAATATGTTATCGAGGTAATTCAGTGCCTGGGGTTAGCAATTCAAGTTCCACATTTAGAGCTGAGGATGGAATTAGCATCCTTGGAACCAGAACCATGCCAAACCAGAGCCTCAGACTGTTAAGAATGAGAGAATGGGCCAGGCGCAGTGGCTCATGTCTATAATCCTAGCACTCTGGGAGGCCCAGGTGGGAGAATCATTTGAGATCAGGAGTTTTAGAACATCCTGAGCAACAGCAAGACCCTGTCTCTACAAAAATTAGAAAAAATTAGCCGGGCATGATGGTATGCACCTATAATCCCAGCTACTCAGGAGGCTCTGGCAGGAGGATCACTTGAGCCCAGGAGTTTGAGGTAGCATTGAGCTACGATGACGCCACTATACTCTAGCCCAAGTGACAGAGCAGGACTCTTTCTCAAAAAAAAAAAAAAAAAAAAAAAGGCAAGGGGAGGCAAACAGTAAACATCTAACATAAGGGGTAAGTGAAGGCCAAAGTAACAAAGGAATACTTCTTGTAAGTGGTGGTACCAGGCTGGTTCTAGAAGAGCTGGTAAATAGAAGGAAAGAGGAACACACTTTGAGTAGTGGAAAAGAAAAAGCAGGTGCAAAGTCAAGAATTAGCATGGATAGGCAGGGCAAGGTGGCTCACGCACGCCTGTAATCCTAGCACTATGGGAAGCCAAGGCAGGAGGATCACTTGAGGTCAGGTGCTTGAGACCAGCCTAAGCAAGAGTGAGACCTTGTGTCTACTAAAAATAGAAAAAATTAGCCAGGGTAGTGGCTTGTGCTTGTAGTCCCAGCTACTCAGGAGGCTGAGGCAGGAGGATTGCTTGAGCCCAGGACTTTGAGGTTGTGAGCTAGACTGAAGTCACGGCACTTTGTAATCCGGGTGACAGAGTGAGACTCTGTCTCAAAAAAAAAAAAAAAAAAAAAAGAATTAGCATGGATAATGAGAACATGAAAACAATGAAGCAGTCCTGGCTAAGGCACAAAACATCATGTTGGAGATTAAAGAAATTAGGTTTGGTGTTGGGGATCTATTTTACAAGGCAGACAAGTTTAGATTTAATGGCATATGCAATAGGGAATCATTATAGATAGGTCTAGTACAGCAGTAACACAGTAAAAGTATTTGCTTAGCTGGGCATAGTGGTGTGCACCTGTAGTGCCAGCGACTCAGGAGGCTGAGGAGGGAGGATCCCTCGAGCCCAGGAGTTTGAGGCTGCAGTGAGCTATGACTGTGCCATTGTACTCAGCCTGATCTACAAAGGGAAACTCCGTCTCTGAAAAAAAGAAAAAAAAAAAGAAAGAAAAAAGTATTCACTTACACTATTTTACTGTTTCGTTCTTTCTCAAACCAATTGCATGTGTCTTGATTTATTTTATTTAGCAAACAATTACGTGTGATGTACTGGATATATAAAGACAAACAGCACAGATCTGATGCCTAGAGAGTTCACCACCCTGGTAACTAACATAGGTCCACGTAACAGACTTCACCATACAAACAGCCCAAATGGATTTTACCCCACTAATTCATTTATTAAAAATAGAAAAATACGATCTTGCATTTTGCTACGCAACAATTCCATTCCCTGAATCTTTAAGTGTTTATATTCAGATTCAGGCCCTTCCGTGGTCTTCTGTTTGGCCACAGTAAAATAAGTCCTAATGAGCTATGGGTGTGACAAGAATTGAGACGTCTAAGCGATGAAGGGGACTCAAGTTCTTTTGGAAAAAAAAAAAAAAATCCTAAGCAAAAACTTAAAAGAAATGCCCTACAAAGGAAGGCGCAGGGCGGAGAGAGAGAGCTCCCGTGTGCTCTTCGGAGGAGCCCTGGTGTCTCCCAGTGGGCCGGCCGGCCTGGCTGCTGCGTTCAGCGGGGACGGGTGTCAGGTCGCTGCAGGTGTCGCTGACGGCCGGTGAGTGATTGCACCATCAGCTTCCTACCGCGATCCATCATGCGGCCCCAGCCGGTGAAGAATCACAGCCTCAGCAAGGTGCTGAGCCCAGCAACATATCATTAAACAAGGTTACCACCGGCAGATTTGTTCCCATGATCAATCTGGTCAATAACCGTTCCACCTCAGTGTACAATTTCTCCCCCACCCCCACCCCCACCTTAAAACATAAACAAGTATTATGAAAGCACTTGCAGAACAATGTAAAGCTTTCAGAAGTCTTCATTTCTCCTGTGGCATTCTTTAAAAACCCTTATAAATCATGAAAAATAACCTTTACTACAGGATATATCCTCAGGCAAGTGCGCTACCCTAATTCCATATTTTATTACCTGATACTGACTGATTTTTTTTTTTTCTCCAATTGATTACTGAATAGCATTGGGACAATTTCTTTTTTTATTTCCCCTCAAGTCTGCATAGCTCACTAGTTTCTTCCCTTAGGAGGTCCCAAATGAGATAGAAGTAAAACACTTATTGCTTTTACTGCTTAACTTTAATTCTCGTGTTTTGCATTTAACTCTTCACGTGCCTTGGCAGACAAATCATTCGCTGGTATCTGGTACTTGCCTAACGGGAAGCATCTTGACTTCGTTACAGTGTAATTGAGGCTGGGAAATGTTATAACCACTAGAATTGAGACAATTGAACAGGAGTCTCGCAAGAAATACCTCTTCAGTACTCTCTCCTGGCTGGTTTGAAACAAAAGATCCCAGGACCTATGGGAATTAAAAAACAAACAAACAATAATGAAAAAGCCCATATATGTGAATGCTTATTCCAGAAAAGAATATCTTCCAAGAAGAATCCATCCTTTCTAATGGGGCCTCCTTGACTATTTCAGGAACTTTAACTTATCTCAGTTAGTATACTTTTAAGATAATATCAGTCTTTAAATGGTAGATAAAATATTAATCTTATTCAAATGGATATCTTCTCCCTCATTCTGAAATTAAACTATTTATCTAGTTGCTCCTTATGTCTGAGTCACTTATGGTTGTAAGTTTATATGCATATAATTAAAAATATATGTATTAATATATATGATTAAAAATAGACACATTGGTGATCTTGGCCTTCTTAAAAACCATTAGTGTTTGAAACTTAATCACCCATATAAACTCAAGCTCAATACCAACCTCCAAAACTTTCATTAATACAAAAATAAAGTTTGTTCTCACTCCTACTTTTAGTCAAGGCTCCCTCGAGACTGTCCCAGGTGGAGAAAACAGACTCCATTTTAAAATCCTTCCAGAAAAAGGTTTCTAAAAAGTCCCTGTTAAGTAATTGCATTGAGTAGAAAAATCCATATAGAAGCTCAGGTTGCCTAACCTATTTTTCTTTATTCTTTTATTTAAATCCGTTTCCTCTATTCTTTATCTTCTTAGTGGAGATGAATTGCAGCTGGGGATTTATCTCTGTGTCGAACACCATGTATTCTTAAGTTAAGCATTCATGGATGGGAGATTAATTCCTTTAAATGCTCATAGTACGAAGCATACCACTGGCTCAATAAATCCAAGACTTCTTGTCAAGTAAAAATCTAGATATTTAGAGAAAGTAAAATTCATTGTTTAGACTTAAAAGCATATTTTTATTTCTCCTTTTAAATGTATGATATATTTCCTGTTTATTAATGATATTCACTCTTTACATTATTTTTATTTGTGAATATTCTTAAAGTAATCCTTGCCAGTGAAGCCAGTTTTAAGAAGAATATCTAACCTATATTGATATTACCACTAGGAAATTGATTACCTACTGGTGTAGATTAAAAGGATGCATTGTTCTTTGCAAAGATGTGTTACTCTGTTCTATTCTGGCTAATGTGAGTTCCAAATTCTGCTCAGGAATATCATTTCATATATCAAGGCTGATGACATGATAAAAATGTTATAGATTGGTAGCTCTTAATTCATTTGTAGAAGAAAAATAGGAAAGATTTGTAGTAGGTCCAGGTCATATCTTTAGTTCAACAAATATTTATTGTATGCCCATTGTGCATAAGGCACTGTGTTTTACTTTTCTCTTATAATAATTGCATGGTTGCAGATTACATTGCTATGTTCAGAAGATACTAAATCTGAGTCATGTAGTGGAGACTTAATTTGGTTAAAACCGAGATGACTTATAGTCTAGACACAATATTCATGGCAGCTTCGTAATGGGCTTAGGTGGCTCTTATAGTACAATAATGCAAAAGATTGAAGGAAGCTATTGCTTCCATAATATACTATAATTTGACTTAGGCTCTGTGTAGATACAGTCATCAATAACTCAGTAAAAACAATTTCACATCTAAGCATCGGCTCTAACGACAAAAATGCCTGGACTCTTGAAAGGAAGGTGATGGAAACACAAAGCATTCTTCCTATTATCCATTATCCTTCTTTTGCTATTGATTTAACTAATGACATAAACTCTAATTTCGAAGGGCATAAATGAAAAAAATAAATTTGAAAATATGTTCATTGTAGGTGGCTTTAAAGAGCATTTTCATAACATTTTTGGTATTCTTCAGAAAATTATTATTGAGTATTAGTAAATAACCAAATACTGTTAATAATAGCATTTCACTTTTAATTAGATGAAAATTTTCTTTTATTCACTTGGGCTAGGAATGTTTGTCCCTATTTAAGGGTCAAGTAAAACTTTCTCATTCTTGTGTGTATGTGTGTGCATTTGTGCATTTTTTATGTTTCTTCAAGTCCTTATTGTAAGCCCCAGCTGTATGCCTCTCACAAAATAGACAATTTCCAAAAGAACCTCCAACTCCATCTTAACATAAGTTTTATTCTCAGTGGAAATATTGCAGGAAAGTCAATCAAATACTTTAAAGATTCTATGATGACATTTACTGTTCATTCTACATTTAGTTCTTAATTCACAAATCCTTCCTAGGAATTCCACTCACCTCAAGTCAAATGTGTTAGTTAGAATGTCTTGTGAATCCTGAGAGTTATTTAATACTTAACGGCAGTCACCATTTTCGTCAGCTTCCATATTTGTTTCCCTCTGGATCGTTCTCTTTAGACGCCTGATGGTGAACACAACATGTCAAGTAAGCCTCGAACCTTTGCCTTTGCAGAAGTTGACGTGCTTGCTCACATCTGGCTCATTACCGAGTGGTGTCATGCAATTGGCATGAGATTCAATGCTAACTGTTGCGCATTTTAGACCATTCTGTTCTATTGTGAGTTTCAATTTCTTCTCGGTAATAAATTTCATCTATGTTCCTAGGTATAACAAAAGGAGCTCCTTTTCTTTTGAAACAAAGAGAAATATATTCATTTAAGCAAGGATAAGGTTCTGGGGTGGGGAGAAGGAGTGGTGTAGGAGGGAAGATTTTTGGTTTTGTATATTTAATTTCCTTGGATAAGGATACCCCTTCCTAGTTTCTACCTGTTGAAGCATAACCACAAGTAGTCAGCACAGCAGAGGCCGAGGTGTAGAGTCCTTCAAATGGCAATAATCTTAGTAATGTTGGGACTAGGGTCAGATACTGTGCCTCTCCGTCTACGGATATCAGGCAGCTGTTTGGTGTTTTTCTTATTATTTCCGGATAAAGCTGTATGCACCATGGCAAAACAAGACTAATTGAGAGTTTCTGTGTGTCCAATCAGCCATGATGCATTAAGATGGCAAAACATGAACAGCAGGAACCTGTAAGTTCAGGCTCTTGCAATTCATCTCACTAGAGTAGACAAGTTGCAGGAAATCACCTCTACTAAAGCACTAAATACACTTGATTTTGCCATGTTGTTGATGTTTTGCTTGCTTGCTTGCTTTATTCAACAAACACGCTGGGGACCTTCTGCAGGCTCTGTGATGACTGGGATTTTAAAAGCACAGCTCCAGAGGCTTAAGGTCTAAAGCGGTAACCGGAGAAGCAATGAGCCCCTCCCAGGATTACGTGGTAAGTACAATGACATGGTAGGCATAAGGTGCTCATGGCATCAGGGAGCTATACTTTCATCACCACATCAAGAAAGTTTTGGGGAAGGAGTTAATACTCACTAGTAGGGCTGGGTGTGGTGGCTCACACCTGTAATCCTAGCACTTTGGGAGGCTGAGGCAGGATGATTGCTTGAGGCCAGGAGTTTGAGACCAGCATGGGCACCATAGCAAGATCCTGTCTCTATTAAAAAAAAATTACCAGATGTTGTGGAACGTGACTGTAGTCCCAGTTATTTGGGAGGCTGAGGCAGGAGGATCACTTGAACCCGGGAGTCTGAGGCTGCAGTGAGCTATGAAGATACCACTGCACTCCAGGCTGGGCAACAGAATGAGACTATGTCTCTGGGGGAAAAAAAAGTAGGAGACTGCTACCTGGAGAAGCCCCTCCTAACCCCAGGGGAGTGCAATTAGGCAGGTGTGGCTGGCCCCCTGATTGCCTGTAGAGTACAGGTGAAAGACAAGGCTGTATCAATGGGCAGGACTCACCACCTCCTCAAGGGATGTGCTGAGAAGTCTAGATTTAATGCTGGAAGAGAGCACAGTAACTCCTCAGTGGCCTTGGAAAAGGATTATCCCTCTTCTAGGTAAGACTTAAACTCAGAGCACCAACAAAATTTTAAAAATGTATTTCTAAGGCCAGGTGTTGTGGCTTATGCCTTTAATATTAATACCAGCACTTTGGGAGGCTGAAGTAAGAGGATCACTTGAGCCCAGGAGTTTGAGACCAGCCTGGGCAACATAGTGAAATCCCATCCCTACCAAAAAAAAAAAAAAAAAGAAAGAAAGGAAAGGAAAACCTTAGCCAGGCATGCTGGCACGTGCCTGTAATTCCAGCTACTCAAGAGGCTGAGGCAGGAGGATCACTTGAATCCAGGAGTTCAAGGTTACAGTGAGCAATGATCATGCCACGGCACTCCTGGGTGACAGAGTGAGACCCTGTCTCAAAAAACTGTATTTCTAATAGCATTATAATGATAGCAGCAATTACTCTCACTTTCAGTATAAGGCACACAAATCTCAGCCTTACAGAAGTTTATTGCTACTGTGCCCATTGAAAGCAAGATCAACCCCTTACGTCTGAAAGTCATCGACAGCAAAGGAAGTAAAATTATTATAGAAATTGGCAATCATCTGAAGAAGCAAAAAGGTGAGTACCATATGAAATGAAAAGGGGCCCACACAGCTCGTGAAATTATACTAACGGGGAAAATTGCGTCATAACTCTACACATTTTTTCTTTCAAGTAGCATTGCTGTCAAAAGTACTGTAAAAGACAGAGAACTCGGAGGTGGGGAGGAGGCTCTAAATTTCTAAAGGGGAGGTGTTGTCCAGGGCTGTGGCTGGATGGATTGCTGGTGATGGACAACTAGTATGACTCTATTTGTCATCTGTCCTCCACTAACCTGTGAGGGATGTGACTGCTTAATTCCTATTCTGCTCTGACAGCAGAAGCAGTTCTGTTTAGGAGCCTTCAGTGAGTGTCCGAGCTGGACACAGGCATGGTGTGATAGACATGCATTTGGGGGAAGGCGGTCTCCAAGCCAACAATAGCCAACACCTTTTACCTAACATGTATCACAGCAGTTAATTGGGGAGGTCTTCTAAAGAGAAGATATTGGAGCCATATACAAAAGATCAAGTATTTCCATAAGGGATAGTATATTGAAAGAAATAAAACTTTGGCCATAGCACAAAACCCAAAGTGGAAACACAAACTTCACGCAAAAGGTTAAATAGAGGATATTCAAGAGCTGACTTCTTGTTTACATTTCAATTTCATGTATAATATTATGTCAAGCCAATTTCTGTGCCTTCAGTCATGCATAAACATTTAAGGGAGGAATTAAAAATACTCTATTTAAAATGCAAGCTTATTCTTATTTCTAGCATCGTATTTTGCCTTTTATGGACTTTATATAAATGGAATCATGCAGTATATAGTTTTTGTACATGGCTTCTTTTGTTTAATATTATGTTTGTGAGGTTCACCCATGTTTCATGTGTAGCGATCTTTCTTTCATTTTCATTGGTGTATAAAATTCCATTGTATGAGTATACCATAATTTATTTAATCCTACTATTGTTGATGGGCATTCAGGTAATTTCCAGTTTGGGGCTATTATGAATATTGCTGCTGTAAACATGTCTTCGGTGAGCATATGCATATATATCTCTCTGAAAGGTGCATAGTTAAAAGTGGAATTGGTCATTGAGTATATGTGTTCAGCTTTAATAAATATTGCCAGTTTTGCTAAGTTGCTGTATCAATTTATAGTCTTGCCAGCAGTGTCAGAGCTTGTTGCTCCACATTATTGCTAAGCTCTTGGTATTACTTTTTTTAAAAAATTAATCTTTCTGGAGAGCATGAAGTAGTATCTCACTGTGGGTTAATTTGCATTTTCTGGTGAATGATGTTGAACACCTTTTCATATGTTTATTGGCTGTTTAATATACTCTTTGAAATGCCTTGTTTAAATCTTTTGTCATCGGATGTCTATGTTTTTCTTACTGATTTGCAGGGGTTCATTTCTATTCTGGATTTAAGCAATTTGTTGGATATACGTACGACATATATCTTCTCTCATTCTGTGGCTTTTTCATTCACTAGCTTAATAGTGTCTTGATGAATAAAAGTTCTTAAAATCAATAAGGCCTAATTTATCAATTTTTTTTATGATTAGTGCTTTTTGTAACCTATTTAAGAAGTCATTGCCTATCCTCAAGTCCTACAAGACACTTTTCTATGTTAAAATCTAGAAAATTTATTGTTTTACTTCTCACATTGAGGAAACCAATTTGAAGTTGATTTTTGTGTTTTGTATGAGGTGGTGGCTAAGACTTTATTTTTCCCACAAGGGCATCCATCTGGGCCCTTTCCGCATTGCACTAGAATGTCACTTGTTCATATATAGGTGAGTCTGTTCTTGGGCTCTATTCTCTTCCATTGGTCAGTTTTTCAGTTCTTGCACTAATATCATGCTGTCTTAATTATTGTAGATGTATTAATATAAGTCTTCTGATGGTTTTAGTTCTCTAATTTTGTTCTTCTTCTTCAAGGTTGTTGTGGATAATATTGCTCCTTTTTGTTTTCTTATGAATTTAAAAATTTTTTTCATTTCCACAAAAGAAATCTGCTTTTTTGTTGGAATTACAGTTTTCTATAGAGTAATTGGAGGGAAAATTGACATCTTTACAATATTGACTCTTTCAAATCATGAATATGGTACATTCCTCCATTTATTTGATCTTATTTAATTTCCCTCAGTAATGTTTTATAGTTTTTTAAAATTTTCTATGTACACATCAGTTCATCTATAAATTATGACAATTTTTCTCATCCTTTTACCATTTATTTCTTTTTCTTTACATATTGCTCTCTCAATAACCTCCAATTTAATGTTGATGGTGGCAAGCATTCTTGTAATTTTTCCTACTTTAAAGGGGAAAGTTTTCAATACTTTGCTAATATATATTGTATTCGTGGTAAGTTTTTTGATAGCTATCCTATATCAGATTAAGTTTTCTTTTCTCCTATTTTTCTGTGTGTTTTATCATGAGTGGGTGTTAAGTTTTATCAAATGCTTTTCCTGCATCACTTTTTCCCCCTTTAGTATGTTAATGTGGCCAATTATTTTGATTTTCAAATATTAAACCAATCTTGTAATTCTGGAATAAATACAACCTTGTGATTATTTTCTTTATTTTAAAACTATAGTCTAAAGGGTTTCTATATATAAGCCGAAGTGTTGAAGCAAAAGGGCTTCAAATTGACTCTACAAAACTTGGGCAAATATCTCATTCCATTTTTACCATTGAAAGTTCCAATTTATTGATATTATAAAACAACAAGCCAAAATAGGTCAATGCTTATTTATGAAGTGGAAAGACTGCTATGGTTTGAGTTTGTCCCCACCAAAACTCCTGTTGAAATTGGATCCCCAGTGTCACAGTGTTGGTAGGTGGGGCCTAGTGGAATGTGTTTTCCCTGTGAATGTGCACAGCCTTATTTACCCTCGGAGGTGTGGAGAGCATATTGAGCCTCTCTATGGCTCTCTCACTTCAAGGATTTCCCTGTCAAATCTGTGGACAATCTATAAGTTTTTTGCTCACCCCAAGTGGGATGGTAACTTCAGTATAGCAAAGCTGCAGTCTTTTGTTTCCCACTGAGTTTAGTATTTTTATGGACAACACTACTGTGTGTGGGCTCCTGTCCCTCTGCACCAAATAAAATTACCCCCTTCAGTTAGCAAAGCTGCTGATTTTCACAGCCAGCCCTGCCCTGGTGGCACTGTAGCACCAACTGAGCTAGGAAGACCCCTTGGTAAGACTTCCCCATGCTCTCACTACTCTTACAGAAAGTCCAGCATTTTTCATGAATCATGATTCCAATTTTTTTTGTTTGCTTTTGGTCAATTTCCAGAGCCCTGAAATGGTAGTTTTTGGCAATTTCATCCAGTTCCATAATTGCTTTTTGGGGAAGAGAATTGGTCAATTGCTTCACTTTGCCAGAATTACTTTCCCACTCAGGGAAACTTTAATAAAACTTTCTCAGTTTTTGATTTGGTATCGTGGGTTGAGCTGTAGCTCTCAGTGAGCCACTCAATCATGAGGATAAACATCCAATACTCTGTGGTGTACTCTGTTGCCAGATGATTTTGCCTAGCTGTAGGCTAATGTAAGTGTTGTGAGCACATTTAAGATGGACTAAGCTAAGCTATGATGTTCTGTAGATTAGATATATTAATCATATTTTGGACTTATGATATTTCCAACTTATGATGGGCTTATCAAGATATAACTCCATTGTAAGTCAAGGCACATCTGTAATTTGTTTATACATTCACCTGTTGATGGGCATTTGGGTCATTTCCAGTTTTTAGCTACTGTAAATTAAGCTGCTCTGAAAATTCTTGATGACTAATAATATTGAGCATTTTTGGTAATTCACGTATAGTCTTGTGAAGAATTTGTTCAACTCATCAATTTTTTAAAACTAAGCTTTTGTCTTCTTTTTTTTTTTTTTTTTTTTTTTTTTTTTTGAGACAGAGTCTCACTCTGTTGCCCAGGCTAGAGTGAGTGCCGTGGCGTCAGCCTAGCTCACAGCAACCTCAAACTCCTAAGCTTAAGTGATCCTCCTGTCTCAGCCTCCCGAGTAGCTGGGACTACAGGCATGCGCCACCATGCCCGGCTAATTTTTTCTATATATATTTTTAGCTGTCCATATAATTTCTTTCTATTTTTAGTAGAGATGGGGTCTCGCTCTTGCTCAGGCTGGTCTCGAACTCCTGAGCTCAAACGATCCGCCCACCTCGGCCTCCCAGAGTGCTAGGATTACAGGCGTGAGCCACCGCGCCCGGCCGCTTTTGTCTTCTTAATATTGAGTTGTAAGAGTTCTTTACAAATTCTGGATACGAGTAGTTTCTCAGACATAGCTCCAATATAAAATCTGGATACAAGTCTTTTGTCAGAATGTTTTCTTTCATTTAGAGGTTTTTCACTTTTTTTAATGGTGTGTTTAGGCAGCAGGGGTTGTTAGTTTGGATGAAGTCCATTTTATCAATTTTTTCTTTTGTGGTTTCTGCTTTTTGTATCTTATCTAAGAATTTGGGCTACTTTGAGATTTAAAAAAAAAACCCAAAACTTCTCTTCTGTTTTCTTCTAGATGTTTTATAGTTTTGACTTTTATGCTTAAGTATATGACCCATTTCAAGTTAATTTTGGTGTATGGTGTGAAGTAAAGATCGAGGTAGATTTTTTTCATATGGATAGACAGCACCATTTGTTGAAATCATTATCCATTCGCCATCGAGATACCTTGGTACTCTTGTCATATGTCAATTGCCTGTATATGTGTGGATCTCTTTCTGGACTGTCTTTTCTGTTCCATTGATTCTTACATGAATACCACACTGTCTTGATTATTGCAGCTTTATAGTAAGTTTTAAAATCAGAGTAGTATAAATCCTCCAACTTTATTTTCAAAATTGCTATGACTATTTTAAGTCCTGTACATTTTCATTATAAATTTTGGAACCAGCTTGTCAATTTTTACCAAATCCAGCTGAGATTTTTATTGAGATTGTCTTAGATCCATAGATCAATTTAGGGAAAGTTAACATCTTTACAATATTGAATCTTCCAATCAATCAATGAATATAGGAAGTCTTTCCATCTTTCCATTTCCTTAGATCTTCTTTGATTTATCAAAGCAATAATCTGAGATTATTTTCAGTGTACAAGCCTTACACACAATATATTATATTTATGCCTACATATTTCATGTTTTTAGGAGCCAGGTGCAGTCATTTGTGCCTGTAATCCCAGCTACTTGGGAGGCTGAGGCAGGAGGATTGCTTGAGCCCCAAAATTTGAGGCTGCAGTGAGCTATGATTGTGCCACTGCACTCCAGCCTGGGTGACAGAACAACACCCTCTCTCTAGGAAAAAGAAAAAAATAGAAGTAGTAAAACTGGACACTGTTGCTTTCTTCCTGATAGGCAAAAAGCATTCAGTCTTTCACCATTAAGTATGATATTAACTATAGGTTTTTCATAGATCTCCTTTATTAGGTTGAGGAAGTTTTCTTTTATAATTAGTATGCTGATCATTTCTATCATAAATAGGTGTTGGGTTTAAATTTTTTTCATATTTCTTTATGTCCCTATTGAGATAATCACACAATTTTCACATCTATCTGTTAATATGGTGAATTATACTGTTAGATTTTTAAATGTTAAACAAACCTTGCATCCCTGGGATAAATTCCATTTAGTCATGACATATTATTGCATCAATCAAGGTTTGATCAGAGGAAAAGAACCACTATACTTGATATAGACTATGAGATTTGTTATAGGAATTTGGCTTTATGTAGTTGTGGGAGCTAGCTAAATATTTTATGTACTGCTATTACTCCTATCTTTGGTGCTGGGACTGGCCCAAGTGTTGGAGAACCTGAAGAAAGAGATTCAGTGTGAGCTGGAAGAGTTGTGGGCTTGGCGGCTGCCCCAGGAGTTGCTTACACTGGCCAAGGATTCAAAGAACTTGAAGGAGGAGATCTGGCAGGAGCTGGAGAAGCTGCAGGCTCAGCTGCTGCTTCCGGAGCTGCACACTCTGGCCCTAGATTCAGAAAAGCTAAAGGACGTAATCCAACAGGAGCTAAAGGAACTAAAAGCCCGGCTACTGCGCAGTGCCAACAAAGTGAGCCAGCAGATCAGTGACTATGTGTGTGCACTATAACAACACCAGGTGGCCACATCAACCTTCCATGCATAAAAGCAATATGGTTGTAGCTTCACTTCCACCTTCCATATCCCATGCAAAATGTTTCTTCAGCCAATGCTAATTTAAAATTATGGATGGAGAGACATTCTGGAAAACGCATTCCAGCTTAGCTAAGTTGATGCAATACAAATCCACTATAACTATCCTTTTTTTACGTATTGCTTGATTTGATTTAATACTATATTGTTAAGAATTTTTGCATCTATACTCATGAGGGATTTGGCTTGCAGTTTCCTTTTCTTATAATATCTTTGTCTCCTTTTGGTATTAGAATAATAACGTCTTACAAAGTAATTTAGAAAGAGTCTCTCATCTTTTTTAAAAATAGTTTATTGATTGATTGATATAAGACAACACTCGTTTATTTACTTGGTTGTTCAAATTGGTGTCCTCTCTCCCTTTGATATACTCCCATCATTGTGGGGCTTAGTTTTTTTATTTGGTTTGAACATCTCCTTACTTTTCAGCACTACGAGATGCTCCAGGCTCATTTTGTGTATTTCCTGCCCTGGTCCTAGGATCAGCCATTTATTCAAAGACCCTGGCTTTTTTAATTGGAGCGTGGTGTTAGAAATCAAGATCCAGGTGCTAGGTATGCTTATTGCTACTAGGGTGTCATTCTTCTAGGCCCCCTCAGCTGACAGAGAAAGAAAATATATGTGTGTATGTATACTATCCCCTGTGTAAATATGCACCTATAAATATTTCTATATTTGAAGATTCATATGTATATTAAGCTAAACATGAGTTCATGCTGATGTCTCCAACATTAGCACAAGAATCATTCTGCCTATGTTTTTGTCAACTCCCACTCCAAGAGTGAGAAACCTGAATCCTACCATCCACCATCCGTTTACTGGCATTCAGTTTTATTAGTATCAGAATTATTAATCCATATTTCTGTGAGGTACAACTTTATCAACTAGAGTACAGTGCTTACGCACAGTTTCTTGTTCACTTTAAAAACTCTACTCGAGCAATTTCTAACGTTACTAAGGTAAGCACCTTTTCTCCCACCCTCTTCAGTGAGGTTGTTTGATACCTTTGTATCAGTTAGTTTTGTTAAACTCAGATCAGTTTGATTATTTCACGGATTATTTTTTAGAGACTTTTTAAGGCAGGTCAATAAACTTTTCCTATAAAGAGCCAGGTAGTAAATATTTTAAGTTTTCTAGATCACATCCAATCACTGTTACATGTCTTCCTCTATCTCTTCCTCCTTTTATTTAAACAAACTTTAAAAAATGTAAAAACTATTCTTATATGGTGGGTTCTACAATAACAGGTCATGGACTGGATTTGACCCATTGACCATACTTTTTCGATCCCTAATCTAGAATTTCCTTTCTTCTGAGGCCAGTTTAGCATCACTGTGAAAGCATACTAATTTGGGGTCTCCAATGAAGGTGGCTTTCGGCCCCTCAACTCTTGAGTTGTTGTTTGCCTGGTGACATGGACTTTTACCATATTATTCATGTGTAGTTTAGTATTCAACAACGGTCACAAGACCCCCATCAATATTTCTGGAGCTTTTTCTCCATACAGTTCTCTCCTTTTGAGTCACTTCAGTCATCCCAAGCTCTGATCTGTATCTCCTCAACTCGATGAGATAGATTGCCATGCTTTCTTTGAGATCACCTTAATACACCACAGTCTGGAAAGTTCCTCTAGGGAGAAAGATGGGGTAGTTGTATGGCTCATATCATCTACTTCCTTTCTCTAATAGATCACAGTTCTGTGCTGTCCCCAAAACCACTGCCTCATATATTTCCCCTCACTTGTCTAGTTGTTTCAGTAGGAGGGTATATTTGGTCCCAGGTATTCCAAGGCATCATAAAACAACTTCTCCACAAGTATTTTAAAACATGTCTGGTTTCTAATCATTGATTATTGCCACTTAAAATCCCTCAGATTTTTCCTTTCTTCTCTATTTTTCCTGCCATTATTTAACAAAAGGCCGTGTACAACTTATTCTTAGATTACTGTACCAGCTAAATTATAAAATCTTTGAATTCAATGATCACATCTTATATTTGTGATCTTAAGCAGGTCCTTGCTCTCTCTATTTGTGGGTAAGTCTAGGCTTTTATTTTACTTAAAATAGTTTTTTCCTTCATTTAATCTTTTTAGGTGAAAGCACAAATACAGTCCCCCACCACCATAAATTATGCAGTGTAGTTTCTCACATTTGGGGAAATTGCAGTGGTTAGCACAGCCCAAGTGCAATGGATGAGCCTCACCCTGGGAAAATTACCTCCATGATCATAGCATCTCTCCTGCCATATAAGTATTTGACTTTTATTTTTAATGTATACTTTTTTGTTCATATATTGAAATATCAAAGCACCAAACTTTGAAAAGAATAGGTGAGGTATGATGAAAATAATATTTACAATAAAAATGAGAAGTAACATTTGTTGAACCAGACTAAGTGTGTTTTATACCTTATCTCATTTAATCCTCAATTTCTAAGGCATAAAGTATTTTATTTCCCACTTTATAGATGAGAGGAGTTTGAAACCATTCCATTCAGTCTCTTCTAAACACCATGAGGTTGGTAGATCTCATATTTATAACTTTTGATTTCATTAACTGAGGCACCCAGAGTCAGTCCCATATAGGTTACCCATTGTGATTTTGTGATTTTGCAAACATTGTAACTTGAGTTACTGCATAAGCTAACTTCTAGTGCCATCATTTACTATCCACATGACCTTGGTAACTTACCTTCTTAGTACCCCAATTTCTGAAGCAAATTATAAGTAACAATGGAAATGTTCTTCTCAGTGCTTATGTGTTCTTGTTGGCAAATTCATTTTCTCACTTGGAAGGATCAGTTCCAATGACAGGAATGGCAGCTCCAAGAGGATGTAGAATTATGTAAAACTCTGGCAAGATCTCCAGAAAACATTCTGGGAAACCAGCCTGCTTGCCTAATGACTTATCCTCTTGGGCATCTGGCCTCCTGGTCTCAATGCCTTTCCAATTGTAAACTAGACAAATTTAGTAAACTCCACCTATCCCCCTGTGGATTATTTATCAAAAACCACCTTCCAATTCAGCACAACTGCCATTCTTGCGGGAACTATGCTGTGAAATTTGGAGGCTATGTAAAGTCCAGCACTGTGGCTTAAGGAAAGGAAAAAGCAACAATATGTCTACCCATCCTTCAACTTACTTAAAGTCACTGCCATAAATGCACAGCATTTGGGAATATAATAATTCTGCCTAGTCTTGCTTTAAAGGTGAATTTTGCAATTTTTAAAAAGGTCCTTAGAATCACATTGCAGAATTAAAGGGTGTATTATAATTATCAATATCAATAGTAATAAAAGTTTATTAAAGGTCATTAAAATGAAAGGGGATGGCTCTAGATCCCATCAATCTGAATTGACTCCCTCCTCTTGTGTTAATTAGAAAACTCAGATAATGGTTCTATGGGGGAGTACAGGGAAAATTTAATTACGAAAGTTTAATGGGCCACTATCTACTTCCTGCCAGATTAAAAACTGATGATTTACACAATTTTAGATACTACCACAGGCTTTTCTAACAAAACATGTTGCAGAGTAATGTAAAAGTTTACTGAGAGCATTCTATTCATTTCAAAACAATGCCAGCAAAAGCTACGTTTGCATACTCCTTTAAAAAAAATTAGGCCACCATTGAAGATACATATTCTCTGTTTATTAATGCTTACAACCCTAAAATAAGTGACAATCAGAAAATGCAGATTTTTCCACATATATTGGTTAAAAATAAAATTAAATCTTTTATCCTCTCAGAACTGGGGAAAAGGAGTCATATTGGGGTTAGGGGGTAGTGGAAGAGATTTTAAGCCACTGGGGAAAGGAAAAATGTCTTAATGTTTCTGACTCATGATTTTCATTAAGCGGTCTCTTCTTTGAGTCCTTGATCTGGGACTGTCTGTGTCCAACACAAGTGATAGGCTCTCTGGAAAATGTGGAATTTAAAGGATACAGATGCAAAGAAAAGAAATGACGACACAGAAGGGGAAATAAAAAGAAATAAGAAGCAGCTCATTCTTAATTCTGCTTATTTTCTAAATGGTGTAGCATGGAGTTATTGAGGAGTTAGTTTTCTAGGATATCCAAAACACGTACATGCTTATGAATTTGATGATGAATTTAGGATTGTTAGCAAACCTTCTAGATCTGATCTATTCAATATGGTAGCCAGTAGCCACTTATGACTATTGAACACTAAAAATGTCTCAACTCCAAAATAAGATGTGCTTTAAGTATCAAATATACACCAAATATTTTTAGGAACATGAAAGGTACTTTAAATAAAAAAAAAAAGCTCCTAAATTATATATGCTATATAATCCAATTATGTAAAATACATATAAATTCTCATTGGAATAAGATTTGAACGATAAAAAGTAAAATATCATTAATCGGAAATATCACATCTCTCAGTTATGCAGTTACAAATGATTTTTATTTATACTCTTCTATTTTGCAAATTTCCTATGGTGATCTTATACAATTTTTATTGTAAAAATTATTTAAGAAAAATATACAAAAAAATCCAATCTACGTAGTGATTAAAAAATATAAATTATAGCAGTATCAAGTTACCATTTTTTTTCCTACTAAATTAGCAGTGAATAAAAGTAGCAAATAAGTGTGGGTGTGGTGAGACAAAGCTCCTGGCTAAAATGTAGAGTGTGACTGACTATGTAATCAAGAGCTATCAACACAGTACAGCTACTTTCAGGAATTCATCTTAAGAAATCAACTTGAAAACTTGGGCAAAAATTCACTGTAGCAAGGTGCTCATTGAAATTAGAACACTGGAAACAACCCAAACATCTAACAGTGCTTAGTTAAATGAGATTCAACCATACAATGATCTATTAAGTAGTCATCAAAAAGTTATTTTGGGAGTGCTTTCAATGACATGGGGAATATTCATGGCATTCCACTGAGAGCAAAAATTAGAATGCAAAAACTATATATATATGTATATATATATATGTATAGTATATTCCCATTATGCAAAATACTATATCATATACTGAGAAAAGGTTAACAGCAGTTTATCTCTAAATTATAATATAATTCATTAAAAAAATTTCCTCTGGTTAATTTTAACTTTTTGTTTATCATTTTCTATGTTTTCCAACTTTTAAAAAATCAGGGAAAATACTTTTAAATGGCTGTGATCCTAAAGAGCTCCTTTCAGTAGGCAGTTCTCTAAGGTGCTCCCTAGAAGTTCGCTGTGCTGTGCAGAGATTGAGGAATCCGTAAACTGAAAGAAAGACGGGTTGCTGTAGGAGCTGTGGTCAGAAGCTGCTGCCAGGAAGGGAAGTATTTGTTGACTGCTGGGGAAGAAAGCCCTGGCCAGAGTCACAGCTTCAGGAGCAGCTGTTAGGAGACTTCTCAGAGATACGCCTTCGGAGCAATGCACGGAGTCTGCATGCAGGGCGGTCAGCAACATCCCCATCTTCCTCCTGAGTGGTACCCTTCAAATGAACAGGGCTAGCCTTCCTTCTTCTGCTCAACTTGTCTTCTTAGGTAGAGTGAAGACTGTAGGCTTTTCAGTATAATCCTCCCTGAGGATAGGAAAAAAAAATATGTATATGTATATATTTAAAATCTGGTGGTATTTGAAGTCCACTCTGGGTGGGGCCTTACAGATCGTGAGTAATAACCTGGAGCCTGGTCCTTGGATTCCAGCCAGAACTGTGTGGCCTGGGGAAAGAAAGTTGGAGGAAAAAGTTACATGTTTTAAATGCTTGTTGTTCTAATTTGAAATGTTCATTAGTTTATAAGCCATTTAGATTATACAGATCAGTGGTCTTCAAAATGTTTTTGTCCCAGGATCCATCAGCAAAAGAGTATTGGACAACCCCATTACATAAAAATTTTTACTTAATAATTACAGAATAATATACTAATGATATGTTTATCATAAAACATATATAAACTACATATATGTATTGTCTACATATAAAACCTACATAAAATAGATATTCAGAAAGGATAAGATAAAGATAGGATCAAAAATATTTAAAAGTAATTTTATTTCATTTATTGATGTTATAAAAAGCACAATTTAATAGGAACTATGGTTGAATATGCTTCACTGGCTTTGAAAATTTTTGGTTAATTCCTTATGATATAGTGATTCGATGATCTGGTTTTAAGGTCTTTCTTTGAGCACAGAGTTTTCAGGGCTGTCATTACTGGGAAAGAGGCATCTCACAAAGAAAGATAGATCCAAGTGGAAGAAGTTCATTCTTGGCTCATCTTACTAAATTATGATGCTCATTTTTCAATCGCAAACTCCAATTATACCAAGGTATTTATTGTTGGCAAGACTGTGGGGAAACAGACACTGTCAGACATTGCTGGTGGGAGTGTAAATTGGTACAACATTTATGAAGATAATTTGGCAATGTCTTTCAAAATTACAAATGCACACACTTTTTGATCCAGACATTCGACCTCTTAAGAATTTATCTGACAGCGATACTAGCACGTGTGCAAAATGGCACATAAAACATGGTAATCCAAAGCAGTGTTGTTTGCAATAGCAAAAGACTGGAAGGAAACAACATAAATATGTATCACTTGGGAACTGGTAAATCAATTCATGGTATACTTATAAGAAAGAATATTATAAATCTTTTGGGTAAATACTCAAAAGTAGAATTGTAGGATCATATGGTAATTCTATTTTTAGCTTTTTGCAGACCCTCCATACAGTTTTCCATAATGGCTGTACTAATTTAATTTACATTTCCACCAACAGTTTACAAGAGTTCCCTTTTTTCCACAACCTTGACAACACTTGTTATTGCACAACATGGTGAATATAGTTAATCACAGAGTATTTTATATTTCAAAATTGCTAAGGGGGTAAATTGCAAATATTCTCACCATAAAAACTGTTAAGTATTTCAGGCGATAAGTATGTTAACTAGCTTGATTTGATTATTCCACATTGTATTCACAAATCATAACATTACTTTTTACCCCATAAATTTATAAAATTATAAATTGTTAGCTAACAAAAAATAAGGAATATTGTGTAGTCATAAAGAAGACTACAAAAACTCTTTCTGTATTCTTACGCAACTATCACCATGACATAGTCAGTGAAAAAAATTAAGGTGTAAAATATTTATTGGATGCTAAGAATTCTATTAAAAAAGAGGTAGGAAGCAGAATACGGAGGTATGTCAGCTTTTTGTATATGTATAGTATGTCTCTGGAAGGAGCATGAGAAACCGGCTCCTCTGATCATCCCCAGGATGTGTACTGGGATCGGAAACAAGAGTGGGAGGATGACGTTTCATACTTTATGCTCTTAAGTGTTTTGGACTTCATACAATATGCAAATATCACCTGTTTAAATTTTTTTTAAGCTCTTAAATGGACTAGTTTTTATAAAATTAACCACATTGATAACATCCTATAGCATGTAAACTGCAATATATTGCAGCTGGCAAATGAAGGCCTGAGGGATGTGCTGTATACTCTTCCACTGAGGAGTTCTTCCACTCTTCTCTCAGGGTATAGCAGGGTCTACATGTAACATAAGGACCAAAAGGGTAAGCGGTGTCCATCCCCACATGAAAGGTCAGTAAAGCTTAATTTTTTTTTTTTTTTTTTTGAGACATGGTCTTACTATGTTGCCCAGGCTGGTCTTGAACTTCTGGGCTCAAGCAATCCTCACATCTCAGCCTCCTGAGTAACTGAGACTACACCTACAGGTGTGCACCACTGTGCCTAGCATTTTCTAGCTTTTTTTTTTTTTTTTGCAATTTATACATAAAATAAATATAAATGAAATCTGTATTATTGCTATTGTTTGTTATACCGAAGAGATTCTCACAAATCCTCTGTATACAAGAACCCTGCTTTAGGGGCTACTGGTTGTAGATCTATCAAAAGTCATGGTACCATTGGTAAAACAGCCAAACATTAGTATAAACTAAGAGATAAGAATTTATTAGCATGTTCTACATATTAGTAATAACCAACTTTTTTCAAGACATAAATTCTTTATAAGAAAAGCTATACACCAAGTCAGTGGAAAGATAATAGATAAGCCAGAAGTCTCTGTTTCATCCTATTTCTGCATCACATACACTAACTATAAGTTACAGTCAGGTCACTTTGGACATTAAAATGGCTTAACTACTTTTGATTAATCATTTTAACATCAGAAATATTTTCCTTTAAAATAAAGAGACATTTATACAAAGGACAACAAAGGAAGTGCCCCAAAGCAAAACAAACAAACAGAAAAACTCAGTTTGCACTGTTTCCTTTTCTAGCTGGGTTCCAATGTTCCATACTGAAGAATTTTGCATTATAAATCCAGGGCTGAGGTGTCAGTTCTAATTTAGGTAGATGTAGACAGTTTTCCACTGCAGCTCTCTTGCCTGAAGCTGTCTATCTGGCTTCTAGACACTACTGTGTCAACAGCGTGTCCTTGAACATTTCAGGTGCAGATAGAGTTAGTGGTTCATTCCAGAAACAAGATAGCAGAAACTAAGACACCAAGCAAGTGGAGTCATTTGATGGCCATAGATATTAGAATGTCTGCATAGTCTTGTTTTCTAAGATGTTCAATGAGTCTAAAGACAGAGACAAAGCACAGAAAAATAGTAAATATATTTCAGGGAGCTTTTTCCAAAGCACTGTAACATTTTCTAGGAAAAGGAAGGAATACCACAAATAGCAAGCCAGTATACACTGCAGAAAAACTGTCAAGTATGCATCACAAGACAGATGCTCTGCCTGTTCTGCATTTTCATTTACAAACATTAAACTCAAAATCAGATGGGCTTGTCCCTTCTTGCCCATTTGACCAATGTTCAGTCATCATCCAAGATTCATCTGGACTGTGCCGTCCTGACTGTAGCCTTCTTCCAATTTACCAATCACCAACCCAATTCCTAGGGATGCAGAATTAATGGCTCCCTTTCCTATCTCTTTTTTTTTTTTTTTTTTGAGACAGAGTCTCACTCTGTTGCCCGGGCTAGAGTGAGTGCCGTGGCGTCAGTCTAGCTCACAGCAACCTCAAACTCCTGGGCTTAAGCGATTCTACTGCCTCAGCCTCCCGAGTAGCTGGGACTACAGGCATGCGCCACCATGCCCGGCTAATTTTTTTGTATATATATATTTTAGTTGTCCATATAATTTCTTTCTATTTTTAGTAGAGACGGGGTCTCACTCTTGCTCAGGCTAGTCTCGAACTCCTGACCTCGAGCGATCCACCCGCCTCGGCCTCCCAGAGTGCTAGGATTACAGGCGTGAGCCACCGCGCCCGGCCCCTTTCCTATCTCAATAGCACTTTGGGGCCATGTCTATTCTTGCAATTTCCTGTTATGTTCAGGTTTTGTCCATATATCTGACTTCCCTCCTGGAATGAGCTTCTCAAGCAATGACCGTGTCTTAATCATGTTTGATTTTCTAGAGCTTAGTGCTATGCCCTACACTTTTGGATATTTCATAAAAGTATATTTTAGAGTAAAGAAATAAATACAATTTGATTTGATTATGTACACGTAGAATTCTTTCCTCTCAAATACTTTTACATTACTTTGATTGCTCTAGTTACCCTGTCAACAACATTTTTTGTGTAGTCTGTGACTTACTGTAATTATTGCAGCTGTAAATGCGTCTTCATGCACTCATAAAGCTACGGATATAATTTTGGACTACAGTTAAAAAAGTGGCTGACACATACCAATCAATGACGAGATAAGAATGGACTCTGATTTCAGAACCACTCTCTCTCCAGGCTATCGAATAATTTTCATCAAGAAAATTTCCCCCCACCACCAAGATCTACAATAAATAAGTTACAGTAACCGGAATATTTTAGTTCCCCAATTACTACTCCCTTGTTTCTTACAACCAGAGAAACCAAAGAGTTGAAACAGATGATTTCTATCATTGACTTTAACATTTTATAGTCTTTAACAATTAAATTATATGAAAAGCCTTTGGATCATTTTTTTTCTGGAAAGACTGTTGTTTTGGTACATCTTACCATGTTTGATGGTAGGAAAGGACACTAACATTTATCATGTGCCAAATATTGTTATAGCTGCTTCAAAGAGATATAAGTAAAAGCCAATGGAGTAGATAGAGTGGAATACTAAAATATTTTTTTGATTAATCCAAAATAATTCAAAAAGGGTTACTAAAAGAAGAAAGAACAGAGTAGATGAATATGAAACAGATAGGAAGATGGTAAATTTAACCAGACCTTTTCAATAATATATTAAATATGAATGGAGTAAGCACTCCAGTTCAAAGACAAAAGTTTCCAGATTAAAAAAGACTCAATTATTTATTACCTACAAGAGATTTACTTAAAATGTTAGACACAAGCAAACTGAAGCAAAAGAAGTGAGAAAGCTATACCAAATAAAACTAATCACAAGAAAATTGACTATCGGACAAAATAGATTTTAAGAGGACCATTGGCAGAGAAAGAAGGTCATTTTATAATTATGAAAGTCAGTCAAGAAGACATAACAAGATTCAATATGTACCAATATGATAACAAAGCTACAAAAGACTTAAAGCAAAACTTACATAACTAAAGGGAGAAATAGCAAAATCCACATCATGATTGAAGATTTTAGCACCCCTTTCTAAATGTTAATAAGAAGGGGTCCTGGGTGTGGGAACTCAGTGTGCTGTCTTAGCAATTTTTCTGTGTATCTTAAACTGTTCTACAATAAAAAGTTTACTAAAAAAAAAAAAAAAAAAGAACCAAATGGAATTGCAGAGTTAAAAACTACAATAACCCCAATAAAAAATTCACTAGAGGGGCCCAAATGTAGATTTGAGTTGACAGAAGAAAGAATTAATAAGCTTGTAGATTAATAGAGATTATGAAATCTGAAGAACAGAAAGAAAAAAAAAATGAAGAGAAATTAACCAGCCTCAAAGAATTGTGGTACACCATTAAGTACACTGACATATACATAATAGGAGGACCAGAAAAAGAAGGGAGATAAAAAGGAACATAAAAATACTTAAGGAAATAATGGTTGAAAGCTCCCCCCCTACTTTTTGAATATATAGATTACTGTTGATGAAAAATAGTAATCTACACATTCAATAAGCTCAACAAGCTTATCTTCCAAATAGAATAAAAAACATATTAGTAAGTATATGGAGATTTGAATAATATTCTCAATTTACTTGATGTAAGGGGCATTTACAAAACACTGTACCCACCACTACAGTATACACATTGTTTTCAAGAGCTCATAGAATATTCAAGATATATATTAGAAATATAGCAAATTGCATTAAAAAGAAATCATAGACATATTTTATAAATATTAAATCATTTGAAAATCAAAGAAACACTTTATCATTTTATTATATTTCTTCAAATGGATTTGAAGAGTAGTTCTAAAGAGAGCTGCTGTTTCACCACCATCCTTGAGAGCTCCTTGAAACCGTCATTTTCAGACCTGCCTAATCAATAAAATTAGTGTGGGATACAAGTCCACTTCTTTCTTTGTTGTTATAAAGTTTCTGGAGGCCTCACTAGAAATGATGGAGGAGAGGGCATAAGGTGAAAAGGATCATGTTGTAAAAAATGACTGATAACCCATATGCAATTTATTCTAAATTGCTTGTTTTGTAGACTATTTCTACTCATAAAAAATGAAGTAAAGAATTGCTACAATTTTCCATATAAAGTGTGCCTAAAAGTTCCAAACACTCCTGTCTAAAAGATCTACATGTTGATGCTAAAGTCGTGTTGAACTTGGGTAAATTGCCCTGGTTCCCTTCTATACTTTGAGTGAGGAGACACCACCTGAGAGGAATTAACCGAGGAGGGTATCCTATAGGTACCTAACAGCTGCTCTTTCTGAGACTAGGAAACTGCATCATTAAGGATGATAAATGACAAAGTTGAAGGACAAGAGGTGAATTTGGCAGGTTATCCTGGAATATGGTAATGGAATGTTGTAATAGCATTTGGATTGGCTTCAGTAATTCCATGTGCAGAAATTTCTGATGCATCTGGTGTCAAATTATTGAGTTTCATCTTCAAGAAGGAGTGATATTAAAAATCTACCTGGCTCTTATTGGCAATAATGGAGATTTGAGAAGAGTCAGTAAATAAACTTACTAAATTTTTCCTAGTGTTGAACAGCATTATTTTTTCAGATCTTTTGCAGGCCTTTAGTAAAAGTTCATTTTTTTTTCCTTTTACAAACTTCTGCCAAAGATTCCTCATACTATAGTAATTGAATTTTTCATCCATTATTCCAGTCTACTGAGCTCTGTTGTAACCTGCTTTTATGATCCAATAGATAACTCCTTATTTCAGCTTTATGTCATCTTAAGATATGATCAACATGTCATCAGGCACACTGTGCCCTAGTTTCCTCATCTCTAAAGTGGAGCTAGAATAATACCTAACCCAAAGAGTTTTTTGCAAGTATCAAATGAGTTAATGTATAAAAGTGTATAGTAATATTTTAAATATTGTTAATAATTATTGTTATTATTATCTGCTAAATTGATTTAAAATAATAAAGAGTTCAAAGCCAAGACCAAAACACATATGTCACTACACATACTACTACAAACCTCTTCCAGGAAATAGTTGCCTAGTAACCAAAATGATTTGAGGTTTCTTTTGTTTATTCAGTGATATATCCATTTAGTTGGACCAGCACTCAGTTCTCCTCCTTCTCACAAAAATAAAATGAGAGCTTGAGTCCCATGGGTTGCTCAAGTCAACATGTGCCATGTATCCTCCTGACATAAGTAAACAACCCCAATCCAAACATGAAATAAATTTTTATTACATATGATATTTCCTCTGTGAATATCTGGCATTTTAGAGACCATCCCTGGCTTTCGTAAGTGTTTAGAGACTCTTCATGCATTTATTCTTCCATTTCAATTTGATGATTACTTTCCATGTGCTAGGTAATGTTCTATATATTAGAGATAAAAAATAAGTGTAAATTATTGTTTGGGTGTCTTACAGTCTAAGGAAATATAGGTAATAACTATAACTTATGGGGAAATTATGAAAGGGTGCCATGAAGTCCCAGAGGGGGGATTTACATGAGGTTTCTTTAAGGACATGACATACTTGAGCTAAGTATGAAGACAAGTGAACCCTAGTGAGGGGACTGGGTAGGGCATTCTAAGAAGCAGCAAGGGTGTGTATAAAGGGATGGAGGTATAGGAGAGAGACAACTGTTGAGACAAGGAAAATAGTGTGACCTGTAGAGTTGTAGGGAATTGGTAGGAAACAATGCTGGAGGGGTAAGACTGATTGATAATACCAGGTGGTACATGGTTTAAAGCTAAATCAATTGTTAAATACCGTGAAGTTAGAGGAATTGAAGGCAGGGGATGGTTCCAGGGTGGGGAAAGGTTATGTAATTCTATGGACAACAGAGGCTGACTGAGATATGTCTGTACTCCAGGATCTGTGAGTCTTAATCCTCCAAATGTTGTCTCCTTTCTGGGGAAAAGGTCATGGGGAGGTCACTTGTCACCTCCCAAACAGAGGGGTTCATTTTCTTAGTGGGTGTCAAGTCAATAGACCCAGTCAAGTTGGTTGTAGCAAGCGGGTTTTTATTACTTGGCACATCAGCGATAGTTCCCAAGCAGGGTGTCCCTGAACAAGGGGGATGGACTGGTTTTATAGTCAGAGGGCAAAGAAGGGTGATCTGATAGGATCTTGCAATGGGGCTATGCCAGGGCTCAATCTGATTGGATCCTGGATCCTGCCATGTCCATTTCTTAATTCAGTTCCTGCTCCTGGGTCTAAGCCTGAGCTTCCACCTGTGGGTGCATGCTTAGTGCATCTGGGCATGTCCAGGTTACTTGACCTTCAACTTGGGGTTCCATGGCAACAGAAAAACAACTCATGACTTTATCATATAAAAGTTAAGCCCGATTGGTCTACTGTGGTTATAACCTTGCTCCAAACATCATTGCAGACCATGAGGTCCATGGCAGCCCTGTACTGGGGTGCCTGTCACTCAGCACCCTTGTGGACAGTGGGCAGTGACTCTTCCTGTGCCTCCTAATACGCCTTAGTGAAGGCAGCCTACACCGCCTGAAGACAGTTCACTCCTTTCTGTGCAAGACTGAAAACTAGATGTAAGTTCCATTTCAACTGGTGCCTTTCTTTGCATTGTGTTGAGTTCTTTTTTCTTTTGTTCCCCACACAATGGGAAAAAGGAAAAAAACGTGCCAGAATAACTGACACTAGAATTGTTATTCGTTCTCAACCCATTCTTAGTTCAAGCCCCACTTCTGACTCACGAAATTTTCTGTTTGGGCCTCATAGTGCTTTTTTTAAACTATCAGGATGAAAATAAAATTTTTATGTGGTACACAGAAATTTTAATTCAATAAATTTCCTAGGGCCTAGACATTTGGAGATATAAAATTTACCTTGAGTTTGGAGCCTAAGACTTCAATGAGTGATAATATATTAAGGGTCAAACAGTGTCCCCAACCACTCCGACCAATTCTTGCTGACTTAATCCCAAACTGATTAGTTTAAAGAACCCCAGGAAGTGTCTTACTTCTTAAGATTGTTGTTGTCACAAAATCTTAATGGTCCCTTCAAATGAAAATATACCTCGCAGGCCTGGTAACTGACCTATTTGATTCCGACATAGATCATAATAATTTGACAGTGTCACTTATTTTAGAGTCTGATTGCCTTCTTTGCCTCCGGGTGCTAGAGAAAAAGGGATTTGTGACTGAAAGGGTTAAGTGGGTTTTATTATAATGTGCTCCTATTTCATTTCCCTCCCTTCAGCTCCTTCACAAAATGTTAATCTAATTGTGATACTATCACTTTGATGACAATATGACAAGACAGACAAATTTGATTTTATTCTCCACAGAGCAAAGCATATGCTGCTTGGGAGGGTTTGACAGAGAGAAGGACATAAAACAAATGGAGTTCATGAATATACAATTTTTATTGTACACAGTAGTGACATCCAAACTTCAGAGACTAGGTGTGTGAGACTGAGACTTTACTATTGAGATTAATGGGTACGTAAAAAGGTGCCAACAGAGAGTACTACAGTTTATGTTAAAAATGTCGATGTGGATAAGAATAATTTTCTTCTCAAGATGAATGATACACTTGATGGCTGCGAGACATTTGTGCCCGGTAGCGGTTCCTCCAAAGTAATTTTTTGTTGTTATTGTAAATTATATAATCTTAACTGCAATTATAGTCCTGTTGAGGTAAAGGTCAAGTTAGTGCTGCGGATGGTTATAAAGCAAAAAGGAAATTGGTATATGGATTCTCTTGCTGATAGCTTATGAATGATTTCAAGTGAGATGATTTTTTGGTAACTCTATTTCTCGTTTAATGTAATATAGCGAGTAAAGACAGCACACATTAACAAAACACAAATTAGATTTCTCTAAGTAAACATGTATCTTCTAAAGGAGTGAGGCTGTTGGAGAAAGGACAGCTTGAAGGTTAAAGACGTCGTGCAAACAGGCGAGGCTCATTTTCAAGAAAATCAGAAGCATGATAAGTACTGAGAAATTCTCATTGTTGGGTTTAAATCTCTCTTTTTCAATTTGACTTACTGAAACACAAAATCCAACATGGTTCCTGGTCTTGGCTTTTCAAAGCTTACTCTGACATTAAGTGAGATTCAACTCACCTTGCCTGAAAGGGATAAAAATGTCTGATATCCTGGGTGCTAAGCAATGGAGTTTGTATCTTCATATGATAATGAGTTTGGAGCAATTCAATCTAGTATGATCTGAATCTCAAAGTTTATTCTTTATTTTACAAAAAAAAAAAAAAGAATAAATGCCAATATTATAATATGAAATGCAAAAGTAGTATGTCAAACTTTAAAGATATTTTTTAAATGTAATATATCTCCTAAAATTAAAGACCTGAAAAAAAAATACTTGGAATTAACTGAGGTAATATGTCTTAAGAACTACAAAACTTTATGGTTTAACTATGTAATTTCCTTTCCTTCAAACTTTCATATGATTCTGGTCAACTGGAAGACTTTCACAGAATATAATGTTAAATAGAAAGCATTAGATAAACCTTGATATTTAAGGCCTTTTGAGATCATTGAGTCAAACCATAGTTTCTCCCTCTAGTAGACATCTCCTATTGGCCAGATCAGGATCTTTTTGGGAAAAAGTCTCTCCTGGAATTAGGTGGAGCTGACTCTGCTCTCAGGCCTGCCCTAGGCGTCTCTCCTGGAATTATTTTCTGAAAAGAAGGATCTCTCAATAGAAAACTGAAGAAGACGGAGAAATGAGTTACAATAAGGGACATAAGAAAGAAGAAGACTTAGTTTCTTAAAAAAAAGAAAATAGTGCTGAGGAATGGAACCAGAAAATGTAGAATTAACCCATTGCCAATACAATGCATATCTCCATGGGGTTCCATTCATATTAGTTGTCAGCACAGTCATGAAACAATGCAAATGCAAAATAATTCTTGGAAGATACATGGGCTATAAAATTAATTGTTTAAATCCACATCTAAAACTGTAGATTAAAAAAAAATTGGAGAGATAGAGAGGCATGTTTAAAGAGCATTATTTCTAATAATACAGAATGACATGTATATATTTGTATATATATTCATATATATACACATATCCATATATAGAAATATATATTTATCTTAATTTCTACTTCTGAGCTTACTATTCTAAAGCAACGTCAACTGAAAAATTTGAAGGGAATATCAAGTTAAGTCTATTGATTTAATTTAATTCTTAAAAATCAATATTGGATTTTATCTTACTTTTATATACATAAAAGTGGCTAATAACCAATATTACCCTCTCGTACCTCTCCCAATATTAATGGGATACCCACTATGACATCCCTGAACTACATTGTTTTTTTCTTAGAAAACTACAAGCTATCATGAATGAAATGTATTTAAGCTAATTCACCTCGTCAACAGATTTTTATGGAATAAAATTGTTAATTTTCTTTAAACTAGTTTGTGTGTTCTCCAATTAGCAGGAGTGGCCGTAAGTAGATCCCCATCCCACACTAAGTGGGACGCTGGCAGAGAGCTCCCATAACTCATCCTACCTTCCAAAGCGCAGCGGGGTGACATGGCTTTGCTCTGCATGAAAGCCAAGGCTGCCCTTTCTTCTTTGCCCTCCCCTGGGGACTTAGCCATCCTCATTAACCAAAACTTTGTGAAAAATGATCTCTCCTACTATTTGCATGTTTCAGAGTATTCATCAATATCTTGTGAAGTGACGGCTTCATAATGCAGTCGTGACAGAGCTTGAAAGATGCCAGTTCTATCAATCAATATGTAGTAGTTATAAAGCAATGCTTTCCCATGCTATTTTCTTCCCTTTGTTCTTTTACTGTCCCCTTCTTTTGCAGTCATCATTTTTCTGCGTGCACGTCCTTATTTGCCAATACAAAAAAAAACTTCCAGGATTTGCAGTTTAAAAGCTGGGGCAATGCTTTGTGGACGGTGTCCAGCAAGCTTCCAAAATAATTCACTTGGCAGCATGGGATATCAACAACCTATTCCATTTCCTGTAGGATGTTATATCTCAATTATAGGATGAATGAATTACAGTTGACTAAATCAGAACTAAGTACATTTCTGACTCCTTCACTAGTTCTAAACTCCTTTAAGACATAATCTTAGTGGGTTCTTTATTCCTTCCATCATCTACATAGCACCAGGCAGAGAAACATAAGCAGTTTTAAGGCAGGAAAAAGCTGTCCGTAACTTTATTTTTCTTCCTGAATATCTCTGATCCATCATGACTACATTTCTCTCTACACATACGTTTGTAATTGGTCAAAAAACTCTGATCGTTTTGCCTTCTAGATATCTTTTTTAAAAACAGAGGTTAAATGTATATGAAGGGAAATGTGCAGACCTTAAGACATGATTTGATGAGTTTTTTGATTCTATCTTATGTCCGTCCATGTCTATACTTACAGATCGGTATAATCATCACTTCAATCAAGATGTAGAACATACCTAGCATCCCAGACAGTTCTCTCATGCCCCTTCCTGGCCAATCTCCACCTCTTTTCTCCCCACCTCATAAGAAACTACACATCTAATTTTTCTCACTTTAGATTTTTTTGCTTTATTGAATTTTTTACAAAAGGACGTATAAAATACAAATTTGGGGGTCTGGTTTCTTTCATTGAACATAATGTTTTTGAGCTTTATGGTTTCATGCACACTAGCAGTTCATTCTTTTTTCCATTTATGTCCATGAGGGATATTGGTCTGTAACTTCATTCTCTTACAATATCCTTGTCAGGTTTTTGGTATCAGGGTTATTCTGGCCTCATAAAATGCATTGGGAAGTGCTCACTCTTTTTATCTTATTTCCTAAAATAATTTATGTAGAATTGGCATTAATTCCTTCTAAAATATTTGATAGAATTCACTAATGAAACCATTTGGACTTGGAGATTTTTTTGTAAGAAGGGTTCTGAGGATGAATTTGATGTCTTTAATAGATACGGGGCAATCTGAATTTTCCATTTCTTCTTGTGTCAATTTTGGCTAGTTGTATTTTTTAAGGAATTTGCCCACTTTATCTACTTTAGTTAATTATTGGTTATTCATAATATTTTCTTTTTATTTTTTAAATGTCTTTGGTATGCATATTCTTCATTCCAGATAGTACTGATATTAATATTTGTCAATCTGTTACACTTTATAAAGAATCAACTTCTTTCTTTGTTAATTTTCTGTTTCTTGTTTCATTGATACCTGCTATTAATATTAGCCTTATTTTCTTACTTCTATGTACTTTGAGTTGAATTTACTCTTCTTTTTTTAGCTTCTTAAGGTGTAAGCTTATATAATTTTTTTATATCTGTGGTTTTCAGCAGTTTGACTATGATGTACTTAAGTTGTTCTCTTTGTACTATTTTTTTTTTTTTTTTTTTTTTTTGAGACAGAGTCTCACTCTGTTGCCCGGGCTAGAGTGAGTGCCATGGCATCAGTCTAGCTCACAGCAACCTCAAACTCCTGGGCTTAAGCGATCCTACTGCCTCAGCCTCCCGAGTAGCTGGGACTACAGGCATGCGCCACCATGCCCGGCTAATTTTTTGTATATATATATTTTAGTTGTCCATATAATTTCTTTCTAATTTTAGTAGAGACGGGGTCTCACTCTTGCTCAGGCTGGTCTCGAACTCCTGACCTCGAGCGATCCACCCGCCTCGGCCTCCCAGAGTGCTAGGATTACAGGCGTGAGCCACCGCGCCCGGCCTCTTTGTACTATTAACCTGCAAAATTTGAAAATTTTTAGCCATTTTTGTTCAGGTTTTTTTTTTCTTTTTCTGTCCCATTCTCCTCTCCCTCTGGAACATCTAAATGCATGTACTTTAGACATCAAAATATTATCCCACAGGTAACTGAGGCTCTGTTCTTTTGTGTTTTGTTTTATTGAGTTTTTTCAGTCTTTTTTCTCTGAGGTCTTCAGATCAGATAATATCAATTGATCTGTCATCAAATACACTTTGATCTTCTGTTGACTTCATATTGCTGTTGAGTCCTTTTGATGCTTTGTTTTGTTTTTTTTAATTTCAGATGTTATAATTTTCAGCTCTAGATTTTCCCATTTGGTTCTCTTTTTATTATTTTCATGTTTATACTGAGAATCCCTATCTTTTCACTCACTATAGCCATCTTTTCCTTTAAGCTTTGGAACATATTTCTAATAACTCTT